>NW_024729085.1:0-24076 GCF_018991925.1 Homarus americanus
ATAACAGGACTTTGTTATACTCGATCAGGTGACTTTGTTATACTCGATCATGGGCCTTTGTTATTCTCGATCATGGGCCTTTGTTATACTCAACCAGGGGACTTTGTTATACTCGATCAGGGGAATTTGTTATACTCGATCAAGGGACTTTGTTATACTCCATCAGGTTCTTTGGTATACTCCATTAGGGGCCTTTGTGATACTCGAATAGGGGTCTTTGTTATACTCGATCAGGGGAATTTGTTATACTCGATCAAGGGACTTTGTTATACTCCATCAGGGTGTTTGGTATACTCCATTTGGGGCCTTTATTATACTCGAATAGGGGTCTTTGTTATACTCGATGAGGGGACTTTGTTATACTTGATCAGGGGACTTTGTAATATTTCATCAGGGGGGCTTTGTTATAATCGATCAAGGGACTTTGTTTTACTCGATCTGGGGGCTTTGTTTTCCTCGATCAGGGGACTTTGTTATACTCCATCAGGGTCTTTGTTATACTCCATTAGGGGCCTTTGTTATACTTGACCAAGGGACTTTGTTGTACTTGATCAGGGGACTTTGTAATATTCGATCAGGGGGGCTTTGTTATACTCGACCAGGGGCCTTTGTTATGCTCGATAAGGGGACTTTGTTATACTCGATCAGGGGCCTTTGTTATACTCGATCAGGGGACTTATACTCGACCAGGGGACCTTGTTATACTCGATCAGGGGACTTTGTTATACTCGATGAGGGGCCTTTGTTACACTCGACCAGGGGACTTTGTTATACTCGATCAGGACACTTTGTTATACTCGATCAGGGGGCTTTGATATACTCGATGAGGGGACTTTGTTATACTAGATCAGGGTATTTGTTATACTCGATGATTGGACTTTGTTATACTCGATCAGGGGACTTTGTTATACTCGACCAGGGTCCTTTGTTATGCTCGACCAGTGGCCTTTGTTATACTCGATCAAAGGGCTTTGTTATATTCGATTAGGGGACTTTGTTATACTCAATGAGGGGCATTTGTTATACTCGATCAAGGGCCTTTGCTATACTCGATCAGGAGACTTTGTTAGACTCGATTAGGGGCCTTTGTTATACTCGATCACGGGACTTTGATGTACTCGATGATTGGACTTTGTTATACTCGATCAGGGGACTTTGTTATACTCGACCAGGGTCCTTTGTTATGCTCGACCAGTGGCCTTTGTTAAACTCGATCAAAGGGCTTTGTTATATTCGATTAGGGGACTTTGTTATACTCGATGAGGGGCATTTGTTATACTCGATGAAGGGGATTTGCTATACTCGATCAGGGGACTTTGTTAGACTCGATTAGGGGCCTTTGTTATACTCGATCAGGGGACTTTGATGTACTCGATCATTGGGCTTTGTTATACTCGATCAGGGGCCTTTGTTATGCTCGATCAGGGGACTTATTTATACTCGATCAGGAGCCTTTGTTATACTCTATCAGGGGCTTTTGTTATACTCGAACCAGGGGAATTTGTTATACTCGATCATGAGACCTTGTTATACTCGATAAGGGCCTTTATTATGCTCGACCAGGGGGTTGTGATATACTCGATCAGGGGACTTTGTTATACTCGATAAGGGGGCTTTGTTATACTCGACCAGGGTGCTTTGTTGTGCTCGACCAGGGGACTTTGTTATACTCAATAAGGGGAATTTGTTATACTCGATCAGGGGATTTTGTTATACTCGATCAGGGGCCTTTGTTATACTCGATCATGGGCCTTTGTTATACTCAACCAGGGGACTTTGTTATAATCGATCAGGGGAATTTGTTATACTCGACCAGGGGAGTTTGTTATACACGACCACGGAACTTTGTTATACTCAATCAGAGGACTTTGCTTTACTCGATCGGGGAACATTGTTTTACTCGATCAGGGGGCCTTGTTACTCGATCAAGTGACTTTGTTACACTCAACCAGGAGACTTTGTTTTACTCGATCTGGGGGCTGTTTTATATTCGATCAGGGGACTTTATTATTCTCGATCGGGGAACATTGTTTTACTCGATTAGGGGCCTTTATTATACTCGATCAAGAGCGTTTGTTATACTCGATCACAGGACTTTGTTATACTCGATCAGGGGACTCTATTATACTTGAGCAGGGGGCTTTGTTTATATCGACCAGGGGACGTTGTTATACTCCATCAGGGAACTTTGTTATACAGGAATCAGGGGATGTGTTACACTCGATCAGGGGACTTTGGTATACTCGATCAGGATGCTTTGTTATACTCAACCGGGGGCCTTTGTTATACTGGATTAGGGGCTTTTGTTATACTCGTTCAAGGGACTTTGTTATTCTCGATCAGGGGGTCTTTGTTATACTCGATCAGGGGACTTTGTTTATATCGACCAGGGGACTTTGTTATACTCCATCAGGGTCTTTGTTATACTCCATCAGGGGCCTTTGTTATACTCGACCAGGGGACTTTGTTATACTCGATCAGGGAACTTTGTTATACTTGATCAGGGGACTTTGTAATATTCGATCAGGGGGGCTTTGTTATACTCGACCAGGGGCCTTAGTTATGCTCGATAAGGGGACTTTGTTATACTCGATCAGGGGCCTTTGTTATACTCGATCAGGGGACTTTGTTATACTCGACCAGGGGACTTTGTTATACTCGATCAGGGGACTTTGTTATACTCGATCAGGGGCCTTTGTTATACTTGACCAGGGGACTTTGTTATACTCGATTAGGGGACTTTCTTATACTCGATGAGGGGGCTTTGATATACTCGACCAGGGGACTTTGTTTTACTCGATCAGGGGGCTTTGATATACTCGATCAGGGGACTTTGTTTTACTCGATGGGGGGACTTTGTTATACTCGATGATTGGGCTTTGTTATACTCGATCAGGGGACTTTCTTATACTCGATCAGGGTCCTTTGTTATGGTCGACCAGTGGCCTTTGTTATACTCGATCAGGGGGCTTTGTTATATTCGATTAGGTGACTTTGTTATACTCGATGAGGGGCATATGTTATACTCGATCAAGGGCCTTTGCTATACTCGATCAGAGGACTTTGTTAGACTCGATTAGGGGCCTTTGTTATAATCGATCAGGAGACTTTGTTATACTTGATTATGGGGATTTGTTATACTAAATCAGGGGCTTTTGTTATACTTGAACCAGGGGAATTTGGTATACTCGATCATGAAAATTTGTTATACTCGATCAGGGCCTTTATTATACTCGACCAGGGGGGTTTGATATACTCGATCAGGGGACTTTGTTATACTCAGTCAGGGAGCTTTATTATACTCGATCAGGGGACTTTGTTATCCTCGATAAGGGGACTTTGTTATACTCGATCAGGAGGCTTTGTTTTCCTCGATTAGGGGACTTTGTTATACTCCATCAGGGTCTTTGGTATACTCCATTAGGGGCCTTTGTAATACTCGAATAAGGGTCTTTGTTATACTCGATCAGGGGACTTTGTTATACTTGATCAGGGGACTTTGTAATATTCGATCAGGGGACATTACTATACTCGACCAGGAAACTTTGTTATACACGATCAAGGGATATGTTATACTCGATCAGGGGATGTGTTATACTCGATCAGGGGACTTTGTTATACTCGATTAGGAGGCTTTCTTATATTCAACTGGGGGCCTTTTTTATACTCGATTAAAGGACTTTGTTATACACGATCAGGGGACTTTGTTATACTCGATCAGGGGGCTTTGTTATACTCAACCAGGGGAATTTTGTTATACTCGATCAGGTGGCTTAGTTATACTCGACCTGGGGTCTTTGTTATGCTCGACCAGGGGCCTTTGTTATGCTCTTTAAGGAGACTTTGTTATTCTCGATCAGGGGCCTTGGTTATACTCGACCAGGGGACTTTGTTTTAGTTTAATGACATTTGAAGTTAGTTTAATGCCATTTAAAGTTAGTTTAACGCCTTTTGAAGTTAGTTTAACACCATTTGAAGTTAGTTTAATGCCATTTAAGTTAGTTTAACGCCATTTTAAGTTAGTTATACGTCATTTCAAGTTAGTTTAACGCCATTTGAAGTTAGTTTAACGTCATTTGCAGTTAGTTTAACGCCATTTAAAGTTAGTTTAACGACATGTGAAGTTAGTTTAAAGCCATTTCAAGTTAGTTTAATGCCATTTAAATTCAATTTAACGCCATTTGAAGTTAGTTTAATGACATATGAAGTTAGTTTAACGCCATTTAAAGTTAGTTTAACGCCTTTTGAAGTTAGTTTAACACCATTTGAAGTTAGTTTAATGCCATTTAAGTTAGTTTAACGCCATTTTAAGTTAGTTATACGTCATTTCAAGTTAGTTTAACGCCATTTGAAGTTAGTTTAACGTCATTTGCAGTTAGCTGAACGCCATTTAAAGTTAGTCTAACGACATGTGAAGTTAGTTTAAAGCCATTTGAAGTTAGTTTAATGCCATTTAAATTCAGTTTAATGCCATTTAAAGTTAATTTAACGTCATTTAAAGTTAGTTTAACGCCATTTGAAGTTAGTTTAACGCAATTTGAAGAACTTTTACTGCCATTTGATGCACATTAAACGCCATTTAAAGTTAGTTTAATGCCATTTAAAGTTAGTTTAACGCCATTTAAAGTTAGGTTTACGTCATTTCAAATTAGGTTAATGCCATTTAAAGATAGTTTAGCGCCATTTGAAGTTAGTTTAACGCCATTTGAAGTTAGTTTAATACCATTTGACGTTAGTTTAACGATATTTGAAGTTAGTTTAATGCCATCTGAAGTTAGTTGAACGCCATTTGAAATTAGTTTAACATCATTTGAAGTTAGTTTAACGCCTTTTGAAGTTAGTTTAACGCCAATTGAAGTTAATGTAACGCCATTTGAAGTTAGTTTAACGCCATTTTAAGTTAGTTTAACATCATTTGCAGTTAGTTTAACGCCATTTAAAGTTAGTTTAACGACATTTGAAGTTAGTTTAAAGCCATTTGAAGTTAGTTTAATGCCATTTAAAGTTAGTTTAACGCCATTTGAAGAACGTTTACTGCCATTTGAAGCAGGTTAAACGCCATTTAAAGTTAGTTTAAAGCCATTTCAAGTTAGTTTAATGCCATATGAAGTTAGTTTAACGCCATTTGAAGTTAGTTTAACGTCATTTGCAGTTATTTTAACGCCATTTAAAGTTAGCTTAACACCATTTGAAGTTAGTTTAATGCCATATGAAGTTAGTTTAACGAAATTTGACACGCATTTAACGCTCTTTAACGTTTGTTTCACGCTATTTGAAGTTTGTTTACTGCCATTTGAAGCACGTTTAACGCCATTTACAGTTAGTTTAACGCCATTTCAAGTCAGTTTAATGCCATTTAAAGTTAGTTTAACACCTTTTGAAGTTAGTTTAACACCATTTGAAGTTAGTTTAATGTCATTTAAAGTTAGTTTAGCGCCATTTGAAGTTATTTTAACGCCATTTGAAGTTAGTTTAACGCCAATTAAAGTTCGTTCAATGCCATTTAAAGTTAGTTTAAAGCCATTTATAGTTAGTTGAATGCTATTTAAATTAAGTTGAACGCTATTTAAAGTTAGTTTAACGCCATTTGAAGTTAGTTTAACGCAATTTGAAGAACGTTTACTGCCATTTCAAGCACGTTAAACGCCATTTAAAGTTAGTTTAATGCCATTTAAAGTTAGTTTAACGCCATTTAAAGTTAGGTTTACGTCATTTCAAGTTAGGTTAACGCCATTTAAAGATAGTTTAGCGCCATTTGAAGTTAGTTTAACGCCATATGAAGTTAGTTTAATGCCATTTGAAGTTAGTTTAACGCCATTTGATGTTAGTTTAACGTCATTTGATGTTAGTTTAACGCCATTTGAAGTTAGTTTAACGCCATTTGAAGTTCGTTTAATGCCATTTAAAGTTAGTTTAACGCCATATATAGATAGTTGAATGCAATTTAAAGTAAGTTGAACGCTATCTAGAGTTAGTTTAACGCCATTTGAAGAACGTTTACTGCCATATGAAGCACGTTTAACGCCATACAAAGTTAGTTTGACTTCATTTAAAATCTGTTTAATGCCAAATGAAGTTAGTTTAACGCCATTTGAAGTTAGTTTAACATCATTTGAAGTTAGTTTAATGCCATTTAAAGTTAGTTTTTTGTTATTTCAAGTTAGTTTAATGCCATATAAAGTTAGTTTAGCGCCATTTGAAGTTAGTTTAACGCCATTTGAAGTTAGTTTAATGCCATTTGAAATTAGTTTAACGCCATTTGAAGTTAGTTTAACGTCGTTTGAAGTTAGTTTTACGCCTTTTGAAGTTAGTTTAACACCAGTTGAAGTTAGTTTAACTCCATTTGAAGTTAGTTTAACGCCATTTAAAGTTAGTTCAATGCCATTTAAAGTTAGTTAAACGCCATTTATAGTTAGTTGAACGGTATTTAAAGAAAGTTGAAGGCTATTTAAATGTAGGTGAACACCATTTGAAGTTAGTTTAATGCCATTTATAGTATATTTAATGCCATTTAAAGTTAGTTGAACACAATTTAATGTTAGTTGAACGCAATTTAAAGTTAGTTTAGCCCCATTTAAAGTTAGTATAACGTCATTTGAAGTTAGTTTAACGCCATTTGAAGTTAGTTGAACACCATTTAAAGTTTGTTTCACGCCATTTAAAGTTTCTCTAACGCCATTCAGAGTTCGTTTAACGCCAAATAATGTTAGTTTAAGGCCATTTAATGTTAATTTATTGTCATTTGGCATTGAACAAACTTTAAATGGAGTTAAACTAACTTAAATGGCGTTAAACTTACTTGTGATGACAAAAAACTAACTTTAAATGGCATTAAACTAACTTTAAATGGCATTAAACTAACTTCAAATGGTGTTAAACTAATTTCAAATGGCGTTAAACTAACTTCATTTGGCATTAAACAGATTTTAAATGAAGTGAAACTAACTTTATATGGAGTTAAACGTGCTTCATATGGCAGTAAACGTTCTTCAAATGGCGTTAAACTAACTCTAGATAGCGTTCAACTTACTTTAAATAGCATTCAACTACTATATATGGCGTTAAACTAACTTTAAATGGCATTGAACGAGCTTCAAATGGCATTAAACTAACTTCAAATGGCGTTAAACTAACTTTAAATTGCATTAAACTAACTTAAATGGTGTAAAACTAACTTCAAAAGGTGTGAAACTAACTTTAAATGGCATTAAACTAACTTTAAATGGCGTTTAATGTGCATCAAATGGCAGTAAACGTTTTTTCAAATTGCGTTAAACTAACTTCAAATGGCGTTAAACTAACTTTAAATGAAGTTAAATTAACTTTAATGGCGTTGAACTGAATTTAAATGGCATTAAACTAACTTCAAATGGCTTTAAACTAACTTCACATGTCGTTAGACTAACTTTAAATGGCGTTAAACTAACTGCAGATGACGTTAAACTAACTTCAAATGGCGTTAAACTAACTTCAAATGACGTATAACTAACTTAAAATGGCGTTAAACTAACTTAAATGGCATTAAACTAACTGCAAATGGCGTTAAACTAACTTCAAAAGGCGTTAAACTAACTTCAAAAGGCGTTAAAATAAGTTTAAATGGCATTAAACTAACTTCAAATCGCGTTAAACTAACTTTTAATGGCGTTAAACTAACTGCAAAAGACGTTAAACAAAATTCAAATGGCGTTAAACTAACTTGATATGACGTATAACTAACTTTAGATGGCGTTAAACTAACTTTAAATGGCATTAAACTAACTTCAAATGGTGTAAAACTAACTTCAAAAGGTGTTAAACTAACTTTAAATGGCATTAAACTAACTTGAAATGGCGTTAAACTAGCTGTAAATGACATTAAACTAACTTCAAATGGCGTTAAACTAACTTCAAATGACGTTAAACAAAATTCAAATGGCGTTAAACTAACTTGATATGACGTATAACTAACTTTAAATGGCGTTAAACTAACTTTAAATTGCATTAAACTAACTTAAATGGTGTAAAACTAACTTCAAAAGGTGTTAAACTAACTTTAAATGGCATTAAACTAACTTTAAATGGCGTTTAATGTGCATCAAATGGCAGTAAACGTTCCTCAAATTGCGTTAAACTAACTTCAAATGGCGTTAAACTAACTTTAAATGAAGTTAAATTAACTTTAATGGCGTTGAACTGAATTTAAATGGCATTAAACTAACTTCAAATGGCTTTAAACTAACTTCACATGTCGTTAGACTAACTTTAAATGGCGTTAAACTAACTGCAGATGACGTTAAACTAACTTCAAATGACGTATAACTAACTTAAAATGGCGTTAAACTAACTTAAATGGCATTAAACTAACTGCAAATGGTTTTAAACTAACTTCAAAAGGCGTTAAACTAACTTCAAAAGCCGTTAAACTAAGTTTAAATGGCATTGAACTAACTTCAAATCGCGTTAAACTAACTTTTAATGGCGTTAAACTAACTGCAAATGACGTTAAACAAAATTCAAATGGCGTTAAACTAACTTGATATGACGTATAACTAACTTTAGATGGCGTTAAACTAACTTTAAATGGCATTAAACTAACTTCAAATGGTGTAAAACTAACTTCAAAAGGTGTTAAACTAACTTTAAATGGCATTAAACTAACTTGAAATGGCGTTAAACTAACTGTAAATGACATTAAACTAACTTCAAATGGCGTTAAACTAACTTCAAATGGCATTAAACTAACTTCAAATGGCGTTAAACTAACTTTAAATAGCGTTCAACTAACATTAATAGCATTCAACTAACTTTAAATGGCATTAAATAAACTTTAAACGGCATTAAACTAACTTCAAATGGTGTTCACCTAACTTTAAATGGCGTTCAACTTACTTTAAATGGCATTGAACGAACTTAAATGGCGTTAAACTAACTGCAAATGGCGTTAAACTAACTTGAAATGGCGTTAAACTAACTTCAACTGGTGTTAAACTAACTTCTAAGGCGTTAAACTAACTTCAAATGACGCTAAACTAACTTCAAATGGCGCTAAACTAACTTTAAATGGCTTTAAACTAACTTGAAATGACATAAAACTAACTTTATATGGCATTAAACTAACTTTAAATGGCATTAAAGAAACTTCATATGGTGTTAAACTAACTTCAAAAGGTGTTAAACTTACTTTAAATGGCATTAGACTAACTTCATATGGCGTTAAACTAACTTCAAAATGCATTAAACTAACTTGAAATGGCGTTAAACTAACTTCATATGGCATTAAACAGACTTTAAATTAAGTGAAACTAACTTTAAATGGCATTAAACGTGCTTCAAATGGCTGTAAACGTTTTTCAAATGGCGTTAAACTAACTTTAAATAGCGTTCAACTTACTTTAAATAGCATTCAACTAACTATAAATGGCGTTAAACTAACTTTAAATGGCATTGAACGAACTTTAAATGGCTTTAAACTAACTTCAAATGGCATTAAACTAACTTCAAATGGCGTTAAACTAACTTCAAATGGCATTAAACTAACTTCAAATGGCGTTAAACTAACTTCAACTGGTGTTAAACTAACTTCAAAAGGCGTTAAACTAACTTCAAATGACGTTAAACTAACTTCAGATGGCGTTAAACTAACTTCAAATGGCATTAAACTAACTTCAAATGGCGTTAAACTAACTTCAAATGACGTTAAACTAACTTCAAATGGCGTTAAACTAACTTCAAATGGCATTAAACTAACTTTAAATAGCGTTAAACTAACTTTAAATGGCATTAAACTAACTTCAAATGGTGTAAAACTAACTTCAAAAGGTGTTAAACTAACTTTAAATGGCATTAAACTAACTTTAAATGGCATTTAACGTGCTTCAAATGGCAGTAAACGTTCTTCAAATTGCGTTAAACTAACTTCAAATGGCGCTAAACTAGCTTTAAATGACGTTAAATTAACTTTAAATTCGTTAAACTAAATTTAAATGTCATTAAACTAACTTCAAATGGCTTTAAACTAACTTCACATGTCGTTAAACTAACTTTAAATGGCGTTAAACTAACTTCAAATGTCATTAAACTAACTTCAAAAGGCGTTAAACTAAGTTTAAATGGCATTAAACTAACTTCAAATCGTGTTAAACTAACTTTTAATGGCGTTAAACTAACTGCAAATGACGTTAAACAAAATTCAAATGGCGTTAAACTAACTTGATATGACGTATAACTAACTTTAGATGGCGTTAAACTAACTTTAAATGGCATTAAACTAACTTCAAATGGTGTAAAACTAACTTCAAAAGGTGTTAAACTAACTTTAAATGGCCTTAAACCAACTTTAAATGGCGTTTAATGTACATGAAATGGCAGTAAACGTTCTTCAAATTGCGTTAAACTAACTTCAAATGGCGTTAAACTAACTTTAAATGACGTTAAATTAACTTTAAATGGCGTTAAACTGAATTTAAATGGCATTAAACTAACTTCAAATGGCTTTAAACTAACTTCACATATCGTTAAACTAACTTTAAATGGCGTTAAACTAACTGCAAATGACGTTAAACTAACTTCAAATGGCGTTAAACTAACTTGAAATGACGTATAGCTAACTTAAAATGGCGTTAAACTAACTTAAATAGCATTAAACTAACTTCAAATGGTGTTAAACTAACTTCAAAAGGCGTTAAACTAACTTTAAATGGCGTTAAACTAACTTCAAATGTCATTAAACTAACTTCAAAAGGCGTTAAACTAAGTTTAAATGTCATTAAACTAACTTCAAATCGCGTTAAACTAACTTTTAATGGCGTTAAACTAACTGCAAATGACGTTAAACAAAATTCAAATGGCGTTAAACTAACTTGAAATGACGAATTACTAACTTTAAATGGCGTTAAACTAACTTTAAATGGCATAAACTAACTTCAAATGGTGTTAAACTAACTTCAAAAGGTGTTAAACTAACTTTAAATGGCATTAAACTAACTTGAAATGGCGTTAAACTAACTGTAAATGACATTGAACTAACTTCAAATGGCGTTAAACTAACTTCAAATGGCATTAAACTAACTTCAAATGGCGTTAAACTAACTTTAAATAGCGTTCAACTAACATTAATAGCATTCAACTAACTTTAAATGGCATTAAATAAACTTTAAACGGCATTAAACTAACTTCGAATGGTGTTCACCTAACTTTAAATGGCGTTCAACTTACTTTAAATGGCATTGAACGAACTTAAATGGCATTAAACTAACTTGAAATGACATAAAACTAACTTTAAATTGCATTAAACTAACTTTAAATGGCATTAAAGAAACTTCAAATGGTGTTAAACTAACTTCAAAAGGTGTTAAACTTACTTTAAATGGCATTAGACTAACTTCATATGGCGTTAAACTAACTTAAAAATGCATTAAACTAACTTCAAATGGCGTTAAACTAACTTCATATGGCATTAAACAGACTTTAAATGAAGTGAAACTAACTTTAAATGGCATTAAACGTGCTTCAAATGGCTGTAAACGGTCTTCAAATGGCGTTAAACTAACTTTAAATAGCGTTCAACTTTCTTTAAATAGCATTCAACTAACTATAAATGGCGTTAAACTAACTTTAAATGGCATTGAACGAACTTTAAATGGCTTTAAACTAACTTCAAATGGCATTAAACTAACTTCAAATGGCTAACTTCAACTGGTGTTAAACTAACTTCAAAAGGCGTTAAACTAACTTCAAATGACGTTAAACTAACTTCAAATGGCGTTAAACTAACTTCAAATGGCATTAAACTAACTTCAAATGGCGTTAAACTAACTTCAAATGACGTTAAACTAACTTCAAATGGCGTTAAACTAACTTCAAATGGCATTAAACTAACTTTAAATAGCGTTAAACTAACTTTAAATGGCATTAAACTAACTTCAAATGGTGTAAAACTAACTTCAAAAGGTGTTAAACTAACTTTAAATGGCATTAAACTAACTTTAAATGGCATTTAACGTGCTTCAAATGGCAGTAAACGTTCTTCAAATTGCGTTAAACTAACTTCAAATGGCGCTAAACTAGCTTTAAATGACGTTAAATTAACTTTAAATTCGTTAAACTAAATTTAAATGGCACTAAACTAGCTTCAAATGGCTTTAAACTAACTTCACATGTCGTTAAACTAACTTTAAATGGCGTTAAACTAACTGCAAATGACGTTAAACTAACTTCAAATGGCGTTAAACTAATTTTTAATGGCGTTAAACTAACTGCAAATGACGTTAAACTAACTTCAAATGGCGTTAAACTAACTTAAATGGCATTAAACTAACTGCAAATGGTGTTAAACTAACTGCAGATGACGTTAAACTAACTTCAAATGGCGTTAAACTAACTTCAAATGACGTATAACTAACTTAAAATGGCGTTAAACTAACTTAAATGGCATTAAACTAACTGCAAATGGCGTTAAACTAACTTCAAAAGGCGTTAAACTAACTTCAAAAGGCGTTAAAATAAGTTTAAATGACATTAAACTAACTTCAAATCGCGTTAAACTAACTTTTACTGGCGTTAAACTAACTGCAAATGACGTTAAACAAAATTCAAATGGCGTTAAACTAACTTGATATGACGTATAACTAACTTTAGATGGCGTTAAACTAACTTTAAATGGCATTAAACTAACTTCAAATGGTGTAAAACTAACTTCAAAAGGTGTTAAACTAACTTTAAATGGCATTAAACTAACTTGAAATGGCGTTAAACTAACTGTAAATGACATTAAACTAACTTCAAATGGCGTTAAACTAACTTCAAATGACGTTAAACAAAATTCAAATGGCGTTAAACTAACTTGATATGACGTATAACTAACTTTAAATGGCGTTAAACTAACTTTAAATTGCATTAAACTAACTTAAATGGTGTAAAACTAACTTCAAAAGGTGTTAAACTAACTTTAAATGGCATTAAACTAACTTTAAATGGCGTTTAATGTGCATCAAATGGCAGTAAACGTTCTTCAAATTGCGTTAAACTAACTTCAAATGGCGTTAAACTAACTTTAAATGAAGTTAAATTAACTTTAATGGCGTTGAACTGAATTTAAATGGCATTAAACTAACTTCAAATGGCTTTAAACTAACTTCACATGTCGTTAGACTAACTTTAAATGGCGTTAAACTAACTGCAGATGACGTTAAACTAACTTCAAATGGCGTTAAACTAACTTCAAATGACGTATAACTAACTTAAAATGGCGTTAAACTAACTTAAATGGCATTAAACTAACTGCAAATGGTTTTAAACTAACTTCAAAAGGCGTTAAACTAACTTCAAAAGCCGTTAAACTAAGTTTAAATGGCATTGAACTAACTTCAAATCGCGTTAAACTAACTTTTAATGGCGTTAAACTAACTGCAAATGACGTTAAACAAAATTCAAATGGCGTTAAACTAACTTTATATAACGTATAACTAACTTTAGATGGCGTTAAACTAACTTTAAATGGCATTAAACTAACTTCAAATGGTGTAAAACTAACTTCAAAAGGTGTTAAACTAACTTTAAATGGCATTAAACTAACTTGAAGTGGCGTTAAACTAACTGTAAATGACATTAAACTAACTTCAAATGGCGTTAAACTAACTTCAAATGGCATTAAACTAACTTCAAATGGCGTTAAACTAACTTTAAATATCGTTCAACTAACATTAATAGCATTCAACTAACTTTAAATGGCATTAAATAAACTTTAAACGGCATTAAACTAACTTCAAATGGTGTTCACCTAACTTTAAATGGCGTTCAACTTACTTTAAATGGCATTGAACGAACTTAAATGGCGTTAAACTAACTGCAAATGGCGTTAAACTAACTTCAAATGGCGTTAAACTAACTTCAACTGGTGTTAAACTAACTTCTAAGGCGTTAAACTAACTTCCAATGACGCTAAACTAACTTCAAATGGCGCTAAACTAACTTTAAATGGCTTTATACTAACTTGAAATGACATAAAACTAACTTTATATGGCATTAAACTAACTTTAAATGGCATTAAAGAAACTTCAAATGGTGTTAAACTAACTTCAAAAGGTGTTAAACTTACTTTAAATGGCATTAGACTAACTTCATATGGCGTTAAACTAACTTCAAAATGCATTAAACTAAATTGAAATGGCGTTAAACTAACTTCATATGGAATTAAACAGACTTTAAATGAAGTGAAACTAACTTTAAATGGCATTAAACGTGCTTCAAATGGCTGTAAACGTTTTTCAAATGGCGTTAAACTAACTTTAAATAGCGTTCAACTTACTTTAAATAGCATTCAACTAACTATAAATGGCGTTAAACTAACTTTAAATGGCATTGAACGAACTTTAAATGGCTTTAAACTAACTTCAAATGGCATTAAACTAACTTCAAATGGCGTTAAACTAACTTCAACTGGTGTTAAACTAACTTCAAAAGGCGTTAAACTAACTTCAAATGACGTTAAACTAACTTCAGATGGCGTTAAACTAACTTCAAATGGAATTAAACTAACTTCAAATGGCGTTAAACTAACTTCAAATGACGTTAAACTAACTTCAAATGGCGTTAAACTAACTTCAAATGGCATTAAACTAACTTTAAATAGCGTTAAACTAACTTTAAATGGCATTAAACTAACTTCAAATGGCGTTAAACTAACTTCAAATGGCATTAAACTAACTTTAAATAGCGTTAAACTAACTTTAAATGGCATTAAACTAACTTCAAATGGTGTAAAACTAACTTCAAAAGGTGTTAAACTAACTTTAAATGGCATTAAACTAACTTTAAATGGCATTTAACGTGCTTCAAATGGCAGTAAACGTTCTTCAAATTGCGTTAAACTAACTTCAAATGGCGCTAAACTAGCTTTAAATGACGTTAAATTAACTTTAAATTCGTTAAACTAAATTTAAATGGCATTAAACTAACTTCAAATGGCTTTAAACTAACTTCACATGTCGTTAAACTAACTTTAAATGGCGTTAAACTAACTGCAAATGACGTTAAACTAACTTCAAATGGCGTTAAACTAATTTTTAATGGCGTTAAACTAACTGCAAATGACGTTAAACTAACATCAAATGGCGTTAAACTAACTTAAATGGCATTAAACTAACTGCAAATGGTGTTAAACTAAATTCAAAAGGCGTTAAACTAACTTTAAATGGCGTTAAACTAACTTCAAATGTCATTAAACTAACTTCAAAAGGCGTTAAACTAAGTTTAAATGGCATTAAACTAACTTCAAATCGCGTTAAACTAACTTTTAATGGCGTTAAACTAACTGCAAATGACGTTAAACAAAATTCAAATGGCGTTAAACTAACTTGATATGACGTATAACTAACTTTAGATGGCGTTAAACTAACTTTAAATGGCATTAAACTAACTTCATATGGTGTAAAACTAACTTCAAAAGGTGTTAAACTAACTTTAAATGGCCTTAAACCAACTTTAAATGGCGTTTAATGTACATGAAATGGCAGTAAACGTTCTTCAAATTGCGTTAAACTAACTTCAAATGGCGTTAAACTAACTTTAAATGACGTTAAATTAACTTTAAATGGCGTTAAACTGAATTTAAATGGCATTAAACTAACTTCAAATGGCTTTAAACTAACTTCACATATCGTTAAACTAACTTTAAATGGCGTTAAACTAACTGCAAATGACGTTAAACTAACTTCAAATGGCGTTAAACTAACTTGAAATGACGTATAGCTAACTTAAAATGGCGTTAAACTAACTTAAATGGCATTAAACTAACTTCAAATGGTGTTAAACTAACTTCAAAAGGCGTTAAACTAACTTTAAATGGCGTTAAACTAACTTCAAATGTCATTAAACTAACTTCAAAAGGCGTTAAACTAAGTTTAAATGTCATTAAACTAACTTCAAATCGCGTTAAACTAACTTTTAATGGCGTTAAACTGCAACGTGCAAGTTCAAATGGCGTTAAACTAACTTGAAATGACGAATTACTAACTTTAAATGGCGTTAAACTAACTTTAAATGGCTTAAACTAACTTCAAATGGTGTTAAACTAACTTCAAAAGGTGTTAAACTAACTTTAAATGGCATTAAACTAACTTGAAATGGCGTTAAACTAACTGTAAATGACATTGAACTAACTTCAAATGGCGTTAAACTAACTTCAAATGGCATAAAACTAACTTCAAATGGCGTTAAACTAACTTTAAATAGCGTTCAACTAACATTAATAGCATTCAACTAACTGTAAATGGCATTAAATAAACATTAAACGGCATTAAACTAACTTCAAATGGTGTTCACCTAACTTTAAATGGCGTTCAACTTACTTTAAATGGCATTGAACGAACTTAAATGGCATTAAACTAACTTGAAATGACATAAAACTAACTTTAAATTGCATTAAACTAACTTTAAATGGCATTAAAGAAACTTCAAATGGTGTTAAACTAACTTCAAAAGGTGTTAAACTAACTTTAAATGGCATTAGACTAACTTCATATGGCGTTAAACTAACTTAAAAATGCATTAAACTAACTTTTAGGCGTTAAACTAACTTCATATGGCATTAAACAGACTTTAAATGAAGGGAAACTAACTTTAAATGGCATTAAACGTGCTTCAAATGGCTGTAAACGGTCTTCAAATGGCGTTAAACTAACTTTAAATAGCGTTCAACTTTCTTTAAATAGCATTCAACTAACTATAAATGGCGTTAAACTAACTTTAAATGGCATTGAACGAACTTTAAATGGCTTTAAACTAACTTCAAATGGCATTAAACTAACTTCAAATGGTGTTAAACTAACTTCAACTGGTGTTAAACTAACTTCAAAAGGCGTTAAACTAACTTCAAATGACGTTAAACTAACTTCAAATGGCGTTAAACTAACTTCAAATGGCATTAAACTAACTTCAAATGGCGTTAAACTAACTTCAAATGACGTTAAACTAACTTCAAATGGCGTTAAACTAACTTCAAATGGCATTAAACTAACTTTAAATAGCGTTAAACTAACTTTAAATGGCATTAAACTAACTTCATATGGTGTAAAACTAACTTCAAAAGGTGTTAAACTAACTTTAAATGGCATTAAACTAACTTTAAATGGCATTTACCGTGCTTCAAATGGCAGTAAACGTTCTTCAAATTGCGTTAAACTAACTTCAATTGGCGCTAAACTAACTTTAAATGACGTTAAATTAACTTTAAATTCGTTAAACTAAATTTAAATGGCATTAAACTAACTTCAAATGGCGTTAAACTAACTTGAAATGACGTATAACTAACTTTAAATGGCGTTAAACTAACTTTAAATGGCATTAAACTAACTTCAAATGGTGTTAAACTAACTTCAAAAGGTGTTAAACTAACTTTAAATGACGTTAAATTAACTTTAAATTCGTTAAACTAAATTTAAATGGCATTAAACTAACTTCAAATGGCGTTAAACTAACTTTAAATGACGTAAAACTAACTTTAAATGGCATTAAACTAACTTTTAAATGACGTTAAATTAACTTTAAATTCGTTAAACTAAATTTAAATGGCATTAAACTAACTTCAAATGGCGTTAAACTAACTTGAAATGATGTATAACTAACTTTAAATGGCGTTAAACTAACTTTAAATGGCATTAAACTAACTTTAAATGGTGTTAAACTAACTTCAAAAGGTGTTAAACTAACTTTAAATGACGTTAAATTAACTTTAAATTCGTTAAACTAAATTTAAATGGCACTAAACTAACTTCAAATGGCGTTAAACTAACTTTAAATGACGTATAACTAACTTTAAATGGCGTTAATCTAACTTTAAATGGCATTAAACTAACTTCAAATTGCGTTAAACTAACTTCTAATGGCGCTAAACTAAGTTTAAATGACGTTAAATTAACTTTAAATTCGTTAAACTAAATTTAAATGGCATTAAACTAACTTCAAATGGCTTTAAACTAACTTCACATGTCGTTAAACTAACTTTAAATGGCGTTAAACTAACTGCAAATGACGTTAAACTAACTTCAAATGGCGTTAAACTCACTTTTAATGGCGTTAAACTAACTGCAAATGACGTTAAACTAACTTCAAATGGCGTTAAACTAACTTGAAATGACGTATAACTAACTTAAAATGGCGTTAAACTAACTTAAATGGCATTAAACTAACTTCAAATGGTGTTAAACTAATATCAAAAGGCGTTAAACTAATTTTAAATGGCATTAAACTAACTTCAAATGTCATTAAACTAACTTCAAAAGGCGTTAAACTGAGTTTAAATGGCATTAAACTAACTTCAAATGGTGTAAAACTAACTTCAAAAGGTGTTAAACTAACTTTAAATGGCATTAAACTAACTTTAAATGGCATTTAACGTGCTTCAAATGCCGTTAAACTAACTTTAAATAGCGTTCAACTAACATTAATAGCATTCAACTAACTTTAAATGGCATTACATAAACTTTAAACGGCATTAAACTAACTTCAAATGGTGTTCACCTAACTTTAAATGGCGTCACAACTTACTTTAAATGGCATTGAACGAACTTTAAATGGAGTTAAACTAACTTCAAATGGCGTTAAACTAACTTCAAATGGCGTTAAACTAACTTCAACTGGTGTTAAACTAACTTCTAAGGCGTTAAACTAACTTCAAATGACGCTAAACTAACTTCAAATGGCGCTAAACTAACTTTAAATGGCATTAAACTAACTTGAAATGACATAAAACTAACTTTAAATGGCATTAAACTAACTTTAAATGGCATTAAACTAACTTCAAATGGTGTTAAACTAACTTCAAAAGGTGTTAAACTTACTTTAAATGGCATTAGACTAACTTCAAATTGCGTTAAACTAACTTCAAAATGCAATAAACTAACTTCAAATGGCGCTAAACTAACTTTAAATGGCATTAAACTAACTTGAAATGACATATAAATAACTTTAAACTGCATTAAACGTGCTTCAAATGGCTGTAAACGTTCTTCAAATGGCGTTAAACTAACTTTAAATAGCGCTCAACTTACTTTAAATAGCATTCAACTAACTATAAATGGCGTTAAACTAACTTTAAATGGCATTGAACGAACTTTAAATGGCTTTAAACTAACTTCAAATGGCATTAAACTAACTTCAAATGGCGTTCAACTAACTTCAACTGGTGTTAAACTAACTTCAAAAGGCGTCAAAGTAACTTCAAATGACGTTAAACTAACTTCAAATGGTGTTAAACTAACTTCAAATGGCATTAAACTAACTTCAAATGGCGTTAAACTAACTTCAAATGACGTTAAACTAACTTCAAATGGCGTTAAACTAACTTCAAATGGCATTAAACTAACTTTAAATGGCGTTAAACTAACTTTAAATGGCATTAAACTAACTTGAAATGGTGTAAAACTAACTTCAAAAGGTGTTAAACTAACTTTAAATGGCATTAAACTAATTTAAAATGCCATTTAACGAGCTTCAAATGGCAGTAAACGTTCTTCATATTGCATTAAACTAACTTCAAATGGCGCTAAACTAACTTTAAATGACGTTAAATTAACTTTAAATTCGTTAAACTAAAATTAAATGGCATTAAACTAACTTCAAATGGCGTTCAACTAACTTGAAATGACGTATAACTAACTTTAAATGGCGTTAAACTAACTTTAAATGGCATTAAACTAACTTCAAATGGTGTTAAACTAACTTCAAAAGGTGTTAAACTAACTTTAAATGACGTTAAATTAACTTTAAATTCGTTAAACTAAATTTAAATGGCATTAAACTAACTTCAAATGGCGTTAAACTAACTTTAAATGACGTATAACTAACTTTAAATGGCGCTAAACTAACTTTAAATGGCATTAAACTAACTTCAAATTGCGTTAAACTAACTTCAAATGGCGTTAAACTAACTTGAAATGACGTATAACTAACTTTAAATGGCGCTAAACTAACTTTAAATGGCATTAAACTAACTTCAAATTGCGCTAAACTAACTTCAAATGGCGTTAAACTAACTTGAAATGACGTATAACTAACTTAAAATGGCGTTAAACTAACTTAAATGGCATTAAACTAACTTCAAATGGTGTTAAACTAATTTCAAAAGGCGTTAAACTAACTTTAAATGGCATTAAACTAACTTCAAATGTCATTAAACTAACTTCAAAAGGCGTTAAACTAAGTTTAAATGGCATTAAACTAACTTCAAATGGTGTAAAACTAACTTCAAAAGGTGTTAAACTAACTTTAAATGGCATTAAACTAACTTTAAATGGCATTTAACGTGCTTCAAATGGCAGTAAACGTTTTTCAAATTGCGTTAAACTTACTTCAAATGGCGCTAAACTAACTTTAAAAGACGTTAAATTAAATTTAAATTCGTTAAACTAAATTTAAATGGCATTAAACTAACTTCAAATGGCGTTAAACTAACTTGAAATGACGTATAACTAACTTTAAATGGCGTTAAACTAACTTTAAATAGCATTAAACTAACTTCAAATGGCATTAAACTAACTTCAAAAGGTGTTAAACTAACTTCAACTGGTGTTAAACTAACTTCAAAAGGCGTTAAACTAACTTCAAATGACGTTAAACTAACTTCAGATGGCGTTAAACTAACTTCAAATGGAATTAAACTAACTTCAAATGGCGTTAAACTAACTTCAAATGACGTTAAACTAACTTCAAATGGCGTTAAACTAACCAAATGGCATTAAACTAACTTTAAATAGCGTTAAACTAACTTTAAATGGCATTAACTAACTCAAATAGCGTTAAACTAACTTCAAATGGCATTAGAAACTAACTTTTAAATAAGCGTTAAACTAACTTTAAATGGCATTAAACTAGCACAAATGGTGTAAAACTAACACAAAGGTGTTAAACCTTTAATGGCATTAAACTAACTTAAATGGCATTAACGTGCTAAATAACTGATAAACGTTCTTCAAATTGCATTAAACTAACTTCAAATAGCTAAACTAGCTTTAAATGACACGATTAAATTAACTTTAAATTCGTTAAACTAAATTTAATGGCATTAATAACTTCAAATGGCTTTAAACTAACTTCACATGTCGTTAAACTAACTTTAAATGGCGTTAAACTAACTGCAAATGACGTTAAACTAACTTCAAATGGCGTTAAACTAATTTTTAATGGCGTTAAACTAACTGCAAATGACGTTAAACTAACTTCAAATGGCGTTAAACTAACTTAAATGGCATTAAACTAACTGCAAATGGTGTTAAACTAAATTCAAAAGGCGTTAAACTAACTTTAAATGGCGTTAAACTAACTTCAAATGTCATTAAACTAACTTCAAAAGGCGTTAAACTAAGTTTAAATGGCATTAAACTAACTTCAAATCGCGTTAAACTAACTTTTAATGGCGTTAAACTAACTGCAAATGACGTTAAACAAAATTCAAATGGCGTTAAACTAACTTGATATGACGTATAACTAACTTTAGATGGCGTTAAACTAACTTTAAATGGCATTAAACTAACTTCATATGGTGTAAAACTAACTTCAAAAGGTGTTAAACTAACTTTAAATGGCCTTAAACCAACTTTAAATGGCGTTTAATGTACATGAAATGGCAGTAAACGTTCTTCAAATTGCGTTAAACTAACTTCAAATGGCGTTAAACTAACTTTAAATGACGTTAAATTAACTTTAAATGGCGTTAAACTGAATTTAAATGGCATTAAACTAACTTCAAATGACTTTAAACTAACTTCACATATCGTTAAACTAACTTTAAATGGCGTTAAACTAACTGCAAATGACGTTAAACTAACTTCAAATGGCGTTAAACTAACTTGAAATGACGTATAGCTAACTTAAAATGGCGTTAAACTAACTTAAATAGCATTAAACTAACTTCAAATGGTGTTAAACTAACTTCAAAAGGCGTTAAACTAACTTTAAATGGCGTTAAACTAACTTCAAATGTCATTAAACTAACTTCAAAAGGCGTTAAACTAAGTTTAAATGTCATTAAACTAACTTCAAATCGCGTTAAACTAACTTTTAATGGCGTTAAACTAACTGCAAATGACGTTAAACAAAATTCAAATGGCGTTAAACTAACTTGAAATGACGAATTACTAACTTTAAATGGCGATAAACTAACTTTAAATGGCATTAAACTAACTTCAAATGGTGTTAAACTAACTTCAAAAGGTGTTAAACTAAATTTAAATGGCATTAAACTAACTTGAAATGGCGTTAAACTAACTGTAAATGACATTGAACTAACTTCAAATGGCGTTAAACTAACTTCAAATGGCATTAAACTAACTTCAAATGGCGTTAAACTAACTTTAAATAGCGTTCAACTAACATTAATAGCATTCAACTAACTATAGGCGGCATTAAATAAACATTAAAGCAGCATTTCAACTAACTTCAAATGGTGTTCCTAACTTTTAAATGGCGTTCAACTTACTGTGGCATTGAACGAACTTAAATAGCATTAAACTAACGAAATGACATAAACTAACTTTAAATTGCATTAAACTAACTTTAAATGGCATTAAAAACTTCAAATGGTGTTAAGCCTTTAAAAAGGTAAACTTACTTTAAATGGCATTAGACTAACTTCATATGGCGTTAAACTAACTTAAAAATGCATTAAACTAACTTCAAATGGCGTTAAACTAACTTCATATGGCATTAAACAGACTTTAAATGAAGTGAAACTAACTTTAAATGGCATTAAACGTGCTTTAAATGAAGTGAAACTAACTTTAAATGGCATTAAACGTGCTTCAAATGGCTGTAAACGGTCTTCAAATGGCGTTAAACTAACTTTAAATAGCGTTCAACTTTCTTTAAATAGCATTCAACTAACTATAAATGGCGTTAAACTAACTTTAAATGACATTGAACGAACTTTAAATGGCTTTAAACTAACTTCAAATGGCATTAAACTAACTTCAAATGGTGTTAAACTAACTTCAACTGGTGTTAAACTAACTTCAAAAGGCGTTAAACTAACTTCAAATGACGTTAACCTAACTTCAAATGGCGTTAAACTAACTTCAAATGGCATTAGACTAACTTCAAATGGCGTTAAACTAACTTCAAATGACGTTAAACTAACTTCAAATGGCGTTAAACTAACTTCAAATGGCATTAAACTAACTTTAAATAGCGTTAAACTAACTTTAAATGGCATTAAACTAACTTCATATGGTGTAAAACTAACTTCAAAAGGTGTTAAACTAACTTTAAATGGCATTAAACTAACTTTAAATGGCATTTACCGTGCTTCAAATGGCAGTAAACGTTCTTCAAATTGCGTTAAACTAACTTCAATTGGCGCTAAACTAACTTTAAATGACGTTAAATTAACTTTAAATTCGTTAAACTAAATTTAAATGGCATTAAACTAACTTCAAATGGCGTTAAACTAACTTGAAATGACGTATAACTAACTTTAAATGGCGTTAAACTAACTTTAAATGGCATTAAACTAACTTCAAATGGTGTTAAACTAACTTCAAAAGGTGTTAAACTAACTTTAAATGACGTTAAATTAACTTTAAATTCGTTAAACTAAATTTAAATGGCATTAAGCTAACTTCAAATGGCGTTAAACTAACTTTAAATGACGTAAAACTAATTTTAAATGGCATTAAACTAACTTTTAAATGACGTTAAATTAACTTTAAATTCGTTAAACTAAATTTAAATGGCATTAAACTAACTTCAAATGGCGTTAAACTAACTTGAAATGATGTATAACTAACTTTAAATGGCGTTAAACTAACTTTAAATGGCATTAAACTAACTTCAAATGGTGTTAAACTAACTTCAAAAGGTGTTAAACTAACTTTAAATGACGTTAAATTAACTTTAAATTCGTTAAACTAAATTTAAATGGCACTAAACTAACTTCAAATGGCGTTAAACTAACTTTAAATGACGTATAACTAACTTTAAATGGCGTTAATCTAACTTTAAATGGCATTAAACTAACTTCAAATTGCGTTAAACTAACTTCTAATGGCGCTAAACTAAGTTTAAATGACGTTAAATTAACTTTAAATTCGTTAAACTAAATTTA
>NW_024729086.1:0-12500 GCF_018991925.1 Homarus americanus
TAGGTAGATCAAGACAATAGATGGCGTGGTTCGTAGCTCTGGGTGGAGGGGTTGTAACAATACATTAATCTTACATTCGACACTTTATCATTGAAATAATCCTATCCGACGAACCTATCGGTGTGAAGATATCACTCGAACGTGTTCATGTGTGTAGAACTATGTAATTTAAATACCTATTTATACAGAGTAGTACGTCTGTATAGAAAATGTGATCCTTCAAGAGTTCTGAGTGGAGCGGTGGGTGGAGTGAGGGTGGGGCCTCTTCCTAGGATGCGTGCGCTGCTGCTGGTTTCCTTGGCAACGAGAAGACGCTTCTGCTTTGGTAAGAGACGAGTCCACTTGAAATACCTGTAGGTGAGTTCCTCCTCCGGCGATCAGAAAACTGATGATTGGTTATCACACTGGTCGTGCTGGTTCGCTGGCGAAAACTGCTGTGTGCCAATTCTTCACAGTCCACGTATATATGGAGATCTGTATGATGACACCGGAATTCGTAATTTGCGCTGACGACACAACAATACTGCTCAGCTGCTAGTGAAATACCAATTGAATTCCAGGTTACGAAACTGTTGTTCAACACTGCAACACTGTAATGTCTAGGGAATGCTGAGTGGAGTCTATCTCAACCGGCTCAATCTGGATATGTACCAACAGGCTGTAATATTTGTATATTACGAATTCTGCACGTATTTGTATGTGACAGAGATAAGGAGCGCTCACTACATATCGTCTCAATACGGGATATAGTTTTAAACACTCGGATTATGTAACGCGTCACTGCTGTGTGGTTTCTTGTTTTTCACAAGACACAGACGGATGATACGACTACCAGTTTGAAGAATCCGTACACACCGCTTGCCACCTATATGAATCGGCTGCTTGTCCAATTAACCAGTCCGTTCACACATATTTATATTTGGGTTTTAAGTAACGAAACCCAAACGGTAGTTCCTTTGTTTTATTATAAAAGGTTGTATATATAATTCCTGAGTGTATATCAACCGTAAGTCTCACTGTCTAGGAGTGAATGAGAAAGGGACGGCGTTTATGTATGATAAACGTTAGGTCACGTCCTTACGATATGAGTTGTGGTGAGCTACTGAAGCTTAGGGGCATCGCAGTGCGTGCTTACAGAAATGCTGAGCTATGGGTCTCGCCCTCTTGGGTAAGTTGCCCGCTCACGTGTCCATCTCATGTCTTACTCATAGACAGTGGAAAGTTACAGGGTGGTGAATCTGAATATAATATCAGATGTATTGACCCATTTATATAATACGTTCTGTTGATGAGACAGGGGCCTATTACAGGAAAGCATATGCAGAGGGAAGCATAACTTCTTCGAGTATTTCTAAATACTGTTCAGCTGTGAATCTTCCTTCTATGTCAGTCAGCTTTTCAACTCCGTACAAATATATCCATCCCCAAGCATTGCAAGTCACATGGCCACTCCTTGCTTCCTCATAAATATGCTGTCTAGCATATCGGGTGTTGTTCCTCCTCCAGCAATGCAACCTTCCGTGAGAGGTAGATGAGAAAGTTTTTTCGTCAGTGAATATTACTCTTCCCAGAAATCTAGGCCTTCTTCAGCATACCATCGAGCAAACTGCAACCTGCCTTTGCGATGTCGCTCATTCAACTTCTCCTTGGTGGCGGGAGTTTTATGGTGGATGCCTCCTCCGTGAAGTCTTCGCCTGATTGTTAAAAGAGAAATATTTAATTGGAGATCCTCTCTTATTGAAAAAGAAAGTTTTGAAGGGGTTGACCTCAGCGAAATTCCTTAGGGCTTCAATTTGTGCAGGTATTGTTCTGGGCGGCATTCCCGTCCTGTGGTGGTCCTTTAAACTTCCCTCCTCTTCCCATCGCTTAATCCAGTAATATACAGTTGACCGACAAACCCCTAATTCTCGGGCAATTTCAGTGGGTGAAAACCCAGCCTCCTTCATGCCGATTATTCTCCCACTTTCAGTGATTTTCTGCGTGTGGTATTCCATGTTGGCAGGGGCCTTCTACAACTGAAGGAGTGGAAGGGTAGTCAGCACTGACACCACCTCTGTCTCCCTCACATTCCCGCCAATAACGTCAGCGTTATATTTTATTAGGCATTTATAAAAAATAAGTGAATTAATAAATAAAAAATACATAAGAAAAAAATTTATAATACATCATTCATATTTGTTTTAAATATAAAATAAAATATAAAATGTTAAAAGACACCAGACTAAAGGTGACGTAATCCACACAAGTCAGAAACAAGGATATGGATATGGGGGGGGGGGAGGGGGAGACACTTAACGAAAGAAATACTATTTGATGTTTACAATATTCGGAGTTTTGGAATGACAATGATATTGCTAGATAGTGGCTTGTAAAAGTATAGGGCATATCCTCCCGCTCTAATTCACACCATGAGATGGATGGTTCATAAGATTAATTACCATCACCTTCAATTAAACAACGTCATTATTAAACACATACACAGACTGAGACACACACACACACACACACACACTCTACATGCACACACAGGCTACAGGTTGGACAGGCTACAGGCATGGACTACGGAGAACAAGGTCACCATCAACCACACCAAAACCGTAGTCATGCACATAATACCGCCACCACTCCAGTGCAAGCCCCAGCAGTCACAGTGGGTGCCCATCCTCTCCAGCTGGTGGAATCTGCCAAACTCCTGGGTGTAACTATAGACAACAAACTTGACTGGAAGGTCCATGTAAATAACACAGTCAAGGCAGCCTCGTACCGACGACGAGTTAGGTCACTTGGGACACCCACGCCAGAGCTGAGTACCATCTACAACGCCTTTATTCTCCCCAAACTAACGTATGCGTCACCAGCCTGGTCATCTTCTCTCAACTCCACCCAACAACGTCAGCTAGAGAAGGTACAGAAAAGGGCTTGCAGAATCATGCTCGGCGCAGAATACTCCGGCTACACTAACGCTCTCTCCACCCTGGAAATGCCATCCCTCAGTGACCTCCACCACCAAGCACTGGAAAAGTTTGGCAGTGGACTACTGCACCACCCTCGTCATCGCCACCTCCTGCCACCTGCAGCCCCCAACCCAACTCGCGCAGTCTGCCACTACAACAAAATTCAGCCCATAAGAGCCCGCACCATTAGATATAAGAACAGCACCATCCCATCTATTGTTAAAATAATAAACAACTCCTGATTTATGTACTGTACAGCCCTGTAAATGTATTCAATGCATATTATATCATTATGTCTAAATCAAATGTAAGTCTGTATATTTTCAGCCACCGGCTGCAACTCTATTAATAAACCGTTTATTATTATTATTATTATTATTATTATTATTATTATTATTATTATTATTATTACACTTATTACAGGTAACAGTGAACCGATGATTCTGCTTAATCTCACAGCGAATTCAAACAACAGTTTGTGTTGCATGAAATCAGTGTCTTTAGAAAGGAGTCTGTTTAGTATCGGTTACATACGACTGGAGTAATTACCCGAAATGGATTAAACGTTTGAAGATAATATTAGTATAAATAAATGATAAACAGGCAACCTCATAAACAGCCTGCACACAGCTGTGCCCGATGCATGATGTTCTTTAACATGCTTACCGATTTTTACTTATGTTTAATTGTCTAAACATGAATTCATATAGGTTGGCCCATTGCTCTATCCATTTTAAAATCAAATTTGCAGTATATACCAGTAGAAAAGTATAATATAATTCGAAACAACAAAGCCCAATCATTAATTAAGCAACGGGGAACTAAGTAACCAATCACAGATCGCTTTTACATTCATTCATAATTTTTACTACGTAGTATAGTAAACAAACGGCCTTGAGTTGCCAGCTGTCTCCAGCAGTGTTCGAAGAATCTTGAACGAGACTGCACGTCCGATGTCACCCTGCAGTAATTGCATGACAACAGACTTCCTAGTGGCGCCTCAGCCCCTGATTCTCTACATCTCATGGTTGTTGCTGTTGGGGGGGAGCGTGCAGAGTCTGTGCTGATCTACTCAGCCTTAAGCCCACCAGTTTACAATGTGATAGAATTCTAATCGTCAGCTTAATAATGATAATAATAATGATCTTTATTATTACCCTGATAATTGTTTCTAATCTTTGTCTTGGTAACATGGCTTTAAAAGCCTCGCTCCGCTGCCTGCATACCTAAGCCGCTTTAACTAGTGCCACCCACCAGGCTATCCCACTTAATTTCTTCTGAAGAACAAATTCACCCCTAAATGGGATGACTTCCTTTATAATCACATCTACCAATTGTAGTCTAAGTGAGGTGAGATGTATGAATGATCATGTTGACCTGACTCATTCTTGGACCTGACTCATTGTTGGACCTAACCTAGCTTGGAGAAGGACGTGCCCTAAGTGCTCGTATTAGTGACCATAGGAAATGGCCGTCGTGGATCATTGTGTTGTGGGGGAAGAAGGACGGTGTGTGAGGAAAGACTACAGCCTGGCTACTCTGTTAAGTAAGCTGGAGCAGTTGAGGAAAGAGATGGACCTTTTAAAGGGGGAGAACGAAGCCCTCAGGACTGAACTCCTTCAGGTAGGTGTCCTGCCTAGCAGGACACCTGTGAAGGAGGGTAAGGAGGAGCAGGCGTGGAGAGTGGGTGTCTCCAAGGGGACTAGGGTCAGACTCAGGAAAGTTGACCAGGGTGTGGAGTGCACTAACCCCTACCAAGTGTTGGAGGAAGCTGCCGAGGAAGAAAAGAGGCAGGACGATGTGGTGCCAGGAGAGAAAAGGGCAGATGTTCAGACCCTGCCTAGTGGTGAGGTCGTGGTAGTGGGGGACAGCCAGGTGAGGTTCTTGGATAGGACTTTTTGTGCAAGCGATAAGAAACGTAGGTCTAGGGTGTGTTTTCTTGGGGCTGGGATAGGGCATGTAGCTGAGAGGATAGATAGGGTTTTGTCAGGGGAGGGTCCCATGCCAGAAGTGTGTCTTAGTTTAGGAGGTAACGACATAGGAAAGGTTAGGAGTGAGGAACTTTTCAAGAGGTATAGGGAGGCGCTGGGAAGGTTAGAGATAGTGGATAGATCCCGATAGTAAGTGGTGTCTTGCCTAGAAGAGGAGTTGGTGGTGAGTGGTTGTCAAGGGCATTTGGTGTAAACGGCCGTCTTGACAGATATTGCAAGTCAATATCAGTCCAATTATTGACAACTGGGACAACTTCTATGGCAGAAGGGACCATTATGCTAGGGATGGAGTACATATGTCTAGGGCTGGGGTGGCAACCCTGGCTGGCTCTCTCGTTGGGGCAGTTCAAAAGATGTCGAAGTCTTTAAACTGCTAGGGGAACATATGAGCACGGGGGTGGAGGAGACTGCAGTGGGAGCACATAAACAAAGTGAAAGGCTACAGAGAAATAGTGCTAGGAATTATGACAAAACTAAGTTAGACAGGGAGTTAAAACCTAAACGTGACAAAGAGAGGACTCAGACCAGGATTAACTTAGATGTATACTACGCAAACAGTAGAAGTATGAGAAACAAAATGGATGAAATCAGGAATTTAGCTTTGTATGTAGGTCTCTCGTCATTTTTGTAGGTTTTAAATTGGATTGATCTTTTTTTAAATTTTATCGAAGGTAAATTTTCGTATAATGTTATGTTTTTATTGTATATTACTTGTATTCCTGTATTTTAAAACTTTTCAAAACTTTTTGTTTTCTTGGCTCTGATGATGGACAAAGATTTTTTCTGAAACGTTAGTGATTAAAAGAAACCCAACTTAGTCAAGATGTTTGTATGTTCCCTGGTTCTCCTCCTCGTTATATATATATATATATATATATATATATATATATATATATATATATATATATATATATATATATATATATATATATATATATATATATATATATATATATATATATTAGGGTGGTCCAAAACTATATGGTAAAAAATATAAGTAGTAATATATTGCCTCCACAAGCCTTAAAATTGTCCATTTGGTTCATAGATAAGGTCTGTAAAATTTTATCCATATTCATTAACATTTAGAGGTCAATCCATTTTGCATATTATACTTGTAGTGTAGGACTGAATTTTCTTGTCCGCATGATACAGTCTTAATATACACAACACATTATATTGGGTATATTTCAATGTATATAGCCTAGTTGCCTATTTGGAAAGGGCAAAGAGTCAAGTATTGAGTCATAGGGACTGACAATGACAGGTTGAAACAGGAAACACAGACAAGGGTTACCATTAATCAGATGAAGTTACTTATTTCATTTATATCTCATCAGTTCTACAATTATTTAATTATCAATCTAAATAGTATATTATGCAGGTTTCCATCTTGTGTCATGGCATATGAATGGCAGGCAATTATTACCTGTGAGAAATAATTAGACTTAGTTACAGATTTTGTAAGGATGTTGGCAACACTGATCTGGTTCCAGTGAGTGCGCAGGTCTGAGCCACTTTGGCAGCTCCTCAGTTGAGTTACAACCTCTGCAGGAGAAGGTGTGTATTTGCAAAGTCTAACATTATGTTATTGGTTCTTTTTGTTTTCATTTATGGTATATATATTTGTAAATAATGAGTTAGTAGATTGTCACCAATACTATGTACTATTGAATATAGGGTATTTTCTTTTTTTATCAATATCATTTTCTTGTTATTGATCTTGTATATTTGTTTACAAATGTTTGTTTGGTTGCTATGGGTTACAACTGAATCATTTGTGCTGTAAATGAAGCATTCCATAGTAAACATTCCATAGTTTTAAATTCAAGAAACACTTATTTTACAATCATAAGTGTAAGAAAAACATATCCATATCCTTTTGTTTGTTCCTACAAATTTTCTATATATATTTCATATGTAGAGTATCAGTACACTTGAGTGGATGATCATGTTCACAGATGGCAGCTATTGGATTTTCCTGCCAATGATATTAGCCTTGTTTCATTTTCTTTGTTTGTGTATTGGTAATGAGTATTTTAAAGTTTCTTTCATTTGTGCGAGATAATTAATCAGCTAACTCTCTCTTTCTCGCTCAGGTACAATGGCTACAACGAGATCACATCCGAGGTTCAGGCTCCTGGGCAATTCATCAGGAAGTTTATCCATGTCAAGGCTGCCTACAAGTAAAGATGCCCTACTAATGGTGCAACATTTTCACATAAATGAGGCACAAACCATTACCGTGAGTTTAAACAAAGCATGTCTGAAAGTTAAGGAAGTTTGGGATCATGCTCATATCCCAACACAACGGGTAGATTCTTGTGCCCGTAAGCTTTCAAAGTTATATCATCAGTACCAGATGCTCAAAGTTAACCGGAATAGACAGCGTGAGAGTGACATAATGAAAGAACAAGTGTTCCAAGCTGATATTGAGAAGCTATTTGATATTGCCACGAAAGATGCAATGATGACAATGGTTAATTTGGAGGACAAGAAATTCCTCACTATGCAGCGGGAAAGTGTTCAGTCATGTAGCATGGCTAGTATTGATAAAGAATTAGCTTCACTTGAAACCAGGAGGCAACAGAGAAAGGAAAAAGAGTCCATGGCAAAGGCTAGATATGAAGCAAGGGAAGAATTTAATAAAACAGGACAAGCTTTCCACTACGATCCTTCTTCTTCATCGTCATCATCAGAAGAAGAGTATCAGCCATCAGCTCCTATTCCATCTTCGTCTGGAGCACCTCCTTTGAAGCGTTCTAGAAAAACTGATATTATCAAGTCACCAGTAGTCATTGAAGCCATGGACCGTACCAATTTATCAGACAGAAATGCTGTGTTTGTAGCTGGGGCTGTAGCACAAGCTCTTGGACACGATATTGCAGACATGTCGTTTTCTAGGAGTACGATTCGAAGGTGCTGTACACCCTAGAAGTGTTACAGAACAAATGTTTATGGGCTGTACACCTTAGGAGGTGTGACAGAACAAATCCTTATGTAGCTGTATGCTCAATAGTCTGGGTGATAGAATGTATATAATGAATATATTTCCTTAGCTCATATTTATATAATATTAATGTGACAGAGGCTAATACAATATACTGAACTGTATACCTATACAGTATTGTCTATATACATGGTGAACTGTATACCTGTATTAGCTATATACATAATGAACTGTATACCTACATTGTCTATATGCAGGTTGAACCAATTGTAAACTTATATGATAAGTTTACATAATATATATATATATATATATATATATATATATATATATATATATATATATATATATATATATATATATATATATATATATATATATATTAGGTGGTCCAAAACTATATGGTAAAAAATATAAGTAGTAATATATTGCCTCCAAAAGCCTTAAAATTGTCCATTTGGTTCATAGATAAGGTCTGTAAAATTTTATCCATATTCATTAACATTTAGAGGTCAATCCATTTTGCATATTATACTTGTAGTGACTGAATTTTCTTGTCCGCATGATACAGTCTTAATATACACAACACATTATATTGGGTATATTTCAATGTATATAGCCTAGTTGCCTATTTGGAAAGGGCAAAGAGTCAAGTATTGAGTCATAGGGACTGACAATGACAGGTTGAAACAGGAAACACAGACAAGGGTTACCATTAATCAGATGAAGTTACTTATTTCATTTATATCTCATCAGTTCTACAATTATTTCATTATCAATCTAAATAGTATATTATGCAGGTTTCCATCTTGTGTCATGGCATTTAATGGACAAGAGAAGCTGCTAGGAGTACCCAAAAAGAGAGAGAAACTGGAGGCACAGGCCGAAGCATGTTTGAAGCAATTAAATCATGGAATGTTGAGAAATTGGTTAAAGGACTTGTATTTGATACTACTGCTTCCAATACAGGATTACATCGTGAGCATGTGTCCGCATTGAAGATGAACTGAACAGGAACTTGTTTGATAGCATGCAGACACCATGTGCTAGAAATTATGCTAAGCGATGTCTTCAGTTTGATCTGTGGGTCAACTGGAAGTCCTGAGACTATTCTGTTTAAGCGCTTCAAAAAGCAGTGGAGGTCCATTTCGCTCAATGACTTCATTCCAGCACCAGAAAGCATGTTTGAGGACCCAATGCTTCAAATTCTAAGGAAGGAGTTGCTTGAATATTTGCCAGTAGCCCTGCAGGATAATCAGCCACGAGATGATTATAGGGAGTTTCTAGAACTAGCTCTTTGTTTCTTGGTGGACTGCCAAGTAGTAAGGTTTCTTCGAGTTCCTGGTCCTACACACCATGCAAGATGGATGGCAAAAGGAATCTATGCTCTCAAAATCTATCTGTTCAAACATCAATTCACATTATCAACACGGAAGAAAAACAATATCACACAACTGGCTTTGTTTGTGAGCATAATGTATGTGAGATTCTGGCATGAAGCACCAATGGCTGTTCGAGCTCCATTCAATGATTTGCAGCTAATGAAGGTTTTAAAGGAATATCCTCATGAGAAAGTTGCACGCAGCACAAGCAGCAATTAGCCGACATCTCTGGTATCTATCAGAACATCTTATCGGTCTAAGCTTATTTGATGACAGGATCGATACTGAAACCAAGAAGAATATGGTACAAAACTTCCAGTGCCCAAAGAAACAGGACTTTTCAAGGCGTATTGTCCTATCTGATGAAACTCCTATCAGTAATGTGGCCTCATTTGTTACTGAGCGTACATTAGATATTTTTGATGTTCTTACACTAGATGGCAAAGAAAGAGCACAACTGTTCTTGAGTAAGGATCCCAAAACATGGAAAGACGATGAAGTGTTTATCACAATGAGAGATCGTGCGATAAATATGAAGGTGGTGAATGACAGCGCAGAGAGGGAATTGCTTCTCATAGAGCGTTATAATGAGTCTATAACGCAAAATGAGGACCAAAAAAGTACTTTTACAGGTTGTTGCAGCTCATCGCAAGAAGTTACCAACGGCAAGCAAAGCTGCTATGATGAAGGGATACAAATAAAGAATGTATTGGTGTTCTAGAGTTATTTAGTTTGTAATTTGTAAAACTTATAATTGTATTTTGCTGAATAAAGACAATGTGTTTATAATGTGTTTATCTAGCCCTGAAAATCCTTATTACGTACTAAATGGAAAAAAAGAGGACATTGATTGACCTCTAAATATGCTTTAAATGATCCAATTTTTTTTCTGGGATGCATTTGTACCTAATGGACAAAAATAAACCTTGTGGAGAAAAACGTATACAAATATGTGATATTTTGGACCACCCTAATAATAATAATATATATATATATATATATATATATATATATATATATATATATATATATATATATATATATATATATATATATATATATATATATATATATATATATATATATATATATACCTAAAGTGGTCTAGTGTATGTAAATATTTTGATCTTTTCCCTGATAATGTTGTTTCATCACAGGTGTTACTCTGTTGGAGTGTGAGCCAGTGTGAGGTGGAGGTCAATATTAAACTGAGGTGTTTAGCTGTGGCTCTGGAAGATTGACAATTTGTCTTATTTTAATTATAAACCAGAACACCGTTATTTCTCACTGGTTATCCAGGTATAATTTGGCTAAATTTATCTTTTAAATTTACCTGGACTTAGAATGCCATGACAATATGATTTTAAATTAAAGATAAAAATTATATGCTTTTGTGTTTTTAAGGACTTTAGAATTAATATGATTTAGTGAGACTGTTGAACCGTTCAGGTACTTTACATATATTTACCATTTAGGTTAAACTAAACCGTAAATACATTTTATTGTTTGTTAAGGAATTCTATCTCATTAGTTCGGCGTCATTTAATGTTGCCGTAAAATCTGTCAAGTGACTTAAGCGCCAATTATTGTGTTATAGTCATGCCAGTTAATGTTGTTTTAGGAGATACAGTTTATTGTGTAGTGATCTCCGTTAAAACAAACTATTTTTATTGTCCAAATTTGTCGCGCTGGGTTATGAAGGTGTGCGTGGTGGGAAAGGCTTTGGAATAAGGAATACTGAAGGTGAAAGAACACTTGAGTTTGGGGATGGAATGTAATATGTGTTTAAGAATAGGACAAGTAGACTGACCATGTAGGCCTAAGGCAGGTGGCACAGAAACACAGATTGGCTACATTTTGGTCAGGAAATTAGAACAGTTTGCTTGTGTGTGTGTGTGTGTGTGTGTGTGTTACTTAAAGATGGAAGGAGAGGAAGAAGGTGGATGTTTCAAGAAGGAGAGTGTGGGAATTGTGAAGGAACTGAATATTTTGACATTATTTGACAATTTCTCTTTTTTTTTCAATTATTTATTTGTTTTCTGTTCAATTTGTTCAGATTGTTCCTCATTATTCCAACCAACAAACATACTCAGTTACCAAGCCTTGACTGCCACATAAAATACTCTATTTATAATTACTGTACAAACAAATGTTTTAAGTGTACAAACAGTAATAATGAAGTTAATAATACAGCAATAAATAAGTGTAAGACTTACTGTACATTGTGAGGTGAGCTGATAATATGTTGATGATATTTAGAAAGTGTAATAGTATTTAGGATCAGGTCTGGGTGTAAGGGAGGAAACGATCCTCCGGCTGGTTACCGCTGCTAACTCGCTCGTTTGCTGGTGCAGACGACACTTGGGGTGGTTGGACAGAGGTGAGAACGGCAGCGACTATCTGCGTCACTGACTGATTCAACCCAGCCGTCATACAGTCAGTATCTAGCTACCCTGCTGTTCGTCAAATTCTGGCTGTGATCTCATCATAGGTCCTGGACTCGTGGGCTGTGTTCCCAGACCTTCACCTATCAACTGCCAACTCTCTGGTCATCTACCACTACCGCATACCACGACCGTCAGTTCATCACATTCCGTCGGTGCCCCGGTGTTCTCCTGCCATTACAAGACGTCGCTCGAGTGTGGAGTTGAATTGGACGCTTCCCTACCCTGAGTGTACATCACCGTGTTCCAGAACCTTACCCCAGGGCCACTGCCGTAGGAAATATTTGTTCATGGTTTGATCTATAATTGTTTGATTCCATTAATTGCTGACTCCCCTTTATTGTTCGATTCTATCAATTGTTGACTCCATTTAATTGTTTGAATCCATTAATTGGTGACTCCCATTATTTGTTTGATTCCTTTAATTGTTTGCTTCCTTTAATTGTTTGCTTCCTTTAATTGTTTGACTCCATTAACTGTTGACTGCCTTATTTGTTTGACTCCCGTAATTATTTGAGGTTTGTTGAGTGGTGTCAGAGTTTTGGGTTATATTTTTTATAGTAAAGAGATGCCAATCTCTAACGGTTGTTTGTTATTCCTCAGAAACCCATGGTCCTTGACTTTCCTTTATTAAGATCCTGATTACCCTGGTAAGGGATTTCTATCCCTAAGTCCCAGGCCTTTACACTGGGGTCCACTGCTGTCATCAAGAAGATAAATCCCCAACCTAACTCAGGAGACTGATTCCTTTGTTCTGTGTTTCTCCCGTGTTTTGTTGT
>NW_024729087.1:0-17624 GCF_018991925.1 Homarus americanus
AGTATCAGAGGTGTACCTGGGGAGTGTCCAAGAGAGGTGTACCTGGGAGTGTCAGAGATGTGCCTGGGAGTGTCAGAGGTGTGCCTGGAGTGTCAGAGGTGTCCTGGGGAGTGTCTGAGGGTGTACCTGGGAGTGTCAGAGGTGTACCTGGGAGTGTCAGAGGTGTACCTGGGAGTGTCAGGGGTGTACCTGGAAGTGTGTAGGTGTGCCTGGGAGTGTCAGAGGTGCCTGGGGTGTCAGAGGTGTACCTGGGAGTGTCAGAGGTGTGCCTGGCAGTGTCAGAGGTGTGCATTGGAGTCCATGTGAGGTGTGCCTGGGAGTGTCAGGGGTGTGCCTGGGAGTGTCAGAGGTGTACCTGGGAGTGTCAGAGGTGTGCCTGGGAGTGTCAGAGGTGTGCCTGGGAGTGTCAGAGGTGTGCCTGGGAGTGTCAGAGGTGTGCCTGGGAGTGTCAGAGGTGTGCCTGGGGAGTGTCAGAGGATGCCCAGGGGTGTCAGAGGTGTACCTGGGAGTGTCTAGGGTGTGCCTGGGGAGTGTCAGAGGTGTGCCTGGGGTGTCAGAGGTGGTGCAGAGGTGTACCTGAGTGTCAGGTGGTGTGCCTGGGAGTGTCAGGTGTGTACCGGGAGTGTCAGAGGTGTACCTGGGTGTGAGGTGTACCTGGGAGTGCCAGAGGGGTGTGCCTGGGGTGTCAGTGGTGTGCCTGGGGTGTCAGAGTGCATGCCAGGGGAGTGTCAGAGGTGTGCCTGGGAGTGTCAGAGGTGCCTGGGGTGTCTGGGGTGGCCTGGGAGTGTCAGAGGTGTACCTGGGAGTGTCTGGGGGTGTGACCTGGGGTGTCAGTTGTGCCTGGGGTGTCAGGGGTGTGCCTGGGGGTGTCTGGGGTGTACCTGCAGTGATCTGATGTGCCTGGCAGTGTCAGAGGTGTACCTGGGAGTGTCGCAGTGTCCAGGAGTGTCAGAGGTGCCTGGGGGTGTCAGAGGTGTGCCTGGGAGTGTCAGGGGTGTACCTGGGGTGTCAGAGGTACCTGGGATCTTCAGAGGCTTCAGAGGACTACCTCGGAGTGTCAGAGGTGTACCTGGTAGTGTCATTGGTGTACCTGGGGTGTCAGAGGTGTGCCTGGAAGTGTCAGAGGTGTACCTCGAAGTGTCAGAGGTGTGCCTGGGAGTGTCTGAGGTGTGCCTGGGGAGTGTCAGTGGTGTGCCTGGGGTGTCAGGGGTGTGCCTGGGAGTGTCAGTAGGTGTACCTGGGGTGTCAGAGGTGTACCTGGAAGTGTCAGAGATGTGCCTGGGGTGTCTGAGGTGTGCCTAAGTGTCAGAGGTGTACCTGGGAGTGTCAGGGGTGTGCCTGGGAGTGTCAGAGGTGTAACTGGGAGTGTCAGAGAGATGTGCCTGGGGAGTGTCAGGTGTACCTGTAGTGTCAGAGGTGTGCCTGGGGAGTGTCGAGAGGTGTACTGCCAGTGTCAGAGGTGTGCCTGGGGTGTCAGAGGGTGTGTACCTGGGGTGTCAGAGGTGTGCCTGGGAGTGTCAGAGGGTGTACCTGGAAGTGTCAGGGTGTACCTGGGTTTCAGGAAATGTTTCCAGGGTGTCTGGGGTGTGCCTGGGAGTGTCAGAGAGATGCCTGGGAGTGTCAGGGTGTGCCTGCCAGTGTCAGTGGTGTGCCTGGCAGTGTGGTGTGCATGGGAGTGTCTGGGGTGTGCCTGGGGTGTCGGTGCCTTGGGGTATCGGAGGTGTACCTGGGTATGTCCAGAGGTGTTCCTGGGATGTCTGAGGTGTACCTGTCAGTGTCTGAGGTGTACCTGGCAGTGTCAGCGGTGTACCTGGGAGTGTCAGCGGTGTGCCTGGGAGAGTCAAGGAGGGTACCTGGGATTGTCAGAGGTGTACCTGGGAGTGTCAGAGGTGTGTACCTGGGAGCGTCAGATAGTACCTGGGATCTTCAGAGGACTACTCAGGTGTCAGTGGTGTACCTGGTAGTGTCATTGGTGTACCTGGGAGTGTCAGAGGTGTGCCTGGGAGTGTCAGAGGTGTGCCTCAGAAGTGTCAGAGGTGTGCCTGGGTGTGTCTGAGGTGTACCTGGGAGTGTCAGTGGTGTGCCTGGGGAGTGTCAGGGGTGTGCCTGGGAGTGTCAGTGGTGTACGTGGGAGTGTCAGGGGTGTGCCTGGAAGTGTCAGAAATGTGCCTGGGGAGTGTCTGGGGTGTGCCTAGGGTGTCAGGGGTGTGCCTGGGGTGTCAGGGGTGTGCCTGGGGAGTGTCAGCAGTGGCAACTGGGAGTGTCAGAGATGTACCTGGGAGTATCAGAGGTGTGTACCTGGGTGTGTCAGAGTGTGCCTGGGGAGTGTCAGAGTGTACCTGCCAGTGTCAGAGTTGTACCTGGTAGTGTCAGAGGTGTGCCTGGGGAGTGTCAGGGAGTACCTGGGAGTGTCAGAGGTGTGCCTGGAGTGTCAGAGGTGTACCTGGAAGTTTCAGAAATGTTCTGGGAGTGTCTGAGGTGTGCCTGGGAGTGTCAGAGATGCACCTGGGAGTGTCAGGGGTGTACCTGCCAGTGTCAGTGGTGGCTGGCAGTGTCAGAGGTGTACATGGGGTGTCTGGGGTGTACCTGGGAGTGTCAGAGGGTGTACTTGGGAGTGTCAGGTGTACCTGGGTATGTCAGAGGTGTGCCTGGAGTGTCAGTGGTGTACCTGCCAGTGTCAGATGTGCCTGGCAGTGTCAGAGGTGTACATGGGGTATCTGAGGTGTACCTGGGGAGTGTCAGAGGTGTGCCTGGGAGTGTCAGAGGTGCAACTGGGGAGTGTCTGAGGTGTGCCTGGGAGTGTCAGGGTGTGCCTGGAGTGTCTGAGGTGTACCTGGGGAGTGTCAGAGTTGTGCCTGGGGTGTGGGGTGTGCCTGGGGTGCCAGAGGTGTGCCTAAGTGTCAGTGGTGTGCCTGGGGTGTCAGGTGTGTGCCAGGGGTGTGAGGATTGTACCTGGGGGTGTCAGGGGTGTGCCTGGGGTGCCAGAGGTGTGCCTGGGGTGTCAGTGGTGTGCCTGGGCGTGTCAGGTGCGTGCCAGGGAGTGTCAAGGTGTGCCTGGGAGTGTCAGAGGTGCACCTGGGGAGTGTCTGAGGTGTACTGGGGAGTGTCTGAGGTGTGCCTGGGGTGTGGAGGTGTCCTGGGAGTGTCGGAGGTGTAACTGGGGTGTCAAGGTGCACCTGGGATTGTCAAGAGTGTGCCTGGGAGTGTCAGGGGTGTTCCTGTGAGTATCGGCGGTGTATCTGGGAGTGTCAGAGGTGTACCTGGCAGTGTCAGAGATGTACCTGGCAGTGTCAGAGGTGTATCTGGGGGTGTCAGGGTGTGCCTGGGGTGTCAGAGGTGTGCCTGGGAGTGCCAGAGGTGTGCCTGGGAGTGTCATTGGTGCCTGGGAGTGTCAGGTGTGTACCAGGAGTGTCAGGTTGTACCTGGGGAGTGACAGGGGTGTGCCTGGGAATTCTGGGGTGTACCTGTCAGTGTCTGAGGTGTGACCGGCAGTGTCAGCGGTGTGCCTGGAGTGTCAGCGGTGTGCCTGGGAGAGTCAGAGGGGTACCTGGGGTGTGAGAGTTGTACAGGAGTGTCAGAGGTGTACCTGGGAGCGTCAGAGAGTACCTGGGGCTTCAGGGGACTAACTCGGAGTGTCAGAGGTGTACCTGGTAGTGTCATTGGTGTGCCTGGGGTGTCAGATGTGTACCTGGAAGTGTCAGAGGTGTGCCTCGAAGTGTCAGAGGTGTGCCTGGGAGTGTCTGAGGTGTGCACCGGGTGTCAGTGGTGTGCCTGGGAGTGTCAGGGGTGTGCCTGCAGTGTCAGTGGTGTACCTGGGGAGTGTCTGGGGTGTGCCTGGAAGTGTCAGAAATGTGCCTGGGAGTGTCTGGGGTGTGCCTAGGAGTGTCAGAGGTGTGCCTGGGAGTGTCAGGGAGTGTGTCCTGGGGAGTGTCAGCGGTGTAACTGGGGAGTGTCAGGGATGTACCTGGGGTGTCAGGTGTGTACCAGGGGTGCCAGATGTGTGCCTGGGGAGTGTGTGGTGTGCGGCGTGTCAGGTGCGCACCAGGGAATGTCAGAGGTGTACCTGGGGTGTCAGAGGTGCACCTGGGGTGTCTGAGGTGTGCCTGGGGTGTCTGGGGTGTGCCTGGGGTGTCGGAGGTGTGCCTGGGGAGTGTCGAGAAGTGCCTGGGAGCATCAGAGGAGTACCTGGGAGTGTCAGGGGTGTGCGAGTGTCAGAGGTGTGCCTGGGAGTGTCAGTGGTGTACCTGGGAGTGTCATTGGTGTACCTGGGAGTGTCAGTGTGTACCTGGAAATGTCGGAGGTGTACATGGAAGTGTCAGAAATATTTCCTGGAGTGTCAGAGGTGTACCGGGAGTGTCAGGGTGTAACTGGGAGTGTCGGAGGTGTAACTGGGAGTGTCAAGGTGCACCTGGGATTGTCAGAGGAGTGTACCTGGGAGTGTCACAGGTGTACCTGTGATTATCGGCAGTGTATATGGGAGTGTCAGGGTGTACCTGGCAGTGTCAGAGATGTACCTGGCAGTGTCAGAGGTGTACCTGGGGTGTCAGAGGTGTGCCTGGGGTGTGAGAGGTGTGCCTGGGGTGCCAGAGGTGTGCCTGGGAGTGTCATTGGTGTGCCTGGGGTGTCAGGTGTGTGCCAGGGAGTTCAGAGGGTGTGCCTGGGGTGTCAGGGTGCACCTGGGGTGTCTGGTGTGCCTGGGGTGTCTGAGGTGTGCCTGGGGTGTCTGGGGTGTGCCTGGGGGTGTCAGAGTTGTACCTGGGATTGTAGAGGTGTGCCTGGGAGTGTCTGAGCTGTACCTCTCAGTGTCTGGGGTGTGCCTGGCAGTGTCGCGGTGTGCCTGGGAGCGTCAGAGGTACCTGGGAGTGTCAGGGTGTGCCTGGGGTGTCAGAGGTATGCCTGGGGCGGCAGGGGAGTACCTAGGAGCTTCAGAGGAGTACCTCCAGGTGTCAGAGGTGTACATGGTAGTGTCATTGGTGTACTTGAGAGTGTGCCTGGAAGTGTCAGAGGTGTGCCTCGAAGTGTCAGAGGTGTGCTTGGGAGTGTCTGAGGTGTACCTGCGAGTGTCAGAGGTGTACATGGGAGTGTCAGGGGTGTGCCTGGGGTGTCAGTGGTGTGCCTGGGGAGTGTCTGAGGTTTACCTGGAAGTGTCAGAAATGTGCCTGGGGGTGTCTGAGGTGTGCCTGGGAGTGTCAGAGGTGTGCCTGGGAGTGTCATGGGGTTCCTGGGAATGTCAGCGGTGTGCCTGGGGTGTCAGAGATGTACCTGGGAGTATCGGAGGTGTACCTGGGTGTGTCAGAGGTGTGCCTGGGAGTGTCAGAGGTGTACCTGCCAGTGTCAGAGGGTGGACCTGGGAGTGTCAGAGGTGTGCCTGGGGAGTGTCAGAGGTGTGCCTGGGGTGTCAGGGGTGTGCCTGGGAGTGTCGGAGGTGTAACTGGGAGTGTCAAGGTGTACCTGGGAGTGTCAGAGGTGTGCCTGGGAGTGTCAGGGGTGTACATGGGATTGTCAGGGGTGTACCAGGGTGTCAGGGGTGTACCTGGGAGTGTCAGAGATGTGCCTGGCAGTGTCAGGGGTGTGCCTGGGGTGTGTGATGTGTGCCTGGGTGTCTGAGGTGTTCTGGGTGTCTGATGTGCCTGGAATAAGTGTTGTACTGGAGTGTCTGAGGTGTACCTGGGAGTGTCTGACGTGTACCTGGGAGTGTAAGTGTTGTACCTGGGAGTGTCAGAGGTGTACCTGGGAGTGCCAGAGGTGTACCTGGGAGTGTCAGTGGTGAACCTGGGAGTGTCAGAGGTGTACTTGGGAATGTCTCAGGTGTACCTGGGAGTGTATGAGGTGTACCTGGGAGTGTCAGGTGTGTACCAGGGAGTGTCAGAGGTGCAATTGGAGTACAGAGATGTACCTGGAGTGTCTGAGGTACCTGGGAGTGTCTGAGGTGTACCTGGAAGTGTCTGAGGTGTACCTGGGGGTGTCAGAGTTGTACCTGGGATTGTCAGAGGTGTACCTGGGAGTGTCTGAGCTGTACCTGTCAGTGTCTGAGGTGTACCTGGCAGTGTCAGCGGTGTACCTGAGAGTGTCAGCGGTGTACCTGGGAGCGTCAGAGGTATACCTGGGAGCGGCAGAGGAGTACCTTGGAGCTTCAGAGGAGTTCCTCGGAGTGTCAGAGGTGTACATGGTAGTGTCATTGGTGTACCTGGGTGTAAGGGCGGAAACGATCCTCCGGCTAGTTACCGTTGCTAACTCGCTCGTTTGCTGGTGCAGACGACACTTGGGGTGGTTGGACGGAGGTGAGAACGGCAGCGACTATCTCCGCCACGAGCAGATTCAACCCAGCCGCCATACCGTCAGTATCTAGCTACCCTGCTGTCCGTCAAATTCGGGCTGTGATCTCATCATAGGTCCTGGACTCGTGGGCTGTGTTCCCAGACCTTGACCTATCAACTGCCAACTCTCTGGTCATCTACCACTACCGCATACCACGACCATCAGTTCATCACATTCCGTCGGTGCCCCGGTGTTCTCCTGCCTTTTCAAGACGTCGCTGAGTGTGGAATTGAAGTGGATGCTTCCCTATCCTGAGTGTGCATCACCGTGTTCCAGAACCTTCCCCCAGGGCCACTGCCGTAGGAAATATTTGTTCATTGTTTGATTCCATTAATTGCTGATTCCCCTTTATTGTTCGATTCTATCAATAGTTGACTCCATTTAATTGTTTGAATCCATTAATTGCCGACTCCCATTATTTGTTTGATTCCTTTAATTGTTTGCTTCCATTAATTGTTTGACTCCCGTAATTATTTGATGTTTGTTGAGTGGTGTCAGAGTTTTGTGTTATATTTTTATAGTAAAGAGATGCCAATCTCTAACGGTTGTTTGTTATTCCTCGGAAAACCATGGTCCTTGACTTTCCTTTATTAAGATCCTGATTAGCCTGGTAAGGGATTTCTATCCCTAAGTCCCAGGCCTTTACACTGGGAGTGTCAGAGGTGTACCTCGAAGTGTCAGAGGTGTACCTGGGAGTGTCTGAGGTGTACCTGCGAGTGTCAGAGGTGTACCTGGGAGTGTCAGGGGTGTACCTGGGAGTGTCAGTGGTGTACCTGGGAGTGTCTGAGGTGTACCTGGAAGTGTCAGAAATGTACCTGGGAGTGTATGAGGTGTACCTGGGAGTGTCAGTGTACCTTGGGAGTGCTCAAAGCGGTGTACCTGGGGAGGTCAGAGATGTACCCGGCAGTATCGGAGGTATACCTGGTAAGTTTCAGAGTTGTACCTGGCAGTGTCAGAGGTGTGCACCTGCCAGTGTCAGAGGTAAAATCTGGGAGTGTCAGAGGTGTACCTGGGAGTGTCAGAGGTGTACCTGGGAGCGTTAGGGTGTAACTGGAGTGTCGGAGGTGTAACTGGGAGGTCAAAGGTGTACCTGGGAGGTCAGAGGTGCACCTGGAGTGTCAGGGGTGCATGGATCATCAGTGTACCAGGGAGTGCCAGAGGTGTACCTGGGAGTGTCAGTGGTGAACCTGGGAGTGTCAGAGGTGTACCTGGGAATGTCTCAGGTGTACCTGGGAGTGTCAGAGATGTACCTGGGAGTGGCAGAGGTGTACCTGGGAGTGTCTAAGGTGTACGTGGGAGTGTCTGAGGTGTACCTGGGAGTGTCAGATGTGTACCTGGAAGTGTCAGGGGTGTACCTGGGAGTGTCAGAGTATACCTGGGAGTATCAGAGGTGTTCCTGGGAGTGTCAGAGGTGTACCTGGGAGTGTGTGAGGTGTACCTGGGAGTGTGTGAGGTGTTCCTGGGAGTGTCTGACGTGTACCTGGGAGTGTAAGTGTTGTACCTGGGAGTGTCAGAGATGTACTTGGGAGTGCCAGAGGTGTACCTGGGAGTCTCAGTGGTGTACCTGGGAGTGTGAGAGGTGTACCTGGGAATGTCTCAGGTGTACCTGGGAGTGTATGAGGTGTACCTGGGAGTGTCAGGTGTGTACCAGGGAGTGTCAGAGGTGTACCTGGGAGTGTCAGAGATGTTCCTAGGAGTGTCAGAGGTGTACCTGGGAGTGTCTGAGGTTTACCTGGAAATGTCTGAGGTGTACCTGGGAGTGTATGAGGTGTACCTGGGAGTGTCAAGGGTGTACCTGGAAGTGTCTGAGGTGTACCTGGGAGTGTCAGCGGTATACCTATGAGTGTCTGAGGTGTATCTGGCAGTGTCAGCGGTGTACCTGGGAGTGTCAGTGGTGTACCTGGGAGTGTCAGATGTACACCTGGGAGTATCAGAGGTGTACCTGGGAGTGTCAGTGGTGTTCCTGGGAGTGTCAGAGGTGTACCTGGGAGTGCCGGAGGTGGATACAAGTGTCGGAGGTGTACCCTGGGAGTGTCAGAGGTGTACCTGGGAGTGTCAGAGGTGTACCTGAGAATGTCAGGGGTGTACTGGGAGTGTCGTTTGTGTACCTGGGAGTGTCAAAGGTGTTCCTGGGAGTGTCGGAGGTGTACCTGGGAGTGTCGGAGGTGTACCTGGGAGTGTCAGAGGTGTACCTGGGAGTGTCAGTGGTGTACCTGGGAGTGTCTGAGGTGTTCCTGGGAGTGTCAGAGGAGTACCAGGGAGTGTCAGAGGTGTACCTGGGAGTGTCTGAGGTGTACCTGGGAGTGTCAGAGATGTACCAGGGAGTGTCAGTGGAGTGCCTGGGAGTGTCATTGGTGTACCTGGGAGCGTCAGTGGTGTACCTGGGAGTGTCTGAGGTGTGTACGGGGAGTGTCCAGAGGTGTGCCTGGGAGTGTCCAGGGTTTTCCTGGGAGTGTCAGAGGTGTACCTGGGAGTGTCTGAGATGTACCAGGGAGTGTCAGTGGAGTGCCTGGGAGTGTCATTGGTGTACCTGTGAGGCGTGAGTGGTGATTTCCTGGGGTGTCAAGGTGGCACCTGGGAGTGTCAGCGGTATACCTATGAGTGTCTGAGGTGTATCTGGCAGTGTCAGCGGTGTACCTGGGAGTGTCAGTGGTGTACCTGGGAGTGTCAGATGTACACCTGGGAGTATCAGAGGTGTACCTGGGAGTGTCAGTGGTGTTCCTGGGAGTGTCAGAGGTGTACCTGGGAGTGTCTCAGGTGTACCTGGGAGTGTCGGAGGCCTGGGAGTGTCAGGGTGTACCTGGGAGGTCAGAGGTGTACCTGGGAGTGTCAGAGGTGTACCTGGGAGTGTCTGACGTGTACCTGAGAGTGTCAGAGGAGTACCTGGGAGCATCAGAAGAGTACCTGGGAGTGTCAGAGGTGTACCTGGGAGGTCAGAGGTGTAACTGGGAGTGTTAGTGGTGTACCTGGGAGTGTCATTGGTGTACCTGGGAGTGTCAGAGGTACCTGAAGTGTCAGAGGTGTACCTGAAGTTTCAGAAATGTTCCTGAGTCTCTGAGGTACCTGAGAGTGTCAGGAGGTGTACCTGGGAGTGTCAGAGATGCACCTGGGAGTGTCAGGGGTGTACCTGGAAGCATTGGAGGTGTACCTGGGTGTGTCAGAGGTGTACCTGGGAGTGTCAGAGGTGTACCTGCCAGTGTCAGTGGTGTACCTGGCAGTGTCAGAGGTGTACATGGAGTGTCTGAGGTGTACCTGGGAGTGTCAGAGTGTACTTGGGAGTATCGGAGGTGTACCTGGGTGTGTCAGAGGTGTACCTGGGAGTGTTAGAGGTGTACCTGCCAGTGTCAGAGGTGTACCTGGCAGTGTCCAGGTGTACATGGGAGTGTCTGAGGTACCTGGGAGTGTCAGAGGTGTACTTGGGAGGTCAGAAGTGCAACTGGGAATGTCTGAGGTGTACCTGGAAGTGTCAGAGTTGTACCTGGGAGTGTCGGAGGTACCTGGGAGCAGATGTACCTAGGGAGGTCAGTGGTGTACCTGGAGTGTCAGGTGTGTACCAAGGAGTGTCAGAGTTGTACCTGGGGTGTCAGAGGTGTACCTGGGAGTGCCAGAGTTGTACCTGAGTGCTCAGTGGTGCACCTGGGAGTATCAGGTGCGTACCAGGGAGGTCAGAGGTGTACCTGAGGTCAGAGGTGCACCTGGAGTGTCTGAGGTGTACCTGGGAGTGTCTAGGTGTACCTGGGAGTGTCTGAGGTGTACCTGGGAGTGTCAGAGTTGTACCTGGGAGTGACAGAGTACCTGGGAATGTCTGAGGTGTACCTGTCAGTGTCTAGGTACCTGGAGCGTCAGAGGAGTACCTGGGAGCTTCAGAGACACCGGAGTGTCAGAGGTAACTGGGAGTGTCGGACGTGTAACTGGGAGTGTCAGAGGTGTACCTGGGAGTGTCAGGGTGTAACTGGGAGGTCGGAGGTGTAACTGGGAGTGTCCATGGTGTACCTGGGAGTGTCAGAGGTACCTGGGAGTGTCAGGGGTGTACCTGGGATTGTCAGGGTGTACCTGGGAGGTCAGGGGTGTACCTGTGAGTATCGGCGGTGTATCTGTGGAGTGTCAGAGGTGTGCCTGGCAGTGTCAGAGATGTACCTGGCAGTGTCAGAGGTGTACCTGGAGTGTCTGAGGTGTACCTGGCTGTGTCAGCGGTGTACCTGGGAGTGTCAGCGGTGTACCTGGGAGAGTCAGAGGGATACCTGGGAGGTCAGAGGTCTACCTGGGAGTGTCAGAGGTGTACCTGGGAGCGTCAGAGGAGTACCTGGGAGCTCACATGACTACCTCGGAGTGTCAGATGTGTACCTGGTAGTGTCATTGGTGTACCTGGGAGTGTGAGGTGTACCTGAAGTGTCAGAGGTGTACCTCGGTGTCAGAGATGTACCTGGGAGTGTCTCAGGTGTACCTGGGAGTGTCAGTGGTGTACCTGGGAGTGTCAGGGGTGTACCGGGAGTGTAATTGGTGTACCTGGGAGTGTCACGTGTAACTGGGAGTGTCAGAGATGTACCTGGGAGTATCGGAGGTGTACCTGGGTGTGTCCAGAGGTACCTGGGAGTGTCAGAGGTGTACCTGGGAGTGTCAGGGTGTAACTGGGAGTGTCGGAGGTGTAACTGGGAGTGTCAGAGGTGCACCTGGAAGTGTCAGAGGTGTACCTGGGAGTGTCTGAGGTGTACCTGGGAGTGTCAGTGGTGTACCTGGGAGGTCAGGGTGGAACTTGTGAGTGTCATGGTGTACCTGGGAGTGTCTGAGGTGTACCTGGAAGTGTCAGAAATGTACCTGGGAGTGTCTGAGGTACCTAGGAGTGTCAGAGGTGTACCTGAGTGTCTGAGGTGTACCTGGGAGTGTCACAGGTGTCTGGGAGTGTCAGAGGTGTACCTGGGGTGTCTGAGGTGTGACCTGGGAGTGTCGAGAGTACCTGGGAGCATCAGAGGTACCTGGGAGTGTCAGAGGTGTACCTGGGAGGTCAGGGGTGTACCACGAAGTGTCGTGGGTGTACCAGGGAGTGTCAGTGGTGGACCTGAGTGTCTGAGTTGTACCTGGGAGGCCAGTGAGCACTGGGAGTGTGGAGGTGTACCTGGGAGTGTCGGATGTGTACCTGGGAGCAATGGATGTACCTGGGAACGTCAGAGGAGTACCTGGGAGCTTTAGAGGAGTACCTCGGAGTGTCAGAGGTGTACCTGGTAGTGTCATTGGTGTACCTGGAGGTCAGAGGTGTACCTGGAAGTGTCAGGAGGTGTACTCGAAGTGTCAGAGGTGTACCTGGGAGTGTCTGAGGTACCTGGGAGTGTCAGGAGGTGTACCTGGGAGTGTCAAGGGGTACCTGGGAGGTCAGTGGCGTACCTGGGAGTGTCTGAGGTGTACCTGGAAGTGTCAGAAATGTACCTAGGAGTGTCTGAGGTGTACCTGGGAGTGTCAGAGGTGTACCTGCCACTGTCAGAAGTGTACCTGGGAGTGTCAGAGGTGTACCTGGGAGTGTCAGAGGTGTAACTGGGAGTGTCGGACGTGTAACTGGGAGTGTCAGAGGTGTACCTGGGAGTGTCAGGGGTGTAACTGGGAGTGTCGGAGGTGTAACTGGGAGTGTCAAAGGTGTACCTGGGAGTGTCAGAGGTGTACCTGGGAGGTCAGGGGTGTACCTGGGATTGTCAGGGTGTACCTGGGAGTGTCAGGGGTGTACCTGTGAGTAGCGGCATGTATCTGTGGAGTGTCAGAGGTGCCTGGCAGTGTCAGAGATGTACCTGGCAGGTCAGAGATGTACCTGGGAGTGTCTCAGTGTACCTGGGGTCGGAGGTGTACCTGGGAGTGTCAGGTGTACCTGGGAGTGTCAGAGGTACCTGGGAGTGTCAGAGGTGTACCTGGAGTGTCTGACGTGTACCTGAGAGTGTCAGAGGAGGCACCTGGGAGCATCAGAGGAGTACCTGGGAGTGTCAGAGGTGTACCTGGGAGTGTCAGAGGTGTAACTGGGAGTGTCAGTGGTGTGACCTGGGAGGTCATTGTGTACCTGGGAGGTCAGAGGTGTACCTGGAAGTGTCAGAGGTGTACCTGGAAGTTTCAGAAATGTTCCTGGGAGTGTCTGAGGTGTACCTGGGAGTGTCAGAGGTGTACCTGGGAGTGTCAGAGATGCACCTGGGAGTGTCAGGGGTGTACCTGGAAGTATTGGAGGTGTACCTGGGTGTGTCAGGAGGTGTACCTGGGAGTGTCAGGAGGTGTACCTGCCAGTGTCAGTGGTGTACCTGGCAGTGTCAGAGGTGTACATGGGAGTGTCTGAGGTGTACCTGGGAGGTCAGAGGTGTACTTGGGAGTGTCAGAGGTGCACCTGGGAATGTCTGAGGTGTACCTGGGAGGTCAGAGGTGTACCTGGGAGTGTCTGAGGTGTACCTGGAGTGTCAGGAGTTGTACCTGGGAGTGTCGGAGGTGTACCTGGGAGTGCCAGAGATGTACCTGGGAGTGTCAGTGGTGTACCTGGGAGTGTCAGGTGTGTACCAGGGAGGTCAGAGTTGTACCTGGGGTGTCAGGAGGTGTACCTGGGAGTGCCAGAGTTGTACCTGAGGTCAGTGGTGCACCTGGGAGTGTCAGGTGCGTACCAGGGAGTGTCAGAGGTGTACCTGGGAGTGTCAGGGGTGCACCTGGGGTGTCTGAGGTGCCTGGGGAGTGTCTGAGGTGTACCTGGGGTGTCTGAGGTGTACCTGGGAGTGTCAGGTTGTACCTGGGGGTGACAGAGGTGTACCTGGGAATGTCTGAGGTGTACCTGTCAGTGTCTGAGGTGTACCTGGGCGTCCGCGGTGTGCCTGGGAGTGTCAGCGGTGTACCTGGGAGTCAGAGGGTACCTGGGGTGTCAGAGGTGTACCTGGGAGTGTCAGAGATGTACCTGGGAGCGTCAGAGGGTACCTGGGAGCTTCAGAGGACTCCTCGGGTGTCAGAGGTGTACCTGGTAGTGTCATTGGTGTACCTGGGAGTGTCAGAGGTGTGCCTATAAGTGTCAGAGGTGTGCCTCGAAGTGTGTCAGAGGTGTACCTGGGAGTGTCTGAGGTGTACCTGGGGGTTATCAGTGGTGTGCCAGTGTCAGGGGTGTACCTGGGAGTGTCAGTGGTGTACGTGGGAGTGTCTGAGGTGTACCTGGAAGTGTCAGAAATGTGCCTGGGAGTGTCTGGGGTGTACCTAGAGTCAGAGGTGTACCTGCCACTGTCAGTGTACCTGGGAGGGTCAGGGTGTGCCTGTGGTGCCAGGGGTGCCTGGGAGTCTCAGTGGTGTGCTTGGGGAGTGTCAGGGTGTGCCTGGGAATGTCTCAGGTGTGCACCAGGTGTGAGGTGTACCTGGGAGTGTCAGGTGTGTACCAGGGGTGTCGGGGTGTATCTGGGGTGTCAGGATGTACCTGGGTGTCTGAGGTGCCTGGGGTCTCTGGTGTACCTGGAAGTGTCTGAGGTGTACCTGGGAGTGTGAGTTGTACCTGGGTTGTCAGAGGTGTACCTGGGGTGTCTGAGCTGTACCTGTGTGTCTGGGGTGTACCTGGCGGTGTGGTGTACCTGAGGTGTCAGCGGTGTACCTGGGCGTCAGAGGTATGCCTGGGAGCGGCAGGAGAAGTCCTGGAGCTGGAGTACCTCGGAGTGTCAGAGGTGTACATGGTAGTGTCATTGTGTACCTGGTGTAAGGTGGAAACGATCCTCCGGCTAGTTACCGTTGCTAACTCGCTCGTTTGCTGGTGCAGACGACACTTGGGAGTGGTTGGACGGAGGTGATAACGGCAGCGACTATCTCCAGCGAGTCAACCCAGCCGCCATACCGTCAGTATCTAGCTACCCTGCTGTCCGTCAAATTCTGGCTGTGATCTCATCATAGGTCCTGGACTCGTGGGCTGTGTTCCCAGACCTTGACCTATCAACTGCCAACTCTCTGGTCATCTACCTACATACCACGACCAACAGTTCATCACATTCCGTCGGTGCCCAGTGTTCTCCTGCCTTTCAAGACGTCGCTGAGTGTGGAATTAGTGGACGCTTCCCTATCTGAGTGTGCATCACCGTGTTCCAGAACCTTCCCCAGGGCCACTGCCGTAGGAAATATTTGTTCATTGTTTGATTCCATTAATTCTGATTCCCTTTATTGTTCGATTCTATTAATAGTTGACTCCATTTAATTGTTTGAATCCATTAATTGCCGACTCCATTATTTATTTGATTCCTTTAATTGTTTGCTTCCATTAATTGTTTGACTCCGTAATTATTTGATGTTTGTTGAGTGGTGTCAGAGTTTTGTGTTATATTTTTATAGTAAAGAGATGCCAATCTCTAACGGTTGTTTGTTATTCCTCAAACCATGGTCCTTGACTTTCCTTTATTAAGATCCTGATTAGCCTGGTAAGGATTTCTATCCTAGTCCCAGGCCTTTACACTGGGAGTGTCAGAGGTGTACCTCGAAGTGTCAGAGGTGTACCTGGGGTGTCTGAGGTGTACCTGGGAGTGTCAGTGGTGTGACCTGGGAGTGTCAGGGGTGTACCTGGGAGTGTGGTGGTGCCTGGGAGTCTCGCGGTGTAACTGGGAGTGTCAGAGATGTACCTGGGAGTATCAGGTGTACCTGGGTGTGTCAGAGGTGTACCTGGGGTGTGGGGTGTACCTGCCAGTGTCAGAGCTGTACCTGGGGAGTGTCAAGGTGTGCCTGGGAATGTCAGAGGTGTACCTGGGGTGTCAGGGTGTAACTGGGAGTGTCGGAGGTGTGGTGGGTGTCAGAGGTGTACCTCGAAGTGTCAGGGGTGTACCTGGGGTGTCTGGGGGTGTGCCTGGGGTGTCAGTGGTGTGCCTGGGAGTGTGTGGGTGACCTGGGAGTGTCAGTGGTGTAGCCTGGGAGTGTCTGAGGTGTACCTGGGAGTGCCAGAGGTGTGCCTGGGAGTCTCAGTGGTGTACCTGGGAGTGTCAGAGGTGTGCCTGGGAATGTCTCAGGTGTGCCTGGGGTGTAAGGTGTACCTGGGAGTGTCAGGTGTGTGCCAGGGAGTGTCAGAGGTGTGCCTGGGAGTGTCAGAGATGTACCTGGGAGTGTCTGAGGTGTACCTGGGAGTGTCTGAGGTGTAACTGGAAGTGTCTGAGGTGTGCCTGTCAGTGTCTGGGGTGTACCTGGCAGTGTCAGCGGTGTACCTGAGAGTGTCAGCGGTGTACCTGGGAGCGTCAGAGGTATGCCTGGGGCGGCAGAGGAGTACCTGGGAGCTTCAGAGGGGTACCTCGGAGTGTCAGAGGTGTACATGGTAGTGTCGTGGTGTGCCTGGGTGTAGGGCAGAACGATCCTCCGGCTAGTTCCGTTGCTAACTCGCTCGTTTGCTGGTGCAGACGACACTTGGGGTGGTTGGACGGAGGTGAGAACGGCAGCGACTATCTCCACCACGAGCAGATTCAACCCAGCCGCCATACCGTCAGTATCTAGCTACCCTGCTGTCCGTCAAATTCGGGCTGTGATCTCATCATAGGTCCTGGACTCGTGGGCTGTGTTCCCAGACCTTGACCTATCAACTGCCAACTCTCTGGTCATCTACCACTTCCGCATACCACGACCAACAGTTCATCACATTCCGTCGGTGCCCCGGTGTTCTCCAGCCTTTTCAAGACGTCGCTGAGTGTGGAATTGAAGTGGACGCTTCCCTATCCTGAGTGTGCATCACCGTGTTCCAGAACCTTCCCCCAGGGCCACTGCCGTAGGAAATATTTGTTCATTGTTTGATTCCATTAATTGCTGATTCCCCTTTATTGTTCGATTCTATCAATAGTTGACTCCATTTAATTGTTTGAATCCATTAATTGCCGACTCCCATTATTTATTTGATTCCTTTAATTGTTTGCTTCCATTAATTGTTTGACTCCCGTAATTATTTGATGTTTGTTGAGTGGTGTCGTAGTTTTGTGTTATATTTTTATAGTAAAGAGATGCCAATCTCTAACGGTTGTTTGTTATTCCTCGGAAAACCATGGTCCTTGACTTTCCTTTATTAAGATCCTGATTAGCCTGGTAAGGGATTTCTATCCCTAAGTCCCAGGCCTTTACACTGGGAGTGTCAGAGGTGTACCTCGAAGTGTCAGAGGTGTACCTGGGAGTGTCTGAGGTGTACCTGCGAGTGTCAGGGGTGTACCTGGGAGTGTCAGGGGTGTACCTGGGAGTGTCAGTGGTGTACCTGGGAGTGTCTGAGGTGTACCTGGAAGTGTCAGAAATGTACCTGGGAGTGTATGAGGTGTACCTGGGAGTGTCAGGAGGTGTACCTGGAGTGTCAGGAGGTGTACCTGCCAGTGCTGAGCTGTACCTGGTAGTGTCAGAGGTGTACCTGGGAATGTCAGAGGTGTACCTGGGAGGTCAGGGGTGTAACTGGGAGTGTCGGAGGTGTAACTGGGAGTGTCAGAGGTGTACCTCATGTCAGAGGTGTACCTGGGAGTGTCAGGGGTGCACCTGGGAGTGTCTGAGGTGTACCTGGGAGTGTCACAGGTGCACCTGGGAGTGTCTGAGGTGTACCTGTGAGTGTCTGAGGTGTACCTGGAAGTGTCAGAAATGTACCTGGGAGTGTCTGAGGTGTACCTAGGAGTGTCTGACGTGTACCTGGGAGTGTCTGAGGTGTACCTAGGAGTGTCAGAGGTGTTCCTGGGAGTGTCTGAGGTGTACCTAGGAGAGTCAGAGGTGTACCTGGGAGTGTCAGAGGAGTACCTGGGAGCATCAGAGGTGTACCTGGGAGTGTCAGAGGTGTACCTGGGAGTGTCAGAGGTGTACCTGGGAGTGTCAAGGTACCTGGGGAGTGTCTGAGGTGTACCTGGATGTGTTTGAGGTGTACATGGAGTGTCAGAGGTGTACCTGACAGTGTTAGCGGCGTACCTAGGAGTGTCAGCGGTGTACTTGGGAGTGTCAGAGGTATACCTGGGAGTATCAGAGGTGTACCTGGGAGTATCAGAGGTGTACCTGGGAGTGTCAATGGTGTACCTGGAAGTGTCCGGGGTGTACCTGGGAGTGTCTGAGGTGTACCTGGGAGTGTTTGAGGTGTACCTGGAAGTGTCTGAGGTGTACCTGGGAGTGTCAGAGGTGTACCTGGGAGTGTCATAGGTGTACTTGGGAGTGTCAGGGGTGTAACTGGGAGTGTCGGAGGTGTAACTGGGAGTGTCGGAGGGGTAACTGGGATTGTCTGAGGTGTACCTGGGAGTGTTAGAGGTGTACCTGGGAGTGTCAGAGGTGTACCTGGGAGTGTCAGAGGTGTACCAGGGAGTGTCTGAGGTGTACCTGGGAGTGTCAGGGGGTGTTCAGCAACACGTGAA
>NW_024729088.1:0-15025 GCF_018991925.1 Homarus americanus
ACAAAGTCCCCTGATCGAGTATAACAAAGTCCCCTGAACGATTATAACAAAGTCTCCTGGTCGTGTATAACAAAGGCCCCTCATCGAGTAAAACAAAGTCCCCTGATCAAGTATAACAAAGTCCCCTCAATGAGTATAACAAAGTCCCCTCATAAAGTATAACAAAGGTCCCTGATCGAGTATAATGAAGCCCCCTAATCGAGTACAACAAAGTCCCCATATCGAGTTTAACAAAGGCCCCTGATCGAGTATAACAAAGGCCCCTGATCGAGTATAACAACGTCCCCTGATCGAGTATAACAAAGTCCGCTTCAATTAAAGTGTAAAGTCCCCTGATCGAGAATAACAACAAGTCCCCTGATCGAGTATAACAAAGGCCCCTGATCGAAGGTTTAACAAAGGCCACTGATCGAGTATAACAAAGCCCTGGTCGAGTTTAACAAAGGCCCCTCATCGAGTATAACAAAGTCCCCTGATCAAGTATAACAAAGTCCGCTGATCGAGTATAAGAAAGTCCCCATATCGAGTTTAACAAAGGCCCCTGAATGAGTATAACAAAGTCCCCTGGTCGAGTATAACAAAGGCCCCTCATCGAGTTTAACAAAGGCCCCTCATCGAGTATAACAAAGTCCCCTAATCAAGTATAACAAAGTCCCCTGAATGAGTATAACAAAATCCCCAGATCGAGAATAACAAAGTCCGCTGATCAAGTATAACAAAGTCCCATGGTCGAGTATAACAAAGGCCCCTGATCGAGTATAACAAAGGCCCCTAATCGAGTATAACAACGTCCCCTGATCGAGTATAACAAAGTCCGCTGGTCGAGTATAACAAAGTCCCCTGATCGAGTATAACAAAGTCCCCTGATCGAGTATAACAAAGGCCCCTGATCGAGTTTAACAAAGGCCACTGATCGAGTATAACAAAGCCCCCTGGTCGAGTTTAACAAACGCCCCTCATCGAGTATAACAAAGTCCCCTCATCAAGTATAACAAAGTCCGCTGATCGAGTATAAGAAAGTCCCCATATCAAGTTTAACAAAGGCCCCTGAACGAGTATGACAAAGTCCTCTGGTCGAGTATAACAAAGGCCCCTCATCGAGTTTAACAAAGGCCCTCAGCGAGTATAACAAAGTCCCCCTAATCAGGCGCATAACAAGCCCTGAATATAATAAAATCCCAGATCGAGAAATAACAAAGTCCGATGGATTGAAAGTATAATAAAGCCCCCTGATCGAGTACAACAAAGTCCCCATATCGAGTTTAACAAAGGCCCCTAATCAAGTATAACAAAGTCCCTGAACGAGTATAACAAAATCCCCAGATCGAGAATAACAAAGTCCGCTGATCGAGTATAACAAAGTCCCCTGATAGAGTATAACAAAGTCCTCTGATCGAGTATAACAAAGGCCCCTGATCGAGTTCAACAAAGGCCCCTGATCGAGTATAACAAAGTCCCCTGGTCGAGTAGAACAAAGGCCCCTCATTGAGTTTAACAAAGGCCCCTCATCGAGTATAACAAAGTCTCCTGGTCGAGTATAACAAACTCCCCTGGTCGAGTATAACAAAGGCCCCTGATTGAATATAACAAAGGCACCTGAACGAGTATAACAAAGGCCCCTGATCGAGTATAACAAAGTTCACTGATCGAGTATAACAAAGTCCCCTGATCGGGTATAACAAAGTCCCCCTGATCGAGAATAACAAAGTCCCCTGGAGATCGAGTATAAATAAAAGCCCCCTGATCAAGTATAACAAAGGCCCCTGATCGAGGTATAACAAAGTCCCCTGGTCGAGCATAACAAAGTCCTCGATCGAGGATAGTCAAAGGCCCCTCATCGAGTATATACACAAAGCGTCCTGAAGGATCGAATAACAAAGTCCCCCATCGAATATAACAAAGTCCTGATCGAGAGTAACAAATTCCCTGATCGAGTATAACAAGTCCTTGATCGAGTATAACAACTCCCGGTCGGCAACAGTCCCTGATCGAGTATAACAGAAAGTCCCTGATCGAGTATAACAAAGTCGCCTAAACGATTATAATAAAGTCCCCTATTCGAGTATAACAAAGTCCCCTGATCGAGTATAAAAATGGCACCCTAATCGAGTATAATAAAGTCCCCTCATCGAGTATAACAAAGTCCCCTGAACGAGTATAACAAAGCCCCCTCATCGAGTATAACAAAGTCCGCTGATCGAGTATAACAAAGTCTCCAGATCGAGTATAACAAAGTCCCCTGATCGAGTATAAGAAAGGCCTCTGATCGAGTTTAACAAAGTCCCCTGATCGAGTATAACAAAGTCCCCTGATCGAGTATAACAAAGGCCCCTAATTGAGTTTAACAAAGGCCCCTGATCGAGTATAACAAAGTCCCCTGATCGAGTATAACAAACTCCCCTGGTCGAGTATAACAAAGTCCCCTGAACGAGTATAAGAAAGTCCTCTGATCGAGTATAACAAAGTCACTTGACCGATTATAACAAAGGCCCCTGATCAAGTATAACAAAGCCCTCTCATCGTGTATAACAAAGCCCCCTCATCGAGTATAACAAACTCCCTTGATCAAGTATAACAAAGTTCCCTGAACGAGTATAACAAAGTCCCCTGAACGATTATAACAAAGGCCCTTGATCGAGTATAAAAAGTTCCTGATCGAGTATAATAAAGCCCCTTGGTCGAGTACAACAAAGTCCTCCCATCAGGAGTTAACAAAGGCCCCTGATCGAGTAAAACAAAGTCCCTGGTCGGTATAACAAAGGCCCCTCAACAGCTTTAACAGGCCTCATCAGAGTATAACAAAGTCCCCTGATAAAGTATTACAAAGTCCCCTGAACGAGTATAACAAAGTCCTGCGATCGAGAATAACAAAAGTCCGCTGACAGTATAACAAAAGTCCCCTGATCGGCATAAATAGCGCCCCTCATCGAGTATAACAAAGTCCCCTGGTCGAGTATATCAAGCTCCCCTGGTCGAGTATAACAAAGTCCCCTGATCGAGTATAACAAAGTCCCCTGATCGATTATAACAAAGTCCCCTGAACGTATATAACAAAGTCCCCTGGTCGAGTATAACAAAGGCCCCTCATCGAGTTTAACAAAGTCCCCTGTTCAAATATAACAAAGTCCCCTGAACGATTATAACAAAATCCCCTGGCCGAGTATAACAAAGGCCATTCATCGAGTATAACAAAGTCCCCTGATTGAGTACAACAAAGTCCCCTGATCGAGTTTAACAAAGGCCCCTGATCGAGTATAACAAAGTCCCCTGGTCGAGTATAACAAACTCCCCTGGTCGAGTATAACAAAGTCCCCATATCGAGTATAAGAAACCCCCTGGTCAGGAAAGATAACAAAGTCCCCTGAACGAGTATAACAAAGTCCCCTGATCGAGAATAACAAAATCCCCTGATCGAGTATAACAAAGGCCCCTGATCGAGTTTAACAAAGGCCCCTGGTCGAGTATAACCAAGGCCCCTCATCGAGTTTAACAAACCCCCCTCATCGAGTATAACAAAGTCCCCTGATCGAGTATAAAAAAGTCCCTTGAACGATTAAAACAAAGGCCCTTGATCAAGTATAACAAAGCCCCCTGATCGTGTATAACAAAGCCCCCTCATCGAGTATAAATAAAAGTCCCCTGATCATATAACAAGTCCTGAACGAGTATAACAAAGTCCCTGATCGAGTATAACAAAGTCCCTCACCGAGTATAACAAAGTTCCTTGATCGATATATCAAAGCCCTCTACAGAGTATATCAATAATGTCCCCTGATTATATAACAAAGGCCCTCATCGAGTTTAACAGCCCTCATCGAGCTCTAGCGAAGCCCTCATCGAAAGTATAACAAAGTCCCCTGATCGAAATATAACAAAGCCCCCTCATCGAGCATAACAAAGTCCCCTGATCAAGTATAACAAAGGCCCCTCATCGAGTATAACAAAGTCCGCTGATCGAGTATAACAAAGTCACCTGATCGAGCAAAACAAAGTTCCTTAATCGACTATAACAAAGCCCCCTGATCGAGTATAGCAAAGTCCCCTGATAGAGTATAACAAAGTCCCCTGATCGAGTATAACAAAGGCCCCTCATCGAGTTTAACAAAGGCCCCTCATTGAGTATAACAAAATCCCCTTGTCGAGTATAACAAAGGCCCCTCATCGAGTTTAACAAAGGCCCCTCATCGAGTATAACAAAGTCCCCTGGTCGAGTATAACAAACTCCCCTGGTCGAGTATAACAAAGAACCCTGGTCGAGTATTAAAAAGTCCGCTGAGCGAGTATAACAAAGTTCCCTTATCGAGTATAACAAAGGCCCCTCATCGACTATAACAAAGGCCCCTAATGGAGTTTAACAAAGGCCCCTGATCGAGTATAACAAAGTCCCTTGATCGAGTATGACAAAGGCCCCTGATCGAGTTTAACAAAGGCCACTGATCGAATATAACAAAGTCCCCTGGTCGAGTATAACAAAGGCCCCTCATCGAGTTTAACAAAGTCCCCTGTTCAATTATAACAAAGTCCCCTGAACGATTATAACAAAATCCCCTGGCCGAATATAACAAAGGCCCCTCATCGAGTATAACAAAGTCCCCTGATTGAGTACAACAAAGTCCCCTGATCGAGTATAACAAAGGCCCCTGATCGAGTTTAACAAAGTCCCCTGATCGAGTATAACAAAGGTCCCTGATCGAGTATAACAAAGCCCCCTGATCGAGTACAACAAAGTCCCCATATCGAGTTTAACAAAGGCCCCTGATCGAGTATAACAAAGGCCCGGATCGAGTATAACAACGTCCTGATCGAGATGCAATGCAGTCCTACACGAGTATAACAAAGTCCCCTGATCGAGTATAACAAAGTCTCTTGATCGAGTATAACAAAGGCCCCTGATCGAGTTTAATAAAGGCCACTCATCGAGTATAACAAAGCCCCCTGGTCGAGTTTAACAAAGGCCCCTCATCGAGTATAACAAAGTCCCCTGATCAAGTATAACAAAGTCCGGTGATCGAGTATAACAAAGTTCCCATATCGAGTTTAACAAAGGCCCCTGATCGAGTATAACAAAGTCCCCTGGTCGAGTATAACAAAGTCCCCTCATCGAGTTTAACAAAGGCCCCTCATCAAGTATAACAAAGTCCCCTAATCAAGTATAACAAAGTCCCCTGAATGAGTATAACAAAATCCCCAGATCGAGAATAACAAAGTCAGCTGATCGAGTATAACAAAGTTCCCTGGTCGAGTATAACAAAGGCCCCTCATCGAGTATAACAAAGTCCCCTGATCAAGTATAACAAAGTCCCCTGAACGAGTATAACAAAATCCCCTGATCGAGAATAAGAAAGTCCGCTGATCGAGTATAACAAAGTCCCCTGATAGAGTATAACAAAGTCCTCTGATCGAGTATAACAAAGGCCCCTGATCGAGTTCAACAAAGGCCCCTGATCGAGTATAACAAAGTCCCCTGGTCGAGTAGAACAAAGGCCCCTCATCGAATTTAACAAAGGCCCCTCATCGAGTATAACAAAGTATCCTGGTCGAGTATAACAAACTCCCCTGGTCGAGTATAACAAAGGCCCTTGATCGAATATAACAAAGGCGCCTGAACGAGTATAACAAAGGCCCCTGATAGAGTATAACAAAGTCCTCTGATCGAGTATAACAAAGGCCCCTGATCGAGTTCAACAAAGGCCCCTGATCGAGTATAACAAAGTCCCCTGATCGAGTATAACAAAGCCCCTTGAGCAAGTATAACAAAGGCCCCTAATTGAGTATAACAAAGTCCCCTGGTCGAGTATAACAAAGTCCCCTGATCGAGTATAACAAAGGCCCCTCATCGAGTATAACAAAGTCACATGATCGAGAATAACAAATTCCCCTGATCGAGTATAACAAAGTCCCCTCATCGAGTATAACAAACTCCCCTGGTCGAGTATAACAAAGTCCCCTGATCGAGTATAGCAAAGTCCCCTGATCAAGTATAACAAAGTCGCCTAAACGATTATAACAAAGTCCCCTATTCGAGTATAACAAAGTCCCCTGATCGAGTATAAAAATGGCACCCTAATCGAGTATAATAAAGTCCCCTCATCGAGTATAACAAAGTCCCCTGATCGAGTATAACAAAGCCCCCTCATCGAGTATAACAAAGTCCCCTGATCGAGTATAACAAAGTCTCCTGATCGAGTATAACAAAGTCCCCTGATCGAGTATAAGAAAGGCCTCTGATCGAGTATAACAAAGTCCCCTGAACGAGTATAACAAAGTCCCCTGATCGAGTATAACAAAGGCCCCTAATTGAGTTTAACAAAGGCCCCTGATCGAGTATAACAAAGTCCCCTGATCGAGTATAACAAACCCCCTGGTCGAGTATAACAAAGTCCCCTGATCGAGTATAACAAAGTCCCCTGATCGAGTATAACAAAGTCCCTTGACCGATTATAACAAAGGCCCCTGATCAAGTATAACAAAGCCCTCTCATCGTGTATAACAAAGCCCCCTCATCGAGTATAACAAACTCCCCTGATCAAGTATAACAAAGTTCCCTGAACGAGTATAACAAAGTCCCCTGAACGATTATAACAAAGGCCCCTGATCGTGTATAACAAAGTTCCCTGATCGAGTATAACAAAGCCCCCTGATCGAGTACAACAAAGTCCCCTGATCTAGTTTAACGAAGGCCCCTGATCGAGTTTAACAAAGGCCCCTCATCGAGTATAACAAAGTCCCCTAATAAAGTAATACAAAGTCCCCTGAACGAGTATAACAAAGTCCTATGATCGAGAATAAAAAAGTCCGCTCATCGAGTATAACAAAGTCCCCTGATCGAGTATAACAAAGGCCCCTCATTTAGTATAACAAAGGCCCCTAATGGAGTTTAACAAAGGCCCCTGATCGAGTATAACAAAGTCCCCTGGTCGAGTATATCAAGCTCCACTGGTCGAGTATAACAAAGTCCCCTGATCGAGTATAACAAAGTCCCCTGATCGAGTATAACAAATTCCACTGAACGAATATAACAAAGTCCCATGGTCGAGTATAACAAAGGCCCCTCATCGAGTTTAACAAAGTCCCCTGTTCAATTATAACAAAGTCCCCTGAACGATTATAACAAAATCCCCTGGTCGAGTATAACAAAGGCCCCTCATCGAGTATAAAAAAGTCCCCTGATCGAGTACAACAAAGTCCCCTCATCGAGTATAACAAAGTCCCCTTGATCGAAAGTATAACAAAGTCCCCTGGTCGAGTATAACAAACTCCCCTGGTCGAGTATAACAAATTTCTTATCGAGTATAACAAAGTCCCTGAACGATTATAAATAAAGTCCCCTGTCGAGTATAACAAGGCCTCATTGAGTATAACAAAGTTCCCTTTGGATCAAGTATAACAGTCCTCAACGAGTATAACAAAGTCCCCTGATCGAGAGTATATAACAAAGGTCCTGACTGAGTATAACAAAAGCCCCCTGATCGAGTACAACAAAGTCCCCATATCGAGTTTAACAACGTCCCGTGATCGAGTATAACAAAGGCCCCTCATCGAGTATAACAAAGTCCCCTGATCGAGTATAACAACGTCCCGTGATCGAGTATAACAAAGTCCGCTGATCGAGTATAACAAAGTCCCCTGATGAAGTATAACAAAGTCCGCTGATCGAGTATAACAAAGTCCCCATATCGAGTTTAACAAAGGCCCCTGATCGAGTATAAGAAAGTCCCCTCATCGAGTATAACAGTCCCTGATCAAGTATAACAAAAGTCCGCGATCGAGTATAACAAAGGCCCCTGATCGAGTTTTAACAAAGGCCCTGATCGAGTTTAACAAAGTCCCCTGATCGAGTATAACAAAGTCCCCTGATCGAGTATAACAAAGTCCCCTGAACGTTTATAACAAAGTCCCCTGGTCGAGTATAACAAAGGCCCCTCATCGAGTATAACAAAGTCGTCTGATCAAGTATAACAAAGTCCCCTGAACGAGTATAACAAAGTCCCCTGATCGAGAATAACAAAATCCCCTGATCGAGTATAACAAAGGCCCCTGGTCGAGTTTAACAAAGGCCTCTGATCGAGTATAACAAAGTCCCCTGGTCGAGTATAACAAAGCCCCTCATCGAGTTTAACAAACCCCCCTCATCGAGTATAACAAAGTCCCCTGATCGAGTATAAAAAAGTCCCTTGAACGATTAAAACAAAGGCCCTTGATCAAGTATAACAAAGCCCCCTGATCGTGTATAACAAAGCCCCCTCATCGAGTATAACAAAGTCCCCTGATCAAGTACAACAAAGTCCCTTGAACGAGTATAACAAAGTCCCCTGATCGAGTATAACAAAGCCCCCTCATAGAGTATAACAATGTCCCCTGATCGAGTATAACAAAGGCCCCTCATCGAGTTTAACAAAGCCCCCTCATCGAGTTTAACAAAGTCCCCTGATCGAGTATAAAAAAGTCCCCTCATCGAGTATAACAAAGTCCGCTGATCGAGTATAACAAAGTCACCTGATCGAGCAAAACAAAGTTCCCTAATCGACTATAACAAAGCCCCCTGATCGAGTATAGCAAAGTCCCCTGATAGAGTATAACAAAGTCCCTGATCGAGTATAACAAAGGCCCCTCATCGGGTTTAACAAAGGCCCCTCATCGAGTATAACAAAGTCCCCTGGTCGAGTATAACAAACTCCCCTGGTCGAGTATAACAAAGAACCCTGGTCGAGTATTAAAAAGTCCGCTGAGCGAGTATAACAAAGTTCCCTTATCGAGTATAACAAAGGCCCCTCATCGACTATAACAAAGGCCCCTAATGGAGTTTAACAAAGGCCCCTGATCGAGTATAACAAAGTCCCTTGATCGAGTATGACAAAGGCCCCTGATCGAGTTTAACAAAGGCCACTGATCGAATATAACAAAGTCCCCTGGTCGAGTATAAGAAAGGCCCCTCATCGAGTTTAACAAAGTCCCCTGTTCAATTATAACAAAGTCCCCTGAACGATTATAACAAAATCCCCTGGCCGAGTATAACAAAGGCCCCTCATCGAGTATAACAAAGTCCCCTGATTGAGTACAACCAAGTCCCCTGATCGAGTATAACAAAGGCCCCTGATCGAGTTGAACAAAGTCCCCTGATCGAGTATAACAAAGGTCCCTGATCGAGTATAACAAAGCCCCCTGATCGAGTACAACAAAGTCCCCATATCGAGTTTAACAAAAGGCCCTGATCGAGTATAACAAAGTCCCCTGTTCGAGTATAACAAAGTCCCCTGATCGAGTATAACAATGGCCCCTGATCGAGTTTAACAAAGGCCACTGATCGAGTATACCAAAGCCCCCTGGTCGAGTTTAACAAAGGCCCCTCATCGAGTATAACAAAGTCCCCTGATCAAGTATAACAAAGTCCGCTGATCGTGTATAACAAAGTCCCCATATCGAGTTTAACAAAGGCCCCTGATCGAGTATAACAAAGTCCCCTGGTCGAGTATAACAAAGGCCCCTCATCGAGTTTAACAAAGGCCCTCGCCGAGTATAACAAAGTCCCCTAATCAGAGTATAACCAAAGTCCCTGAATAGGTATAACAAAATCCCAGATCCAAGAATAACAAAGTCCGCTGAGTGGGTATAACAAAAAGTCCCCTGGTCGAGTATAACAAAGGCCCCTCATCGAGTATAACAAAGTCCCCTGATCAAGTATAACAAAGTCCCCTGACCGAGTATAACAAAATCCCCTGATCGAGAATAACAAAGTCCGCTGATAGAGTATAACAAAGTCCCCTGATAGAGTATAACAAAGTCCTCTGATCGAGTATAACAAAGGCCCCTGATCGAGTTCAACAAAGGCCCCTGATCGAGTATAACAAAGTCCCCTGGTCGAGTAGAACAAAGGCCCCTCATCGAGTTTAACAAAGGCCCCTCATCGAGTATAACAAACTCTCCTGGTCGAGTATAACAAACTCCCCTGGTCGAGTATAACAAAGGCCCCTGATCGAATATAACAAAGGCGCCTGAACGAGTATAACAAAGGCCCCTGATCGAGTATAACAAAGTTCACTGATCGAGTATAACAAAGACCCCTGATCGGGTATAACAAAGTCCCCCTGATCGAGAATAACAAAGTCCCCTGATCGAGTATAACAAAGCCCCTTGAGCAAGTATAACAAAGGCCCCTAATCGAGTATAACAAAGTCCCCTGGTCGAGTATAACAAAGTCCCCTGATCGAGTATAACAAAGGCCCCTCATCGAGTATAACAAAGATCCGCTGATCAAAGGCGCAACAAGTCCCCTGATCCGGAGTATAACAAAGGCCCTGATCGAGTTTAACAAAAGGCCACTGATCCGGAGTATAACAAAAGCCTGGTCGGGTTAACGAGCCCCTCATCGGAGTATAACCATAAAGGCCCCTGATCCAGGTATAACAACGTCCGTGATCGAGAGTATAACAAAGAATCCGCTGATCGAATATAACAAAGTCCCCTGATGAAGTATAACCGAAGTCCGCTGATCCAGAGTATAACAAAGTCCCCATATCGAGTTTAACAAAAGGCACCTGATCAGTATAACAAAAGTCCCCTGGTCGAGGTTTAACAAGCCCCTCATCGAGTATAACAAAGTCCTGATCGAGGTATAACAAAGGCCCTCATCGAGTATAACAAAGGCCCCTAATGGAGTTTAACAAAGGCCCCTGATCGAGTATAACAAAGTCCCCTGGTCGAGTATATCAAGCTCCCCTGGTCGAGTATAACAAAGTCCCCTGATCGAGTATAACAAAGTCCCCTGATCGAGTATAACAAAGTCCCCTGAACGAATATAACAAAGTCCCCTGGTCGAGTATAACAAAGGCCCCTCATCGAGTTTAACAAAGTCCCCTGTTCAAGTATAACAAAGTCCCCTGAAAGATTATAACAAAATCCCCTGGCAGAGTATAACAAAGGCCCCTCATCGAGTATAACAAAGTCCCCTGATTGAGTACAACAAAGTCCCCTCATCGAGTATAACAAACTCCCCTGGTCGAGTATAACAAAGTCCCCTGGTCGAGTATAACAAACTCCCCTGGTCGAGTATAACAAATTCCCCTTATCGAGTATAACAAAGTCCCCTGAACGATTATAACAAAGTCCCCTGGTCGAGTATAACAAGGCCCCTCATCGAGTATAACAAAGTTCCTGATCCAGAGTATAACAAGGAGTCCTCAACGGTATAAAGTCCCTGATCCGGGTATAACAAGGTCCTGATCGAGTATAACAAAGCCCCTGATCGAGTACAACAAAGTCCCCATATCGAGTTTAACAAAGGCCCCTGATCGAGTATAACAAAGGCCCCTGATCGAGTATAACAACGTCCCGTGATCGAGTATAACAAAGTCCGCTGATCGAGTATAACAAAGTCCCCTGATCGAGTATAACAAAGGCCCCTGATCGAGTTTAACAAAGGCCACTGATCGAGTATAACAAAGCCCCCTGGTCGAGTTTAACAAAGGCACCTCATCGAGTATATCAAAGGCCCCTGATCGAGTATAACAACGTCCCGTGATCGAGTATAACAAAGTCCGCTGATCGAATATAACAAAGTCACCTGATGAAGTATAACAAAGTCCGCTGATCAAGTATAACAAAGTCCCCATATCGAGTTTAACAAAGGCACCTGATCGAGTATAACAAAGTCCCCTGGTCGAGTATAACAAAGGCCCCTCATCGAGTTTAACAAAGGCCCCTCATCGAGTATAACAAAGTCCCCTAATCAAGTATAACAAAGTCCCCTGAATGAGTATAACAAAATCCCCAGATCGAGAATAACAAATTCCGCTGATCGAGTATAACAAAGTCCCCTGATTGAGTATAACAAAGGCCCCTCATCGAGTATAACAAAGTCCCCTGATCAAGTATAACAAAGTCCACTGATCGAGTATAACAAAGGCCCCTGATCGACTTTAACAAAGGCCCCTGATCGATTATAACAAAGTCCCCTGGTCGAGTATAACAAACTTCCCTGGTCGAGTATAACAAAGTCCCCTGATCGGGTATAACAAAAGTCCCCTGATCCGAGTATAACAAAAGATCCCTGAACGTTTATAACAAAGTCCCTGGTCGAGTATAACAAAGGCCCCTCATCGAGTATAAGAAAGTCCTCTGATCAAGTATAACAAAGTCCCCTGAACGAGTATAACAAAGTCCCCTGATCGAGAATAACAAAAACCCCTGATCGAGTATAACAAAGGCCCCTGATCGAGTATAACAAAGTCCCTGGTCGAGTATAACCAAGGCCCCTCATCGAGTTTAACAAAGCCCCCTCATCGAGTATAACAAAGTCCCCTGATCGAGTATAAAAAAGTCCCTTGAACGATTAAAACAAAGGCCCTTGATCAAGTATAACAAAGCCCCCTGATCGTGTATAACAAAGCCCCCTCATCGAGTATAACAAAGTCCCCTGATCAAGTATAACAAAGTCCCCTGAACGAGTATAACAAAGTCCCCTGATCGAGTATAACAAAGTCCCCTCACCGAGTATAACAAAGTTCCCTGATCGAGTATAACAAAGCCCCCTCATAGAGTATAACAATGTCCCATGTTCGAGTATAACAAAGGGCCCTCATCGAGTTTAACAAAGCCCCCTCATCGAGTTTAACAAAGCCCCCTCATCGAGTATAACAAAGTCCCCTGATCGAGTATAAAAAAGTCCCTTAAACGATTAAAATAAAGGCCCCTGATCAAGTATAACAAAGGCCCCTCATCGAGTATAACAAAGTCCGCTGATCGAGTATAACAAAGTCACCTGATCGAGCAAAACAAAGTTCCCTAATCGACTATAACAAAGCCCCCTGATCGAGTATAGCAAAGTCCCCTGATAGAGTATAACAAAGTCCCCTGATCGAGTATAACAAAGGCCCCTCATCGAGTTTAATAAAGGCCCCTCATTGAGTATAACAAAGTCCCCTTGTCGAGTATAACAAAGGCACCTCATCGAGTTTAACGAAGGCCCCTCATCGAGTATAACAAAGTCCCCTGGTCGAGTATAACAAACTCCCCTGGTCGAGTATAACAAAGAACCCTGGTCGAGTATTACAAAGTCCGCTGAGCGAGTATAACAAAGTCCCCTGATCGAGTATAACAAAGGCCCCTTATCGACTATAACAAAGGCCCCTAATGGAGTTTAACAAAGGCCCCTAATCGAGTATAACAAAGTCCCTTGATCGAGTATGACAAAGGCCCCTGATCGAGTTTAACAAAGGCCACTGATCGAATATAACAAAGTCCCCTGGTCGAGTATAACAAAGGCCCCTCATCTAGTTTAACAAAGTCCCCTGTTCAATTATAACAAAGTCCCCTGAACGATTATAACAAAATCCCCTGGCCGAGTATAACAAAGGCCCCTCATCGAGTATAACAAAGTCCCCTGATTGAGTACAACAAAGTCCCCTGATCGAGTTTAACAAAGGCCCCTGATCGAGTATAACAAAGTCCCCTGGTCGAGTATAACAAACTCCCCTGGTCGAGTATAACAAATTCCCCTTATCGAGTATAACAAAGTCCCCTGAACGATTATAACAAAGGCCCTGATCAGTATAAAAACGTCTGATGGAAAGAGTATAACAAGTCAAGCTGATCGAAGGTATAACAAGTCCCCTGATCGGGTAAAACCAAAGGCCCTGATCCGGGTTTAACAAAGGCCACTTCAGTCGAGTATAACAAAGCCCCTGATTCGAGTTTAACAAAGGCCCCTCATCCAGTATAACAAAGTCCCTGATCAAGTATAGAAGAAGTCCGCTGGTCGAGTATAACAAAGATCCCCCATATCGAGGTTTAACAAAGGCCCTGATGATCGGAAGTATAACAACATCCTGGTCGAGTATAACGAAGGGCCCTCATCGAGGTTTAACAAAAGGCCCCTCTCGGTATAACAAGTCCCCTAATCAAGTATAACAAAAGTCCCTGAATGGTATAACAAAATCCCCAGATCGAGAATAACAAAGTCCGCTGATCGAGTATAACAAAGTCCCCTGGTCGAGTATAACAAAGGCCCCTCATCGAGTATAACAAAGTCCCCTGATCAAGTATAACAGAGTCCCCTGAACGAGTATAACAAAATCCCCTGATCGAGAATAACAAAGTCCGCTGATCGAGTATAACAAAGTCCCCTGATAGAGTATAACAAAGTCCTCTGATCGAGTATAACAAAGGCCCCTAATCGAGTTCAACAAAGGCCCCTGATCGAGAATAACAAAATCCCCTGATCGAGTATAACAAAGGCCCCTGATCGAGTTTAACAAAGGCCCCTGATCGAGTATAACAAAGTCCCCTGGTCGAGTATAACAAAGGCCCCTCATCGAGTTTAACAAAGCCCCCTCATCGAGTATAACAATGTCCCCTGATCGAGTATAAAAAAGTCCCTTGAACGATTAAAACAAAGGCCCCTGATCAAGTATAACTAAGCCCCCTGATCGTGTATAACAAAGCCCCCTCATCGAGTATAACAAAGTCCTCTGATCGAGTATAACAATGGCCCCTTATCAAGTATAACAAGGCCCCTCATCGAGTACAACAAAGCCCCCTGATCGAGTACAACAAGGTTCCCTGATCGAGTATAACAAAGTCCCCTGATCGAGTATAAAGTCCCATGAGCGATTAAAAGCAAAAAAGGGCCCTGAGTCAGAGTATAGCAAGCCCCTAATCGTGTATAACAAAGCCCCCTCATCGAGCATAACAAAGTCCCCTGATCAAGTATAACAAAGGCCCCTCATCCAGTATAACAAAGTCCGCTCATCGAGTATAACAAAGTCACCTGATCGAGCAAAACAAAGTTCCCTAATCGACTATAACAAAGCCCCCTGATCGAGTATAGCAAAGTCCCCTGATAGAGTATAACAAAGTCCCCTGATCGAGCATAACAAAGGCCCCTCATCGAGTTTAATAAAGGACCCTCATTGAGTATAACAAAGTCCCCTTGTCGAGTATAACAAAGGCCCCTCATCGAGTTTAACAAAGGCCCCTCATCGAGTATAACAAAGTCCCCTGGTCGAGTATAACAAAGTCCCCTGATCGA
>NW_024729089.1:0-28521 GCF_018991925.1 Homarus americanus
GGATGTCAGCAGTTGTGTATGTCAGCAGTTATGTAAAGATATGGAGCAGCTGTATAAGGATGTCAGCAGTTGTATGCCTGTGTGTTAAGTTATGTATGATATGAGCAGCTGTATAAGGATGTCAGCAGTTGTGTATGTCAGCAGTTATGTAAGGATATGAGCAGCTGTATAAGGATGTCAGCAGTTGTGCATGTCAGCAGTTATGTAAGGATATGAGCAGCTGTATAAGGATGTCAGCAGTTGTGTATGTCAGCAGTTATGTAAGGATATGAGCAGCTGTATAAGGATGTCAGCAGTTGTGTATGTCAGCATTTATGTGAGGATATGAGCAGCTGTATCAGGATGTCAGCAGTTGTGTAAGGATATGAGCAGCTGTATAGGGATGTCAGCAGTTGCGTATGTCAGCAGTTATGTAAGGATATGAGCAGCTGAATAAGGATGTCAGCAATTGTGTAAGGATGTCAGTAGTTATGTAAGGATGTGAGCAGTTAAATGTGTCAGGATGTCAGCAGTTGTGTAAGGATATGAGCAGCTGAATAAGGATGTCAGCAATTGTGTAAGGATGTCAGTAGTTATGTAAGGATGTGAGCAGTTAAATGTGTCAGGATGTCAGCAGTTGAGTGTGTCAGGATGTCAGTAGTTGAGTGTGTCAGGATGTCAGTAGTTGAGTGTGTCAGGATGTCAGTAGTTGAGTGTGTCAGGATGTCAGCAGTTGAGTGTGTCAGGATGTCAGCAGTTGAGTGTGTCAGGATGTCAGCAGTTGAGTGTGTCAGGATGTCAGTAGTTGAGTGTGTCAGGATGTCAGCGTCTGCCGTCAATACAACTTAACATATACATACAACGTAGTTATATCAGCCTCACGGGGCCTATTAGAATGGGGCCTGATAGCACTGGGGCCTAGTAAAAATCAAGCTCCATTCGACCCTATGGCCACACACCCAAATTTAAATGGCGCCAATACACGAGCCACCGTAAGCGAGTTGTAATCTAATTTGCGCCTTAATTATGCAAATGTCTAATTATGTCTAAATTTCTGTCATGCTTGGTCTATTTTAATCAAGGCTCCAATATATTTCACTTCGTTGTATTAATATGTTTCACTCAGTATGTTTCGTTGTTAGTGAAGAGTGTGTTAATACATGGTGAGGTTAGGGTGCGTCGATATAAGAACATAAGAACATAAGAATAGAGGAAACTGCAGCGGGCCTATTGGCCCACACTGGGCAGTCCCGTTTACACCCAACCCCTATTGCTCATATAAGCATCCAACCTATGTTTAAAGCTATTCAGCGTATTCGAGTTAATGATGATATTTGGTAACTTGTTCCATATACAGTATGTCATTGTACGTTGTTTATATATATATATATATATATATATATATATATATATATATATATATATATATATATATATATATATTTCCCGTTCGTGGTACATATCCAACATTAGACCATCTCAAGGAGTCTAATGATTTTCGCTTCCGACAGATGGCGTGTGTATCGACCTCTCTCTCTCTGTCTCTCTCTCTATCAACCGCCCAAGGCCCTCTTCCTCCTCCTCTTCCTTCTTCTTCACACTTCCTTCACTCTCTCTCTCTCTCTCTACTTGTTTCTCTCTTCCCTCTTATGTTTCTCTCTTCTCCTGTTATTCTCAATTACCTTTCCTCCCCTACTTCTTCCCATCCACCCACATCGTCCTTCTCCTCCTCATCCACCCCTCTCTCTCCTGTCACACATCCTCCAATCTCTTTCCCCTCTCTCCCCCTTCCTCTTCCTCCCCCTCCCACATCCTCCTTTCCCGCTCCTTCTCCCACTCACATATTCTCCCCAAGTCTCCCCTCCCCACCCCAAGTAAATAGAGAGACTCGGGCGGAAGAAAATTGTAAGGTTGTTTGAGATAAGGAAGAAACAGAGCGCTACCACCTAGGAGGGCACTGAGCAAACTACCTCTGTTGATAGTGGCCAGGGGGGGGGGTGAGGGGTGGTGGTAGGGAAGGGGGGGGAGGAGAGAGAATGGGGAGGGAGTGAAGGGGACAGGAGGAGGAGGAGGAGGAGATGAATAATAATGGTGGTAATTGGTAAGGAATAAGAATGGGGGAGAGAAATAAAGAAGAAGAACAAGAACAAGAAGAACAAGAAGAACAAGAACAAGAACAAGAACAAGAACAAGAACACGAAGAATAAAAAGAAGAAAAAGAAGAAGAAGAAGAAGAAGAAGAAGAAGAAGAAGAAGAAGAAGAAGAAGAAGAAGAAGAAGAAGAAGAAGAAGGAAAGAATAAATCAAGGGATAATAAACGAAAAAATGAGCAAAAAAAAAACGATTAAAAATTAAGATTTTCACGAGATACAAGAAACTATTTATATGCAAATGAAGGAAAATAGAAAGATGAAGATAAAGAAAATGTACAAAAAAAATAAACAAAAAAGTAAAAATACACAGTAATAACAACTTTTACTTTCATGTATTTAATGTCAAAGTTTATATCGTTAATATAAGAGTTAAACATTAAACAGTAATTACACAGGTCAAAGTTGAATCTCAAAAAAGATTCAACAACAGCTATTTCTCAGGGGTCAGAGGTCACCATCCAATGAAGGTCAAAATGGGAGGGATTCAGGTCAAACAGGAAGTAGGTCAGGTCAAACAGGAGAGAGGTCAGGTCAAAGAGTAGGAGGAGGTCATCTCAAATAAGATGTCAGGTGAAACAGGAGGTGGTCAGGTGAAACAGGAGGGAGGTCAAGTCAAACACGAGGAGGTCAGGTCAAACAGAATGAGGTCAGGTCAAACAGGATGAGGTCAGGTCAAACAGGATGAGGTCAGATCAAACAGGAGTAAGATCAGGTCAAACAAGACGAAGGTCAGGTTAAACAGGAGGAGGTCAGGTCACACAGGATGGAGGTCAGGTCAAACAAGAGGGAGGTCAGGTCACCAAGGTAATAGATAAGCGGTGATAACAGGGAGATAGACGATAATTATGAAACTGGTGATAATTAGGAAGACTGGTGATAACTTTGAACTAGTTTAAGAAATGTGAAGAAAAAAATGTGAGATTTAAATTAGGTTTTAAATACATGACTTGCAAATAAACATACACGCTAACACACACACACACACACACACACACACACACATAAACACGTACACACAAGGAACACGAATGAGAAACACGCACATAAACACGTACACACAAACACAAACGAGAAACATACATATACATATCTACACACACACACACACACTAAATATGTATATATGTAAACAAAGACTCACTTAAAAGAAGAGATGTGTGTGTGTGTGTGTGTGTGTGTGTGTGTGTGTGTGTGTGTGTGTAAATGTTCCTTCCTCATGGTTTATATGAGTTCATTCCTACGAGTTTTATTTCAGTGAGTTCTTTATATATCAGCGAGTTCTTTAGTACGAGTTCATTAGTACAGTTACTCTTTGATAGGTTCATGTAAGCGTTTAGATGGAGAGAGAGAGAGAGAGAGAGAGAGAGAGAGAGAGAGAGAGAGAGAGTGAGAGAGAGGAGAGGAGGAGGAGAGAGAGAGAGAGAGAGAGAGAGAGAGAGAGAGAGAGAGAGAGAGAGAGAGAGAGAGAGAGAGAGAGAGAGAGAGAGAGAGAGAGAGAGAGAGAGAGAGAGAGAGAGAGAGAGAGAGAGAGAGAGAGAGAGAGAGAGAGAGAGAGAGAGAGAGAGAGAGAGAGAGAGAGTCAGAAAATGAGCCAGATAATGACCTAGACAGACAGACAGACAGAATGAAAAAAAAATAGAAAAAAGGTTATGACTCACTCTATAAAACAAACAAAGAAATTGAAAGAGTATCTAAAACAAACAAACAAACAAACAAACAACAGTATCCTCTCCCTTAACAAAAGTGTAACAAAAGACATAAACACAAATATCAATTAAACTCAATTACCAACGTTCATATTTCGTTATAAATTTAGTTTACACAATATTTCCCCTCGTTCACTACTACACGTTTACTGTAGTTTGTTAACAAGTCAGTGTGTGTTTTTGTTGATAACGAATTCGGGAGAAAAAACTTGCATGGACAAAATTTTTATTCGGTTTTATCAACGTGTGAGTGTGTGTGTGTGTGTGTGTGTGTGTGTGTGTGTGTGGTATGAGCTCTCTTTATGGTCATCTTCTGTTTGTATACACGAGGGTAAATAATAATAATAATAATAATAATAATAATAATAATAATAATAATAATAATAATAATATTAATAATAATAATACCATCACCAATCCACCACTAACACACCACCACCACCACCACCATACCACCACCACCACCACCACCACCATTAATACCATCTAAAGAACCAAAAGTAAACAACTCTATCTTCTCGCCTCAGCAAAAACCTCACATATTTAGTCAAACATTTTAACGCCCAAAAAAGTAAATATATTTTCACGGCTCCAAAAGTAACATGAAACCTGCAACAACTTTTTTTTCTTCTAAATTTAACTGAAAAATGTTAAGCTCTCTTACCTGAGAGGAAGTTACGTCATCAAGGCGAAAATGGAGTGAAAAGATGCTTACATATTTAATAATTTAATTTAATCAAACATTCAATAGCTATAACAAAATTGTAATTACATTTTCTTAATTAAAAATGATCATTTGCATAATGTGACTATATTATTGTAACTAATTCATTATGTTTTGATTAGGTAAATGTACTGTAAAATTAAAGTACTGGCAACCCCTTGTGTGAGTGTAGGGTGTACTGTGGTGTAATGGTCAGAGTCCTCACCTACCAAGAGAGTAGACGGGTTCAATCCCCGGGCAAGGTGAAACTATGGCAGAGATACCTAACACCTTTTGCCTCTGTCTACCCAGCAGTAATTTGGAACCTGGATGTTAATCGACTTGCGGAACGTGTTCCGGGGTAATGGTTAGCCAGTGCAGTTAGCGAGTTGTCCGGTCTTCTCGAACTATTTCCTTAACACTGGGTCATGCAGCTCGCTAACTCAGGGTGTGGTTGTTGTGTTGGCGACAGTTTCTACACCTTAAACAAATTCACGCCTAGGTGGCCCTTGGGCGGCCATCCTCGATTTTGAGGGGTTTTCATTATTATCATCATCATCATCATCATTATTATTATTATTATTATTATTATTATTATTATTATTATTATTATTATTATTACATATTATTATTACATATACATATTATTATTATTATTTTATTTTTTATTTTTATTTTTTACATATACATATATTACATATTATTATTATTATTATTATTATTATTATTATTATTATTATTATTATTATTATTATTTTTATTATTATTATTATTATTTTTATTATATTAGTGTAGTAGGCTGGGAAGAGGGTGCCAAATTTAAAAACCATGACATTATTTATATCACTTTTTTCAAGTTGTAATGTATTATTTAATTTAATTTACACCACAGAAGTTGTTGGGAAGAACTATATTAATTAGGGTGACGTTTAACTGCTCCCTCACTCCTTCCCTCCCCCCTGATCCTCCCTCACTCCCTCCCTCACCTTCCTCTTCCTCTCTCTCTATCTTCTCCCCCTCCCCATTCCCTCCTCTTTCTCTCATTCCCTCCCCTTCTCTCACTCTCCTTCCCTTTACCATCCCACTCCCTCCCCTTTACCCCTTACTCACTCCTCTTCCCCTTCACTCCTACCTCCCTCACCCTCAACCCCCCTATCCCCTACCACCCTCTTCCCCTTGCCTCTCACTCCATTCCCCTCCCCTTTCTCTCCCCTACCCCTTAAATATCCCTCTCCAATCTCTCGCCCCCTCCTTCCCTCCCCCTAGGGCCGAGAGCTCCAGCCAGGCACCTCAATGTACCCAATACTTAACACAGTCAACAGGGACACAAAGATCTGGGATACATACAAACTTTGATGCGATAATACGGGACATTTTTGGTAGGGGGAGAGGGAAGGGGGGGAGGGAAGGGAAAAAGGTGGGGGAAGGGGAGGTGTGAGAGAAGGGAGGGATGTGAAGGAAAGGAAGGGAAGGAAGAGAGAAAGAGAGAGGAGGGAGTAGAATCAAACTCATTCTCTCTCTCTCTCTCTCTCTCTCTCTCTCTCTCTCTCTCTCTCTGTACACAACACACTCATCAAATTCTCATCCGGATAATCTCACCAATACTCCACAAAACCTTTCCCTAATGTGTATTTCCAGTATGTATTATTAATTAACCTACAAACTATAAAATAAACATTACAGCTTAAGTATAACGTCTGGTTAATATGGTCGTTTATGCTGTAAAAGAATTTATTGTGATGGGAGGGAAAATAATACAGGGGAAAAGTGTGTATGAATTATTTTGAGCAGATATACAGATACACATATGTATACTATATGTGTGTGTGGGGGAATGTGTGTGTGAGAGGCAGAGGGGTGTGTGTGTGTGTGTGTGTGTGTGTGTTTGTCCACCACCGACAGAGACGTGCCGACACATACACCACAGTTACTATTGATGCTCAGTTGTCTCACTGGGGAAGGATTATGGCTGACGTGAGCTGCCCAAATCTTGTAATGGACACACACACACACACACACACACACACACACACACACACATACACCACGACAAAACACACAGAACAATCGCATCATTCAAGCAGGAACAAGTTGGGAATCACAGCTGTTGTTTGTTTACATTGATCAGCTGTGATGTTCCTGTTGTTTATATCGATCAGCTGACGCGCCCAGTGTGTGGTGTACGATACGTCTCCTCTTGTTGCTCGATGCGGCAGTTTTACAATGTGTGTGTGTGTGTGTGTGTGTGTGTGTGTGTGTGAATGCAGTACAGTATCTACACTTGCTCAGAATATCTATTATTTATACTTGTAAAAGAGACACACACACACAAACACACATACAACAGCGGAAACACAGTCAACGTAATTCTACACATCGTCTCAGAAAAAAATTGATAAGTTAAAAGAATAAACTGAACAGGCTTTTATACGTGTGTGAAATCTAATATGGAGAATGAAAAATGTTAACACGTGTAGCAATATGTATGAGAAAGAATGTGTAAGGATGTGTTAAAATATTGAACTTTTCTGAAATAACCTGAACACACGACACAAACTGAAATGCTGTGACGAAACGAAAGCAAAAACATTACATTTTACATACAAAACATCAAGGCATTTATAACATGTGAAGTATCTGTGTGGTAATGTTGCGAGAGATGGTGTTTAAATATGAATAACTAATGTTTATATACGTTTCTATAATTATATAAACATCCCGTAGGTAATATCAAACAAACGTGATATTTGACCGGATCTTAAACACTGATAGCATCACTTCTTGTCGCTATTACCAGGGGAATATTCTAATCAAATATTATATAATTTATGTAATTTTAATACTTACTAATTAGCCATTGGTCAATCTTCCAAAACATTATAATTGTCTAATCATGTCTGAGAAGTTGTTAATCCAATCAACATGGAATCTAATCTATTTTTTTAATCGGCTCACCTGAAGATTAGACACTCCAGTTTATTTTACCTGAAGTTTAACCAACCATTATGCTACCTGAAGGGTTAGGTTAGGTTAGGTTAGGTTAGGTTAGGGTAATGTGAGGGTGGTTAGGTTAGGGTAATGTGAGGGTGGTTAGGTTAGGTTAGGTTAGTGTGAGGGTGGTTAGGTTAGGTTAGGTTAGGTTAGGTTAGGTTAGTGTGAGGGTGGTTAGGTTAGGCTAGGTTAGGTTAGGTTAGGTTAGGGTAACGTGAGGGTGGTTAATCTTCAGGTGATTCTATTAATCTATAAAACACTACCACCATCGCTAGACAGACATGTATATATTAACAGACAGACAGACAGACAAATCAAGTATATCTAATAACCCCTCACCTCCCCCCTAACCTAACCTAACTTAACCTAACCTTACCTAACCTAACCTAACCCCCCCACACACCGCACCATTAACAGGCAATACACAGGACTCTGAAACAACGACATATTGGCACTAATGGACTTGGGTGGTAAGGCAATAGACGTTATCCGTGAGGTGTAATGGCGTCATGTTGGGTCGAATGACGGGAAGAAGCGACGCCAACACAACATTAATGGGTTAAGTGACGCTTAATGGGGTGAAGTTTAAATGGGGTGAAAGTTAATGGGGTAGAAGTTAATGGTATTTCTGGCTTACGTGAGGCAATATTACAGCAGAAAATACCTTTATACCCGTGGGAAAAAATGCTTAATGGTGTTTGGGAATAGTTAAGTAAATTTATATATATAGAGGAAGATGAAAAAGAAAACGGAGAGGGGAAACTATTTTATGTGTGATGGTAATTGTGAGTTATATATTTATGTGTTGTTTTTTGGTGTGTTTTTTTGTATTTACTTAGGATAAAGAGGTTTAGTCTGTCTGTCTGTCTGTCTGTCTGTCTGTCTGTCTGTCTGTCTGTCTGTCTGTCTATTTGTCTGTTACACATGCTTTCTTCTATACGTGTTACTTTCACTCCCTATGACACATACACACACACACACACACACACAGACACACACACACACACACACACACACACACACACACACACACACACACACACACACACACACACACACACACACACACACATACACACACACACACACACACACTTCACATAGTTGGAGTGTGTTTTGGAGTGTGTTTCTTAGACCTAGTGGTTGACAATATCTCACCTCAACAGCTTCTCCAGGTGTGTGTAAGAGGAGGAACGTGATGATGATGACAAGTCTTTACCTGTGTTCATTACTGCTACCTGGTGACCCTACCTGGTAAGCCTACCTGGTGAAGTAGTTACCTGATGAATCTACCTGGTGAGCCTACTTGGTGAGCCTACCTGGTGAAGTCGTTACCTGATGAATCTACCTGGTGAGCTTACCTTGTGAGCCTACCTGGTGAAGTAGTTATCTGATGAACCTACTTGGTGAATTAATGACCTGCTGAGCCTACCTGGTCACTTAATGACCTAGTGAGCCTACCTGGTGAAGTAGTTATCTGATGAACCTATTTGGTGAATTAATGACCTGCTGAGCCTACCTGGTCACTTAATAACCTAGTGAGCCTACCCTGTGACGTAATTGCCTGGTAATCTTACCTGGTGAATTAATGACCTGGTGAGCCTACCTGGTGACTTAATGACCTCGTGAGCCTACTTGATTAGCCTACCTGTTGAGCCTACCTGGTGAATTAAAGACCTACTGAGCCTACCTGGTGAGCATACCTGGTATGACTTAAAGACTAAAATGTATCTACCGGTATGAGTTAATTACCTGGTGAATTAAATACCTGGTGTTATGAATGACCTGCTGATCCTACCTGGTGACTTAATAACCTAGTGAGCTTACCTGATTAGCCTACCTGTTGAGCCTACCTGGTGAACAACGAGTACAGATGTGCCTTGAGTAAACACCTTCAGGTTAATGACTCGGTGTGTGTTATGGGAGTAGGTGGTCCCGTTGGGGCTCCACTAATGACTATGTGGGTGTATGACTGTGTATAGGTTCCAAAAATGACTGTCAGGCTCCACTAATGACTGTATGACTGTATGTAAGCTCCACTAATGATCCTGAGGTTACATTTAATTATTTTAAGGATTCACATTTACCAACATAAATAATAATAATAATAATAATAATAATAATAATAATAATAATAATAATACTAATGCCATTGCAACACTAATTATAAAAATAACAATAATAACAATAACATAAATTACAATAACAATAAAAAAATGACAATATTCACCTCGGTACCATTAGGAATAAAAAAAAATACAGAAATAATAACAGCAATAATAACCACAACAACACCAACAAAAATAACATCAACAACGCCACCAACAACAGCAGCAATAACAGCAATAACACTACCACCAACAACAACACCAACAACAACAAAAGCAATGTTACCAGATACACAGTGATAGCGACAGACCTCATCCTCCCCTTCTGGTATCTGCCATCCACTGTTCTCTCATTGAAAGCCTGTCTCGCTTGATTGGCAACATTGTACTGTGTTGAGTCCTGACGCGCGCGCGTGTGTGTGTGTGTGTGTGTGTGTGTGTGTGATAATAATAATAATAATAATAATAATAATAATAATAAACGGTTTATTAATAGAGTTGCAGCCAGTGGATGAAAATATACAGACTTACATGTGATTTAGACATAATAATATACGTTGAATGCATTTACAGGGCTGTACAGAACATAAATCAGGAGTTGTTTATTATTTTAACAATAGATGGGATGGTGCTGTTCTTATATCGATCAGTGCGGGCTCTTATGGGCTGAATTTTGTTGTAGTGGCGGACTGCCCGAGGTGGGCGGGGGACTGCCAGTGGCAGTAGATGGCGATGACAAGGATGGTGCAGTAGTTCACTGCCAAACCCTGCTAGTGCGTGGTGGTGGAGGTCACTGAGGGATAACATTTCCAGGGTGGAGAGAGCGTTGTTGTAGCCCGAGTAGTCTACGCCGAGCATCATTCTGCAGGCCCTCTTCTGTACCTTCTCTAGCTGACATTGTTGGGTAGAGTTGAGAGAAGACGACCAGGCTGGTGACGCATACGTAAATTTGGGGAGAATAAAGGCGTTGTAGATAGTCCTCAGCTCTGGTGTGGGTGTCCCAAGTGACCTGAGTAATCGTAGCATGTAGAGTCGGTACGAGGCTGCCTTGATTGTGTTGTTTACATGGGCCTTCCAGTCCAGTTTGTGGTCTATAGTGTGTGTGTGTGTGTGTTCTCTTTAGCCCTCATCTCCCCACCATCATCACAACCTCCTCCTCCTCCCTTTCCTCCTCCACCACCACCACCACCACCACCACCGCCACCACCACCACCACCACCACCACCACCACCTCCCCCCTCCTCCTCCTCCTCCTCCTCATTATCACAACGCCTCAAGGTCAAACAGAACACGATTGGTCATTCAACTAAGACAGAATCACGCGCCCAATCAGCTGGTGGCGGGCTGGAATGAAGAAAATTAATTATCTAATCTCGTACCATAATTAATTTACATAATTAGGAGTGGTAAGGGCCGTGTCTGTCCTCTCCATTACCTCCCGTGTGACCCCCCCACCAGCCAACCTTTCACTTCTCACCTCACTGAATACCTCCCCCTTACCTCGACTCTCTCTGAATTAAATGGGCAGATTTGTGTGTGTGTGTGTGTGTGTGTGTGTGTGTGTGTGTGTGTGTGTGTGTGGTCAGCATGCTCGCCTCGCAAGCAAGTGGACCCGGGTTCGATCCCCGGGCAGGGTGAAACTATGGGCAAGCTTCTTTATGCCATTTGCCTCTGTCTACCCAGCAGTAATTGGGGACCTGGATGTTAATCGATTTGCAGATCGTGTTCCGGGGTAATGGTTAGCGTGCAGTTGGCGAGTTGTCCGGTCTTCTCGGACTATTCCTGGACACCGGGTCATGCAACACGTTAACTCAGGGTGTGTTTGTTGTGTTGGCGACAGCTTCTACACCTTAAACAAATTCACGCCTAGGTGGCCCTCGGGCGGCCATCCTCGTTACACGAGGGGCAACCATTATTATTATTATTATTATTATTATTATTATTATTATTATTATCTGCATCAATAAACACAAATTACCCTGAAATCCTCACCATACAAACTAAACTAAACTAAACTAAACTAAACTAACCTCGACACACCATAGCTAAGAAAGGAACGCCAGGCACATTATGATAGCCAGCATTGACGATCATAACCACGAACATGGACTTATAACATATAGGAAAACAATCCCCCCAAAATAACATTAAATTACCCAGGCACATCGGACACCTGAGGAACTGCATTTCGACAAGTTATAACATATGACTTACGGTCTTAATCTCTGAACTAAGGTATCAAACATTTTTTTAACATATCGTCTCCCTCATCTTCTGTGTTTTACCACCGGCTTCCCTCCCCACCACTACCGTCACATCATCCCCATAAATCCCCATTTTTAGGGATTATCCGGTGAAAATTACGTCGTGGTGATGGGGAAGAGGAGTTAGGTGGTGGGGGGAGTGGTTGGGGTCGGGGGAAGGAAGAGGTGGGAGAGAGGGAAGTAAGAGGAGGAGGAAGTTGGGAATGGTGGGGGAGATCGGGGGAGGGTAGGGGAAGGTAGGAGGGAAGTGGGGGGTCAGGGAGGAGGGAAGTGGGAGGAGATGGGGGAGGGTAGGGGAAGGTAGGGGGAAGTGGGGGGTCAGGGAGGAGGGAAGTGGGAGGAGATGGGGGAGGGTAGGGGAAGGTAGGGGGAAGTGGAGGAAGTTAGGGGGGTTGGGGAGGGGGGGGGAGACCTCCACGCTAACGGGATTAATAATTCCGGGTTGAAGCTCCGGCCTGATGAGTCGCGAGGAAGGATCAGCTCTCGGTCGATCATCCTCCTGTCGACAAAAATAACTATCCGATCGACCTTCCTGTAATGATTTGATGTCTGGGGAGGGGTGTGGGGAGGGGTGTGGGGAGAGGGGAGTGTAGGGAAGGAAGAATGTGTGGGTAGGGGAGGTGAGAGGTGGGAAGGGGGGGAGGTGGAGGGGTGTGGGGAGGGGGAGTGGTGGTGGAGTTTGGGGGAGTGTGGGGTGGTGTGGGGAAGGTGGAGGGTGGAAGAAAGAGTGAGTGGGGAGGAGTATTTGGGTGCGCTGGGAGGTGGAATGCAAGGCGAAATGTGGGGAGGTTTGGGTGTGGGGAGTGAGGCAGAGGTGGAGGAGGCAGGGTTAGGGAGGAGGAGGAGGAAGAGGAGGAGGAGGAGGGAGGAAAGAGGGGGGAGGAGGAGGGAGGAGGGGGGGAGGAAGGGGGGGAGGAGGAGGGAGAAGTGGAGGAGGGGGAGGAGGAGGAGGGGGAGGAAGAGGGATGGGAATTTAGAGAGGTAAGGATTGGAGCAGGCAGCGGACAGTAACAACAACAACAACAACAACAGAAACAAACCAAAACAAACACAAACAACAAACTCACATACATCCAGACATAAACAACATACATTTAACTAACACCCATAATTTTCCCAAGGCTTAATATGGCCACCAATTCACCTGTATAATAATGGCAGGTGGAAAATGGCAGATTAGTACACCTGTCTAATGGGAGGCTCAATATAGCAGGTAGGGAGGGAGGGAGGGAGGTAGGGAGAGAGGAAGGAGGGAGGAGGGAGGGAGGGAGGGAGGAGGGAAGGAGGGAGGGAGGGAAGGAAGGAAGGAAGGAGGAGAGAGGGAGGTAGGGAGGGGAGGGAGGGGAGAGGGAGAGAGGGAAGGAGGAGAGAGGGAGGGAGGGAGGAGGAGGGAGAGGAGGGAGGGAGGAGGGAGGGAGGGAAGGAAGGAAGGAAGGAGGGAGGGAGGGAGGAGGGGAGGGAGGGGAGGAGGGAGGAGGGAGGAGGGAGGGAGGGGAGTAGGTAGGTAGATAGATAGGTAAGTAATATGGAACTGGTCATTCATGAATACACGTAATAGGTTCGAGCATAATGTTAAAAGATATATACGTGTGTGTGTGTGTGTGTTTGTGTGTGTGTGTGTGTGTGTGTGAAGGTGTGTGTGTGTGTGTGTGTGTGTGTGTGTGTGTGTGTGTGTGTGTGTGTGTGTGTGTGTGTGTGTGTGTGTGTGTGTGTGTGTGTGTGTGTGTGTGTGTGTGTGTGTGTGTGTGTGTGTGTGTGTGTGTGTGTGTGTGTGTGTGTGTGTGTGTGTGTGTGTGTGTGTGTGTGTGTGTTTATTACCATCATAATTTCTAATAAGCTTGCATGATAGAGTTTATTTTACGTGTGGTCTTCTCATTCCCACCTCCCCACCTCCCCACCTCCCCAGCTCCTTCCTTCCTCCTCCTCCTGGGCACTGGTCGGATAAATGGTGGCACTCTGATACCCGTGAACTAACCTGACCTCCCGGCACACCAGGTCAATGAAGGTGGTGACGTAGGTATGAAGGATTGACATCTCAACCGGGTGATCCAAAAGTTAGTGTCAACCTGATGATAGATATTACCGCTGTCTGTCTGTCTGTCTGTCTGTCTGTCTTTTTTTCTGACCACAGCACACTCAATTAAAGCTGTGTATATTTTCCCCAACACTTGTATCCCCACACACTCAAAATGACACACACACACACACACACACACACACCTCCTTGCCACTGATAAGGAAACACCCCACTGTTAAAAGCACATTCTGACGGGGGTAGGGATTCCTCGGGAAGTTTTTGGGATTAGAGTGTTTATGTTAGCTAGGAGGCACACACACCTGGGAAGATGAGGTGGTGGTGTGAGGGAGGGGTGGTGTGAGGGTGGGGTGGTGTGAGGAGGGGTGGTGTGAGGGAGGGGTGGTGGAGGGAGGGGTGGTGTGGGAGAGGAGGGGAGGTGGTGAGAGGGGGTGAGGAGGTGGTGGGAGGGGAGGGGTGGGTGGGGAGGGAGGGGTGGGGGGAGGGGAGGTGGGTGGGAGGGAGGTGGTGGGGGAGGGAGGGTGGTGGGTGAGGGGAGGGGTGGGGGGGAGGGGAGGGGTGGGTGTGGGAGGGGGTGGGGAGGGAGGGGGTGGGGAGGGGAGGGGTGGGGGAGGGGGGGGTGAGGGAGGGGTGGGTGTGAGGAGGAGGTGGGGAGGTGGGGGAGGGGGGGGGGTGAGGGGAGGGGTGGTGTGAGGGAGGGGTGGTGTGGGGAGGGAGGGGGGGGAGGGGTGGTGGAGGGAGGGGTGGTGTGAGGGAGGGGTGGTGGGTGGAGGGTGGTGAGGAGGGGTGGTGGGGAGGTGAGGGAGGGGTGGTGGGAGGGAGGGGTGTGGAGGGAGGGGGAGGTGGTGAGGGGGTGAGGGAGGGGTGGTGGAGGGAGGGGTGGTGTGAGGGTGGGGTGGTGTGAGGAGGGGTGGGGGAGGGAGGGTGGTGTGAGGGTGGGGTGGGAGGGGAGGGGTGGTGGGAGGGAGGGGTGGTGTGGGAGGGTGGGGGTGTGGGAGGAGGTGGGGGAGGTGAGAGGGGAGGGGAGGGGGGGTGAGGGGAGGGGGTGGAGGGAGGGGTGGTGTGAGGGAGGGGTGGTGTGGGAGGGAGGGGTGGTGTGGGGAGGGAGGGGTGGTGTGAGGGAGGGGTGGTGTGGAGGGAGGAGGTGGGGGAGGTGGGTGAGAGGGGGGAGGGGGGGGGTGAGGGAGGGGTGGGTGTGAGGGAGGGGTGGTGTGAGGGTGGGTGGTGTGAGGGGAGGGGGTGGTGTGAGGGAGGGGTGGTGGGAGGGGGGTGGTGTGGAGGGGAGGGGTGGTGTGAGGGGAGGGGTGGTGTGAGGGAGGGGGTGGTGTGAGGGAGGAGGTGGGGAGGTGGTGAGAGGGGGGGAGGGGGGTGAGGGGAGGGGTGGTGTGGAGAGAGGGGGTGGGGTGTGGGAGGGAGGAGGTGGGAAGGTGGTGTGGGGGTGAGGGAGGGGTGGGTGGAGGGAGGGGTGGTGTGAGGGGAGGGGTGGTGGGGAGGGGAGGGGTGGTGTGGGAGGGGAGGAGGTGGGGGAGGTGGAGAGGGGGGGGTGAGGGAGGTGGTGTGGGAGGGGAGGGGTGTGGAGGGAGGAGGTGGGGGAGGTGGTGAGGGGGGGGTGGAGGAGGTGGTGAGGGAAGGGTGGGTGTGGAGGGAGGGTGGTGGAGGGAGGGGGTGGGTGGGGAGGGAGGGGTGGGTGAGGGAGGGGTGGTAGGGAGGGGTGGTGGAGGAGGGAGGGGTGGTGAGGGAGGGGTGGTGTGAGGGAGGGGTGGTGTGAGGGAGGGGTGGTTTAGGGAGGGGTGGTGTGAGGGGAGGGGTGGGGAGGGGAGGGGTGTGTGGAGGGGAGGAGGGGTGGGGAGGTGGGAGAGGGGGGGTGGGGAGGGGAGGGGTGGGGGGTGTGAGGGAGGGGTGTGGGAGGGGAGGAGGTGGGGAGGTGGGTGGGGAGGGGGGGTGGAGGGGAGGGGTGGTGTGAGGGAAGGGTGGTGTGGGAGGGGAGGGGTGGGTGGGAGGGAGGGGTGGTGTGGAGGGAGGAGGTGGGGGAGGCAGAGGGGGTGGAGGGAGGTGGGGGAGGGGAGGGGTGGTGTGAGGGAGGAGGTGGGGAGGTGGTGAGGGGGGGGGTGAGGGAGGGGTGTGGAGGGGAGGGGGTGGTGGGAGGGAGGGGGTGGTGTGGAGGAGGGGTGGTGGAGGGGAGGGGTGTTGGGGAGGAGGGGTGGTGTGAAGGGAGGAGGTGGGGAGGTGGTGAGGGGGTGAGGGAGGGGTGGTGTGAGGGAGGGGTGGGTGGGAGGGAGGAGGTGGGGAGGTGGTGAGGGGGGGGTGAGGGGAGGGGGTGGTGTGGGGAGGGAGGGGTGGTGTGGGAGGGAGGGGTGGGTGTGTGGAGGGAGGGGTGGTGAGGGAGGGGTGTGGTGTGAGGGAGGGGTGGTGTGAGGGAGGGGTGGTGGAGGGAGGAGGTGGGGAGGTGGTGAGAGGGGGGAGGGAGGGGGGGTGGGGAGGGAGGGGGGAGGGAGGGGTGGTGTGGGAGGAGGGGTGGGTGAGGGAGGGGTGGTGGAGGGAGGAGGTGGGGAGGTGGTGAGAGGGGAGGGGGGGTGATTGGGGGACTGGGTGGTAGACAGAACCAAACACAGTCACATCAAATACTGTATACACACACCCACCGACAGACAGACAGACAGACACGGTCAAGCTGTATTGAAAAAAGCTGAGACTAAAATGATGCAGCCGGCGGGTGTAGCGTCATAAAGGCCAAGGACTACTGGGCTACGAGATATAGCCTTAGTGGTACTGTGCATGTGTAGCCCTGAGAGAGAGAGAGAGAGAGAGAGAGAGAGAGAGAGAGAGAGAGAGAGGAGAGAGAGAGAGAGAGAGAGAGAGAGAGAGAGAGAGATCCCACACCACAAACGTCACTTCTCTCCTCCACACCACAACCACAGTTTTATGCCAGCTTCTAAACCTCGTATCTACACGTCCTCTACGCATTATTCTGGTGCTAAACCCGCCCATCCCATATCTCCCAACACCCCCCCCCCCATCCCTCCCAGCACACCCTCGTCTCTCCCTGCATATCCTCTCTCCCACCAGCACCCTCCCAGCACACCCCCTTACCCACAGCACCCTCCCAGTACCCCTTCAGCATCCCTCTAGGCAAAGCCGCTGATATGACTCGAATTTGTTCTTGATGGGAAGAGAGGGTAGAGGAAGGGAGGGGATGGGTAGGGGAAGGGAGGGGAGAGTAGAGGAAGGGAAGGGAAACATCTCCACCATTAATACTCCCTCCTTCAACATCCTCCATCATAGTTTCACCATCACAAACATCACCTCTTCTTCCTCCACCACCACTAATATCAATCTCCCTCCTTCCTCCCTCTCCACAACTACTACCACGATCAACCCAAACTCTCTCCACCACTATCACATCCAACAAACTACCATCTCCTCCACCACTACCACCACAAACCACCACCATCACCACCACTATCGTCTCCCACCTCCCCCTCTCCTCCACCACAAACCACCACAAACCATCACCATCACCACCACTATCGTCTCCCCCCTCCCCCCCTCTCCTCCACCACAAACCACCACAAGCCATCACCATCACCACCACTATCGTCTCCCCTCCCCCCTCTCCTCCACGACAAACCACCACAAACCATCACCATCACCACCACTATCGTCTCCCCCCTCCCCCCCTCTCCTCCACGACAAACCACCACCCTCACCACCACCTTCAACTCTCAGGGGCAACATACACCTTCACTTGCCAGACACGTTCAGCGCGTTTGAGTTAGTATAGCAGCCTCTTGGTCCAGGTCTGTAAGGAACTCTCTTTGTGGAAGGAGGTCAGTTCATTACATCTCATGGCCTCTCATACAGAATTCCTTGCGAGTACCTGGAAATTTTGGGTAAATACTGACTGTCTGGATTTTGTTTATTGATCTAAAAGGATTTTTTGGGCTTTGTGGTTTAACTTTTTTGGTTGTGGTTTGACTTTATGGTTGTCTTTTGACTTTTTTGGTTTTGTGGTTTAATTTGCTGAGGGAGGAATTAATGTTGTTTTTATGGGAAGAGGTCAGGTTTAGTATCTCCATGACACTGTCCAGAATACCTTACGAGTACTGGGATGGTTTAGGTGAATGATGAGTTTTGGGAGGGAGAGAGAGAGAGAGAGATACTGTAATATAAACCCACTGAACGTTACATAACCACTGCAATATAATAGACGTGCTGAATGTTACATAAACGCTGTAATATGGACCGTAGTGAATACATCTTTAACTCTAGTGGTCGCCGTTTTATCACCTCGTTCTGTGGCGTAAAGAGGAAGTGCTGGTGGCGTGAACACTGAGGATTGACAGAGAGTGTGTGGTGTGGTGAGGTTGGTTGGGGTGGGGTGGGGTGGGGTGGGGTGGAGTGGGGTGTGGTGAGGTTGGGTTGGGTTGGGTTGGGTTGGGTTAGGTTGGGTTGGGTTGGGTTAGGTTGGGTTGGGTTAGGTTGGGTTTAATATATGTCTTTGTGTCATATCATGTTAGGACACACACACACACACACAAACACAACATTCATACTCCCCAAGCTCACCTATGCCTTCCCTACCTGGTCTTCCTCCCTAAATGCCACACAGCGTAAACACCTAGAAAAAGTTCAAAAGAGGGCATGCAAGATTATTCTCTCCCCTTCCTACTCCACATATCAAGAAGCACTCAACACACTGACCCTCTCGGCTCTCACTGACCATCACCGCGACCTCATCTGCAAATTTGGTGAGAAATTTCTGCCCCATCCTCGACACGGGCTCCTACTACCACCCGAGATCCCTCGCCCGAGAATTGCTGTTCAACACCACAACCGCATCCAGCCCATACGTGCACGAACTGATCGCTATAAGAACAGCCCAGTCCCAACCATTGTAAAAATTATCAACAACTCGTAATCAACCAGTGTGTTCACTCCCAGTCAATCTTACCATTTGCACTGTTACTATGTTGAAATGCCCTGTAGTATGACCTTCTCCCCACCTAGTTATTATATATCATATTTATATCACTTATGTTACTTGTATATTATTTTTCAATCAAGAGACCCATTCCCCAATTATGCAACTGTATATTTTCAGACTTCCGGCTGCCATGCTCTTTCAATAAACCGTTAGTTTATTATTATTATTATTATTATTATTATTATTATTATTATTATTACACACAGTAGAAAGGTTAACTCTGTGGGATCCATACTCGCTTCTGATACAGGAAGACAAACGTTCGATCCCAGTTGAGTCTGTCGGTATTTCTGGAGCCAGATATTTCCTCTATCGTCGTCTTAAGAAATAATATGATAATTTTGCTTGTTTTTCCAGACGCGGGGAACATTAGGGGCACGAAAGTTAGTCTACCGTGTGTGTGTGTGCGTGTGTGTGTGTGTGTGTGTGTGTGTGTGTGTGTGTGTGTTCTCACGTAAGTATAATTTTACACAGGTAAGATCATATACAAACATGCGCGATACAAAAAATACACCACCACCACCACATACACCACATACACCACCACCATCACATACACCACATACACCACCACCATCACATACACCACATACACCACCATCACCACATACACCACATACACCACCACCACCACATACACCACATACACCACCACCATCACATACACCACATACACCACCACCACCACATACACCACATACACCACCACCACCACATACACCACATACACCACCACCACCACATACACCACATACACCACCACCACCACATACACCACATACACCACCACCACAAAAATACATCAAAGGCGAATCGAAAACTTCCTCACGAGTTCTCAGCTGAAGCTCCCCGGCCGCTGCAGTGAACGCCTGGGGCAAACAACGTGACGAGAAACTATCAGAAAGCCAGCCAGCGTTCAGCGTTTTCTTGGGGGGTTAATAACAACAGGAGGAGATTGGAAGAAGGGAAGGAGGGAGGGTGGAGGGAGGAGGGGGGAGGTGAGATGGAAGAAGGAAAGGAAGGAGGGAGGGGTGGAGGGAGGAGGAAGACCAGGGGCAGTGCAGTAGGAGGAGGAGAAGGAGGGGGCAGGGGAGTTCAGAAGGAAATAGGGAGAACTGGCAGTGGGAGAGAGGGAGGAGGGAAGAAGGGGGTGGGAGGACGAGGGAAGTGGGAAGAAAGGAAGAGCAGCAGGAGTAGGAAGAAGAGGAGGAGCAGCAGCAGGAGGAAGAAGACGCCCCCCAAACACCCAAGGTCTTCTTAAGGGAAATAAAAACATTAATTTCAAACTCCATTATAACACAGGTCACGATAGCAGCAGCGGCGTCAGCGGAACCGGCAGCATGCAGGTAAATAGGTGGGATATTGTCAGCAGGAGGTTGTCAGCAGGAGGTTGTGAGCAGGAGGTTGTCAGCAGTAGTCAGGAGGTTTATGATCAGTAGTAGGTCATCAGGGTCATTGTCAGCAGCAGAAAGTAAGAACGTCAGCAAGAGCAAGTCGTCAGCAACAGACAGGAGAACAGGTAGAGTATTACGACAGGTTAATTATCGCGAAGAGTGAACCTCTCAGTCGTCAACCACCACACCCACTACACAGCTGCCCTTTAAAGAGTCTAATATCCGCGTAATGACTCGTCGGTAGTTAGAGGAAATGACTCGCTCGGCCGGTAGTCAGACATCTTCATCACTGAGGTGTCTTATGTAAACTATCTCACTTTCTCTTTGTCTCACATTTGTTCTCTTTTCCTCTCTCTCTTTTTATCTTTCTTTCTCTGTCATTTTCTTTGTCTCTATCTCACTTTATGTTTCTCTCTGCCTCTCTCTCTCTTTTTCTCACTTGCTTTATCTGTTTCTCTCTCTTCTCGAATGTCTCACCACTTACATTCAACACTTAGTACTCTCTCTCTCTCTCTCTCTCTCTCTCTCTCTCTCTTACAATGGGATTTGCTCAAGTGGGATTACTCGGTAGGATTTATTTCAGCGAGATATTCCCCAGTAGAATTTTTCAGTAGGAATTTTCTCTCTACTGTTGGGATTTTCTTCAGGGCATCAGCCGCCGCCATTACCAGAGAGGAGGGGGTGTAGGGGGGAGAGTAGGGAAGGGGGAGAGGGAGGGGGAAGGAGGAGGGGTTAAGGAGACAGAGAAGGGAGACTGAGGGCGAGAGAGGGTGGAGAAAGAGATTAGTTCGGTGTGTTTATATCCGCCATCCTCCCACCAGATCTAATCCACGGAAATTCACTCAGTAATTTACCACCACAGACGCTTAAGGGAGAACAGAGATAAGTCGTGAATTTCCGGGTAAATGTACAAAAAAAAGTAGACATTAAGGTGAGAATTATTTTGTTTAATAATTCTTAGAGTTTGTTTAATGTTAAGAAACTGTTTTTGTACTTAGTGAGCCGTAGTTAGTTATCCTAGTTGTTGAAGCACTAATGTCTATGATCTGTCCTAAATAATCCTGGTAATTGAAGCACTTTAAGACCTAGTGAACTATGGTTAGTTATCCTAGTTGTTGAAGCACTAATGCCTATGATCTGTCCTTAATAATCCTGGTAATTGAAGCACTTTAAGACCTAGTGAACTATGGTTAATAATCCTAGTTGTTGAAGCACTAAAAACTATGATCTGTCCTTAATAATCCTGGTAATTGAAGCACTTTAAGACCTAGTGAACGGTGCTTAATAACCCTGGTACTTGTATATTGATAAAATGTAAACAAATTCAACAAAAAAAGAAATGTTCGCCTCACCAACTGTAGACAATAATCCTTCCTACCAAAGAAACAAACAAAAATCTTGTCTACCACACAAACAGTAAACAATAACCTCACATAAACACATCAGGCCAGACCTCCCTTACCTATAAATCCTCCTTAATTACTTCATTTACCTTTATACGGAACAAACCTTAACAAATTTTAGATAAGGGAAAGGGGGTAGAGGTAGGGGGGGGAGGGAGGGAGGTAGGGGAAATTCCGCCGGTAATATATGGGGCAAAACAAGATCTTCACTATACTAAGGAAAGCAGGGAAAGAGTAATCAATTTTAGCTTAGACTTCCCCATGAATGAGGCAGGTATCTCGTTAATAACAAACTGTGCAATTTACCTTTGTTTCCCAGGAGAAGAATCGCCAGGAAGTGTTGCAGATGAGAGACAAGGTGGAAGGAGATGTGGTTTTATTGAGAGAGAGGAGAGAGAGAGAGAGAGAGAGAGAGAGAGAGAGAGAGAGAGAGAGAGAGAGAGAGGAGAGAGAGAGAGAGAGAGAGACTGTTTTGTGATAAACGAGAAAGACTCATGGGAAAAAAAAGTGGGGTGGAAGATTACAGTCCTCTCCCCACATAATACTCTTCCTGGGACGGTGGGGATAAAAGGATAGGGGAAGGATGAGGGAAGGAGGTGGGGGAAGTTAGACTGGGATGGGTGGATGGAGGATGGGGAGGGAGAAACGATGAATATGTGGAGAGGTAGAGAGTTAGGGATGGGGAGATGGGAGGTTGTGAGGGGAGGTTGTGAGGATTTTTTTTAATGGTTAACAAAATCTTATTGACAAACCTTGGAGCACAGTTTTCTGGTTTCATTCGAGTAATAAATTCAGTCAGCCTTTGACACTGAGGGTGAGCCAATGTGTTCACTGCCACACAGGACAGTGGTTCATATACAGTACATTAGGGAGCCAAGCTCCTATTTGAGGACTAACTAGTGTGTGGGCCAGCAGCAAATATAAGATAAACAGCAAGAATGCCCTCAGCACTCCTGATTCAATGAAGCAATTACAGTAAGTTCAAGATACAATAAGTCAGGTAATTGAAGTCTTTGGCTGCGTAACAATCAGTAATATAGTGTTCAAGTGTATGCTTCTAAAGGTTTATCACAAAGTTTGCATACAGTGTTCCGGTATGGGTACAGCGTTATTAACTGCCAAGGGATGTAGTTCGTATCTCAGTCGCCTAATTCTGGCCACAACTACATCACATTGCTCGGGGTTCTGTGTGAGGGAAAGGGTTTGAGTTGGGAGAGACAGAGAGGAGAGGGGAGATGGAGTGATGAGAGAAATATAAAAAGTGAATAAACTGGTAACTAAGACGTAAACAAAATACACAGATGAAGGAATTAATTTGGATCATTAGGTAAACAAATTTAAGGACACGAGTATGAAAGCTTGTTAATTTGTGAGAAAATACTTCTCTCCTTCCCTCCCCCCCCATTCCTTTCCCTCCTCCTTTCTTCCCTCCCACCATTCCCTCTCCCCGTCTCTCTTGCTTCCTACTCTCTCCCCTCCATTTCCTTCGTCCTTACTCTCACATCCTTCCTCTGCTCCTTTCCATCTCCCATCTCCTCCCCTTCTGTCCATCTCTTCCTTCTCCCTTCCACTCTTTGTATATCTGCCCCCTCCACAACCCCCTTCCTCTCTCCCAATTTCTGCCCATTCCTCTTCCTTCCCCCTCCCTACCACTTCCGATATATTCTCTACCTACCACCCCTTCACCCTCACCCTCCAAAAATCTAATCCAACAAAGGGTCACTATCACACATGAGGTGAGTGGGGCATGAGGGGGGGAGGGAGGGGCAGAGGGGTGAGGGAGGTGAGGGGAAGGGGTTTTGGAATATTAGGTGTAAGGGGGAAGAAGAGGGGAGATTAATTATAAGGGGAAATGATGGGTGATATAGGGGTTGGGGAGATTATGGGTAAGGGTAGAAGGAAAGAGGGGGAGAGGGAGATGAGGGGGAGAGAGAAAAACTCAAAGAGACATAAAGAGGGGAGTAATTACGGGAGAGGAGGGAGGGGCGATGAAAGAGGTAGATGGAAGAGAATGATAATAAATGGAAGGGTGAAAAATGTCATAGCTTATGTACAGGAAAAGTATAAAAAGAGGCAACCATGATATACATACACATACGCACATACAAAAACATATACATACATATATACATTACCCTGTACATACATACATACATACATATATACATACATACATACATACATACACATGCCATTACACAAGCTGACCTATAAAATACATACATACACATATTAATACATACATACACATCTATTTATCTCTGCATCTATTTTCTATCTCCTTTCTATTTTCTTCTTTCTTTCTTTTCTTTCTTTCTTTTTCGGAATAATAAATAACAAAGAGAGGAATAATATAGGAGAGTTGAAAACAGTGTGTGTGTGTGTTTGTCAGTCTCTAAATCAGCAGTACTTTAAATTTTTTCAACTCAAGAAAAATACTTAATAAAAAACCTTACTCACCACTAACTCACCTCACTAACTAATACTAAGACACAACATCATTAAATCTTTCTGAATACGAGAATTTTAAATAATGTGAAATAATGTTTTTTATTAATTTTTTTTATTTATTTTTTTTTTTAACTTTTCTTAGACAAATTTGTGTTGGTATGAAGACAAACAGTGGACCTCCGGAAGCCCCCAGGTAAAATATTAATGACTACTCAGGTTAATTAAGTTTAGTTTCTATATACCTGTCCACGATTTTAATTAATTGTACTCAGGTTGATCTTCGATGTACACACACACACACACAGGGAGGCCCCAGCACACACACACACACACACACACACACAGGGAGGTCTACACACACACACACACACACACACACAGGGAGGTCTACACACACACACACACATACACACACATACACACCCAATGAACGCCCTCACACATTTCATTCCTCTCACTCTCTCCTCCCAGCACCTTTCTCTCTCCCACATTACCTCTCTCAGTTCATCTTCACCTCTCCATTCCACATTCCCCTTCTCATTCTCTCTCCTTTCCCTTCTTCTATTCCCAGCCCATCTTCGCCCTCCTCCCCATTCCATAATTTATCTCTCCTTTTTCCTCCCTCACCATTCCACATTCCCTATTCTCACTCACCTCTCCTCCTCTTCCCCCTCTCCTTATCTCCCCACCACCACTCCATTACGCCCTCTCCCTCCCTCCGGCCCATTTCAAATAGGACTTGTCACCCCATTAACAGGAAACACGACATAATACCTAATGACCCGCCACCACTTTCCACCAATAGCTGACCAGGCGCTCATATAAAGTTTTCTGAGCCCGCCAATCAGAGAGGCCAGGACAACAAAGTGCCCGCATCGAGTCCCTTGCCACCGCCCGCCAATCACAGGTCGGATAACAAAGGCCTTTAGGAGGTCCTCGTTGCCACCGGACCAATCACAGTTCACGTAAGATGTGGGCCCCACTGAGTCATTTCCGACACAACCAATCAGAGTTTACCAAAATGAGGAGAAATTGCCCCCTACCAATCACGTCGTCGGTTTATAACGCGTAGGAGTAGTAGAAATATTTTAACTGTTTTCTATTCATAAAACGTATACATGTATAAATAAACGCAGTACCTAATTTATACATATATACAAACATATATAAACATATAAAACAAACAAACAAAAATGACAACAAAACAAAAAAATATTCCTCTACGATAATTAATTGAACAGGTAAGGTTTCAGCCATTCTCATGTTCCGCTTTGTCGTACTTTACCTGTAGGGAGACCCACACTATGGCGGTTAAATAGGAGAGAGAGAGAGAGAGAGAGAGAGAGAGAGTTTAAACCAAGCACTTTTAAAACGCAATAATAACTTCTAGTAACTTAAACACACACACACACACACACACACACACACACACAGATAAATACCCATCGTGAATTGAAGCAAGTTTATAATCACCTAATCATTCAATACTATTCAAAATGGACACCTTAACTCCACACAAGGAAGAGGAGGAGGAGGAGGAGGAAGAGGGAAGGTGGAGGGAGGAGGATGAGGGAGGAGGAGGAGGAGGAGGAGGAGGAGGAGGAGAAAGAGGGAAGGAGGAGGGGAAGGGAGGAGGAGGAGGAGGAGAGTAGTGGGTGAGAAGAAGGGAGAGGGAGGAGGGGGAGGGGGGGAAAGAGAGATAGTGTGGAGGAGGAAGGGGAGGAAGAGGAGAAGGGGACAGGAGAAAGAGGAGGTAAGAAGGAGGGGAGGAGAAGCGAGGGGGGGGTTGCCTATAGAAAACCTGTATAAAGATAAGCGTCTACCTGTTACCTGTAGTGTTATGCTAATTGGTTCCTTAATGTGGCCAAATTCACCTGGATTATTATGGCTGGAAGGACTTGGCTGGAGTGGTATTAATATTTGGGTCCATTGCCTAGGAGTTATGGTAAACGGTTTGTGGTTAATGAGGTGTTGGTTACCTGTGGAGAGAAGGTGAGTGTCTGTTTGTTTGTTTGTTTGAAGGTGGTGTTATTATTATTATTATTATTATTATTATTATTATTATTATTATTATTATTATTATTATTATTATTACGAAAATCAATCTAATAATCACAATACCTAACACACACACACACACACACACACTAACGACCTCAATCACTCTACAATGAAAAAAAATAAAAACCCTCGTTAGTCATTCACTCAGAACCAATTAGTGAATAGTGAAAGAGTTATTATTCGTTATTCATTCTGGGGCAGCTCAGGAAAATAGGAAAATAGGGGCGATTTTTCTTTTCTTAAGTTGGGGAAAGTTGGACCAGTCGCTAAAGAGCTTATGAGGGCAAAAGATGTCTTAATATAAGGTAATTACGGGCCTGGGGTAGGTGGAAGCCTGATGAGAGGGGGTGAGAGGGGAGTGGGTGAGGGGGAGGAGGAGGAAGAGAGGGGAAGGAGGAGGAAGAGAGGGGAAGGAGGAGGAGTCATGGGATGATGATAATAATAATAATAATAATAATAATAATAATAATAATAATAATAATAATAATAATAATAATAATATGAAAACACAAAACTCCTCCATATAAAAAAATAATCCCCTCACTTCCCTCAATCAAGTGTGTGTGTGTGTGCGTGTGTGTGTGTGTGTGTGTATGTGTGTGTGTGTGTGTGTGTGTGTATGTGTGTGTGTGTGTGTGTGTGTGAAGGTAAAGTGACTCCACGTTTTCTATGCACCGGGAGACGACGGATGAGAGAGAGCGGGGGGAACTAATTAAAATTTCTCCCTGGCTCTCGGTATTACACAACAGAGTTCAGTAATGTCAACACGCCGTGAAGACAGTCTACTATACCAGAGACGTTTAAGAGCTCAAGGAACAAAATCAAATTAATTATCTAATAAAAAATAATAATTATGTAAAGAGATAGCCTACTTGTCTTTAATGTTTTGAAGTTGCATAAATAAAAAATATTATTATTTTTTTATAATATGTAAAGGAATTTTTATTCTTGAGTGATTGAGTGAAAAAAAATTGAGTGGCTTTGAACAATAACAACAACAACAGAAGAAGAAAGAAGAAGAAGAAGAAGGAGAAGAAGAAGAAGAAGCAGCGAAAATAACGACAAATAATAATAATAATAATAATAATAATAATAATAATAATAATAATAATAATAATAATAATAATAATAATAATAATAATAATAATAATAATAATAATAATAATAATAATAATAATAATAATAATAATAATAACACATACAGTACAGTAGACATTAACAGCCATACAGACACATTAACATGAGACAATAGTCCTTTGTCCCTCCTTATGGTTAGACCGGCAGCAATAACAATTAAAATAGTCCTTTCCTTGCCCTTAATGCTACCCTTACCCTTAATGCCACCCTTACCCTTAATGCCACCCTTGCCCTTAATGCCACCCTTGACCTTAATGCCACCCTTGACCTTAATGCCACCCTTGACCTTAATGCCACCCTTACCCTTAATGCCACCCTTGACCTTAATGCCATCCTTGACCTTAATGCCACCCTTGATCTTAATGCCACCCTTGACCTTAATGCCACCCTTACCCTTAATGCCACCCTTGACCTTAATGCTACCCTTGCCCTTAATGCCACCCTTACCCTTAATGCCACCCTTACCCTTAATGCCACCCTTGACCTTAATGCCACCCTTACCCTTAATGCCACCCTTACCCTTAATGCCATCCTTGACCTTAATGCCACCCTTGACCTTAATGCCACCCTTGACCTTAATGCCACCCTTACCCTTAATGCCACCCTTACCCTTAATGCCATCCTTGACCTTAATGCCACCCTTGACCTTAATGCCACCCTTGACCTTAATGCCACCCTTACCCTTAATGTACCTTGACCTTAATGCTACCCGCCCTTAATGCCACCCTTGCCCTTAATGCCACCCTTACCCTTAATGCCACCCTTACCCTTAATGCCACCCTTGCCCCACGCCACCCTACCCCACGCCACCCTTACCCCACGCCACCCTTACCCCACGCCACCCTGACCCACGCCACCCTTGACCTAATGCTACCCTTGACCTTAATGCCACCCCCCGCTCCTTAATGCCACCCCATTCCCCACGTGCCACCCTTGACCTTAATGCCACCCTCTTGACCTTAATGCCACCCTTGACCTTAATGCCACCCCACTTGCATGCCACCCTTACCTCTTATCGCCACCCTTGACCTTAATGCCACCCTGACCTTAATGCCACCCCTACCCTAATGCCACCCTGACCTTAATGCCACCCTTGACCCACGCTACCCTTTTGACCCACGCTACCCTTGACCCACTGCTACCCTTACCCTT
>NW_024729090.1:0-17685 GCF_018991925.1 Homarus americanus
CTATGTGCATTTTGGGGTAACACAGAGTTATCGCTTTCATAATTTTTTAATGTTGTTGGACTAAAGCATTTTTCAGCCACATGGACAGTTTTTCGGTTGGTGGTGATGAACGGAGGCCAATAAATTATATTTTGCAATCTGAATTGACAGCTGTAAAACATGAACTGATATATCTAGCAACAAATGACGAAGGAGACATGTACTCGTTGGGGGACCCCTCCAACCTCTACCAACCACCTGCAAAGATTGGTAGGGTCTGGGGGATTTTTTGACAAGGTTTGGAGAATTGATGAGGTGCGGGGAATTGGTAGGAGTTGTGACATTGGTAGGGTGTATATATATAACCACACACACAGTACTGTAGAAAGAGGTGACTGTACATATAGAAGGCATTACACATATTTAACTGTGATAAGGATGAGACTCTATTTTTTTCTTTGAATCAAACTAGTTTACATCTGCTTAGGCATTCAGTTAATTAAACCCTAAGTGCTGGAAGGATCATTACCCCCAGTGCTGTACAGTAGAGTCTTAATAATAAAATCTTTAAAGGAAATGTTATTGACCACAAATAGTTCCAAACTCATATACTGTACCTCTTGGAGTAACCCAATTTTGACATAAAGAGAAAAATAATTCTATTCCTGTAATCCCACATCGTATAGTGGTGAGTTAATTAAGCTGAAGAGAAATTGTAAAAGGTAAACATTAATATAAATCTGTACTATTTTCTCCCTCCTGTGTCTATCTGTCATACAACTAATCTCCGTCTTCCAGGCTGTCATCCGTAAGACCCGTGTAAACTGCAAGTGCCATGGAGTGTCAGGATCCTGCTCTCTCATTACATGTTGGCAACAATTGGCACCATTTAGGGAGATTGGTCAGTCTATCAATGTATTTTCATCAAGTTAAAAAGTATTATGTTTAGTCATACATACATTCCTTTTATTTCCAATTGAGCGTAAAATATACACAAGTTATTGTTGCAGAAGACAGTTTACACCCGTTTTGTATTTATATTTTAGGAAGAACAAAACTTGACAGATTTCTTCAGCAACTATATAATAAAAGTATCAGTATACAGTATGTGTATCTTTCTGGTACTAGTGGTAATGTGGATATATGTCTGTAGAAAAAAGTATTTTAGTAAGATCTTTGGAGAATCTTATATACATAGTTTTATTTCCAAGATGCTGTTAATCTATTGTGCATAATTCTGTGGTATGCTTATTTAATAGAATTTACAACTAGTATTGCATATATTCCTTTCCATAGGTGATCTGCTGAAGGATAAATATGATGGTGCAACTGAAGTCAAGATCAACCGTCGTGGTAAACTGCAAGTGAAGCATCCCCAGTTCAATGTACCCACAGGAGAGGACCTGGTGTATCTTCATGAGTCACCTGATTACTGCAATAGAAATACTACTGTTGGTTCTCTTGGTAAGTCACCCTTTACCGTGCACAGAACAAGACCAGATAAGAATCATATTTTATAAAAAAAATAAATATGTTTTCAGACCTTATAGTAAGAGAGAGAATTTGAATGTCAGAATAATGGTAAAATTATCATAAAGAACAAGTACATATGTCCAAACGGGATGAAGAAACTGTATTAATTGAGACTGAATGTGAAAAAGACCTGGGTGTGTATGTAGACAATGATTTGAAGTTCTCAGGCCATAGGGGAACGATTTTCCTAGGGACGAAAATAGATGAAGCTGGATCCTTGCTGGTTGACAAACTAGAACAAGTTGGGAAAGAGATCTTTGCTAAGACTGAGGAAGTAGCCAATAGAATGGAGGTGGTAGTGAAGAGGAGTTATGATCAGGCCCAAGCAGGGCCACGGGAGGTGGCGGAGAGTGATGCAGGATCCGAACAAGTTCTACAGCAGCTAGGGACTCTGAAGAAGTGTGTCGAAGAGATGGTAACTAGCAGACCTACTGTTAGGGGAGAGGAGAAACAGCGGGAACATTTCGCGTGCAGAAACAACGTAATAGTTTATGGAGAGCCAGTTGGAGGAGGCTGAAAGTAGGAAAACACACCATAAGTTGCAGTTTGAGAATATTTATATAGAGGTTCTGAATATGTCATCCCCCTCATCCCCCCTCTGGATGTGAGGAAGCAGGGACAAAAGCAGGAGGACAAGCCTCGCCCCCTCAGGATCACTCTAGTGAGTGAGGTGAAGAAATGGGAAATTATTCAGCAAGCAAAAAAATTAGCAAAGAGCGAGGCATTTCGGAATGTATTCATTCACCCAGATTGCACGGTAATGCAGAAGGAACAGCACAAGAAGCTCCTGCAGGACTTGAAGCAAAGGAAGGAGGAGTCAAGGAGGAAGAGGGACGGGTGTACATGGGTTATATCTAGGGGGAGGGTAGTGGAAGCAAGAGCGCCAGCACAGAGCCAGGGGGCAGCAGTACACCCTTCACCCGCTCTACCTCCCACCCAGGGGGAGGAACCATCTCTACCTCCTACCCAGGAGGAGGCGAGCGCCGTGTAAGCAATGTTATTTCTAACCACACCCTGCAGCTGCTGAGAATGGAAGGAGGCCGGAGTTACTACCAAGAACAGAGACATGTTACCGAGAGCAAATTCCGGCTTGAATGTCATGTATACTAATACTGACTATACTGTAGAACCGGTGAGCCTTACCAGCATAGTATGTAAAGTATTTGAGAACGTAATAAGAGATGACATGATGGAACAGCTACTACTAAACAACCTTGTAAGGGATTGCCAACACGGTTTTATGCCGGGGCGCTCCTGCTTAACACAATTACTCAAGGTACCGGGTACTGGATATTTGGATCCAAATTCTGGAACATGGTAGTAATATTGACAATATATACCTATATGCCAAGGCTTTCGACAGTGTACCCCACGAAAGGCTGAAAATTAAACTGGAAGGGTACGGAATTCGGGGAAATGTCCTCGCGTGGATCTGAGACTTTCTCCATGACCGCAAGCAGTGTGTGGTGATTAATGGCACTAAATCATCATGTGTACTCGTCACAAGCGGGGTACTACAGGACAGTGTATTGGGCCCACTGTTGTATGTTTGCTTCATAAATGACATGCATGACGCTGTACACTCATCCATACAAATGTTTGTGGATGACGCCAAGTTATTTACGGAAATTAAGAACCAAGCAGACTATGAAGAGCTGCAGAAGGATCTCTGTGAGCTCCAAGAATGGTCGAAGAAATAGCTGCCAAGATTCAATGTCATGAAGTGTAAGAGGCTGCACCTGGGACATACCAACGGTAAGGAGGTGTATCATATGTCCCAACGGGATGAAGAAACTGCATTAATTGAGACTGAATGTGAAAAGGACCTAGGTTTGCGAGAAAAAGGTGAATCAAGCAACTAAATTATTAAGTCTTAGAAGAATGTCGTGCAGATATCTAGATGGTCCGTCCCTCGTAATGATCTTCGAGACCGAGGTGCTTCCCCTCCAGGAGTTCTGTCACCACACCTGGTCCCCGAGATATTTACTAGGGACTGTTAGTTGATTGAAAATGTCCAAAGGACACCTCAGCTACCCTGAGAGATTTGTGGCATAGTGCAAACAATTTATTCTAGGATTAAAATGCTATTGGACAGATATTATTTGATGATGAGAAACCTTTGAGGAGAAAATTGTTTTGTTTTAATGAATTCCTTCTCAAAACAGCTGTTTCCTTTTTCTAATAATGTATGATTTACAGGAACGCAAGACCGTATATGCAACAAGACTTCGCAAGGTATGGATGGATGTGGGCTGCTATGCTGTGGACGTGGTTACAACTCCCAGAAAGTTACTGTGAGGGAAAGGTGCCACTGCAAGTTCCACTGGTGCTGTTTTGTTGAATGTAAAACATGTGTTCGAGTTGTTGATCTCCACTCATGCAAATAATGATGGAAGATAACACTTTTATCAACCGGTAAACGTTTGTGCAAAAGTGATAAACAATCATCACAATGCATTAAGTTTTGAGAACTCATCTTCATTGAATAAAGTGAAATAAAGTGAAAAGAGGGATTTGGAATACAATATATTTTTTGCACAATATATGGTCCTTGAAAGTTTTCAACTTTTGTAAACATTAATTATTAAAGCTGTGTGAAGTTGAATGACACTTTACACATAATTCAGGCTTTAAGATAGTAATTGGAAAATAACTTAGTTATAGCCTTGAATAGTGCTAAGAACTAAGTAGGTGTAAAGTACTTAACATATACAGTGCAGTTTTTTTGAACTGAAGCACACTCCTGAGTACAGATATTAATTTGTAAATAATACAGAGGAATGAAGGGGTTATCATATTAATATATATTAAAAATAGTGAAAACAATACTCATATCAGGTCTCCAATAATGTATAGTTGATATGCCAGAGCATGGCAAGTACCCAGCAATATTAAGAGCATCAGACTTAGCCTCAGTGTTAAGATTGTTCATAAACCACAAGCCTATGGTGTTGTGTTTTACCACTATTTTGAACATTATTAGCCATAGAAGAAGAGTTTTATTGGTGGTCGTAAAAGAACTATAACAATATCAAAATTAACCAGTTGTAAAGTTACTAATTATATTGTAGGAAATGAGCAGCTTTTGATGTTCCATTATGTGCAATGTTTAATACAGAAGGAGTGGTTCTATGAAAATACCTAGAAGATAGAACATGCCTCCTGTCCTTTACATGAATCATTAAGTGGAAATGGTTCATATATTATAAACAAGTGTACAGTACATTTATGTAGTGAACTTCACATATATTTACCTCTTGTAGTAGTCATGAAGGTGTCCAGTGGCAGCTTTTATCTATTGTACAGTGTGTTTGTAAATACCGTATATAGAGTAGTATATTGTAGTAGGAGATCTTTTAAATGTCTGTTAGTTTACCAGTTAATAATGTGTGTAGAAGCTGCTATACCTAAGTAGTACAGCTCCTGAGTGGGCTTGGATCTGCTTGTCATTATCATCAGTCCCCTTTATGCTGAGACTTTAGGTGTTTTATCACCTGCCAAATACCACCCTACCATGAATACAAGTTGCCATATAGCTGTAGAAAGGTGCCATATGAGTACTTAACAATGGCTGACTCAACTGGTACACTAGACATGGCAACATGAAAGAGTCAGTCAGCTGTCCTGTAGTAAGGTTAAAGTAAGGCCTCCAATTTAGGAAGATGTGAAAGATTCTTTTAACTATGTAGAATATTTAGTGAGAATATTTAGACAATTCCTTGTTGTGTACCTCACTTATCAGGGAATATAATTTGTATATTGATTATTACATCAAGCTTAAAATGATCAAATTAATGTTATCATTTTATACAATGTGTCACTTCAAACACTACAGTAAACCCCTGTTAAACTGGACTGACTGGGGTGAAAACTAATACCATTATACAAACATCCATGTTCCATTAAGCAAGAAATTAAATGTACTGCCAGAAAAATATTGATGTGCTAAAACATAAGAATGTATGAGCTAACTTGTTCACACCCTTAGAGGGCTCGGGGTAAAGGGTGAAGGGGTCGGGTAGATTATGTCTTGGGGAGGATCAGGTGGTATCTCCTTGGGTGAGTAAAAAATGCTGTGGTGTTTCAAGTTTATCAGCAGTCAGTGCACTAGTTTTAGACTTGTATTACTATAACCACTACCTAGTATACTCATCATTGTGTTGAAATAGTGGGTACCTAACATACACACAAAAAACATAAACAAAGAAACAAATACTGTAGCATTAAAGCATACAAGTTCTAGAGTGGAGAGAATAAATGAAACCAACTAGGTCAAGAGGTGGAGGGAAGGACAGCCAAGGGTAGGCCAAGAATGACACAGGGTGAGGTTTTAAGAAATGGCTATTAGAATTAGAAACCTGGCAAGAGACCTGCAGCGTGGAGAGCTGCCATCGGGTAACCATGGCTAACCCACACAAATGTGGAAAATGGCCATATAACGATGAGGATTACAGTATAATAGCATGCCACAATGATGCTACACACACACACACACACACACACACACACACACACATGAGAAAACAATGGCATGAGATATGGAAGGAGAATGAAAAACTATGAACAGATGACTGTTAAAACCCTCAACCTATTACAGTACATCATCTTTCAGTTTGTCTATGCCATGTGGTGTCTACCCTCATGCGGGTTTGAATGACAGGGATGCTTAGTTGCGTTGCGTCTGGCAAGTTCCAACTGACCACGTGGTCAGTAGCTCACGGTCTCTCCCCATTAACAGTTTTTACTGACTAATGATATTGAACCAGACGAAAAGATATCCGTTGTTATGAATATCCAATACTATAATAAGAAGTCCATTATTAAGAGGGTTTACTGTACTATATAGAGTACACGGTAAAGACCACTTAAAATATCATGTAGAATAATGATTAATATATAAACAAATGAAAAGTTTCAAACTTCTCATATACTGTAAGAAATATCAGAAGTATAGGCAACTATCATTTAGCAGTATTCTATTGCAAATTCTAAAGTTTCTACAATGAAGAATGTATGTTGGCAGTCAGGATCATTCCTTATGGTCTTTCTCACTTGGAGGCATTACATTGTACAGTCCTGTATACTCTTTTCTCTTTAAGAATTAAGAGTACCTCAAGTAGGAAGAATTTAATTATAATAAAAATGTAATCTTTGACATTCAGTACCACATGACTCATAATATCAAGACCATCTTTGCGACATTGTATATAAACAAATTAATTTATTAGTTAGTACTGTGCTGCTGACAGACTCAAGCCATTGGGTTGGTGCAGATGAAAGGTCACTAACTTAATCTTTTCAAATACTGTGTCTGTATGATGAGTGCTGTACAGCTTTATGGACAAGGAAACAAAGATGCTACTGAATGTATTACAACTTCAAATCATATGGGAGTTAGCTGGCTTATAAAGTTATTTTGTACAGTAAATATTCAACTATTGTTTTGAGGGGATAAATATAAGCATTCATAAAAGCTATATAATTATTATAACATTGACATTTTAGATCTAAGTTAAACATGATGAACACAAGTCAGTGTGACATATAAAACAGAAACACTTGGCAAACCTCCTTTCTTTGAGTATACATAATGCTTCCTGGAGGTGGGAGAGTGTATGAAGAATTAAAGATTTGGGCCATTTTTTTTTTACAAACCTGTGATTATTACAAGACTCAAATACAACCTTTATATTTTTCATTTATGTTTTATGTAATAGCATTATTTATTGTTTAAATTAACTTAATGTCATCAAAGAAACATATTCCATTTTACAAAAATGTAATATGACTATAATTGAACCTGAAAGAAGACACCCTTCTCTCATACACCAGTCTACTTCCAAAGCACATCTCTACCTCTGACTCTATACCTATTTCTAACCTCTCACACCCACCTCCCCATTCTTGTGATCCCCTGCAACACTTCTCTACCCCAAATGCTTCCTCCCCATCTATACATGTTACTTTTCTTACCCCTAAACACTCCCTTTCCAATACCAAAAGACCCCCTTTTCTCTGGCCTTACACACATTGCTTCTTACAGTTCTCCTCTTAAGCATGTTTCTCTCCACTCCCAGACATTCTTCTTCTCGCCCCCCTGACACCACTCTTGTAACTGTCGGTCATCTATACTCCTCTCCTTTCCTCCAGTCACCACACAATCTTCACGCACCAATCTTCTCACCTCCATATACTCTTCCCTTATTTACTGTTGCACCCTTTCTTCTTCCCTGCCTTTCTGTTCCCCATTCTCAAGCTATCTCTTTTGCCTCCACAGAAATTTCTCCTGATCCTACTAACCTCTTCCCATTTCCACTCATATGACTCTTGCATCCCAAATGCTTAATGTCTACCCCACACATCATTATCTCATTCACACATCTCCATTCATCTTCCAACCACCACTTGCTTTCTCTCTATTCCTCATATACTGTCGTCTTTTCAACCCCTCCCTATACACTCCTTTCCTACACTGTAATTAAACTCCTCTTGTGACTCCTATACATCCATCTCCCTATACTCCTACATGTCACTTGATGGTTTGTGTCAACAGAGGCCACATGTTCCAACTTAGCCACCGTACCCTCAGCGTTAGTTATTATTAGGTCCATTGATTTTGGGTGTTAGTTCCTCTTTATAGTGAGTTATCTTGAACATGTTGGAATTGAAAATTATCTCTCACAGTTTCTACAAAGAAAAAGAGTAGCAGGATTATTAAGGTCATTTGGTGTAATTTCATTCTTCCAGTTGATGTCACCATAGTTGAAATCCCCTATTACAAGGAGGTGGCTAGAGTTGAGAGATCAAGCTTAATGATATTTACTCACTAAGCAAGATAAAACTTCTATATTGATTCGTGACATCTTGATGCCTTTCCCCGCAGTCTGTTCTATATCAAATTGTTGACAATAACCAGCTGATAAACAGTTTTCTCCTCTCATTTCACAGCTGAACTTAACTGTACCTTAATAAATAATGCGAATGGAAAAAAAAATTATTGTTTTATTTTAACCTATACAGAATAATGTTTCATGGGGGTTATAATTTTTGCACCCTTATGATTTCACTATATACAGCAATTTAAGTTAAAGTAGTGTGATACTGAAGGAAACAAGACTAAGAGATGGAGCTTTGTTCCTGATGTTTTGTCACTAGATTTTTTCAAAGGAATGAATACACTTTACATACTTCACTAAGTCCGTTACTTAACTATGATTGGTGGACTATTCCTTTAACACACCAAATTGCAGCCAATAGGAGAAGAGAGCAGTCAGTCAGCACAACACCCCAACTTATGTTTTCCTGTTGATACTAATCTCCGTTACCTTCTTCAGCATGCGATGATACTGATGGAAATGTGATGGGCGGTGTATTTATTTAAAGTTGCATCTCCCAGAGTAATAAATAGAGCAAAAACTACTGCGCCCAGGGGCCCTTCAGGTCTGCGCTCCTAGGGGTCTTCGCAGGGGCAGTGGACACCCTAGGAACCCTCCCAGGAGCGGCGGCGCCACCCGGGTGCCCCCCAGTTGCGACGGTGCCCCCAGGGGCCCTTGCAACATCAGTGGCATCCTCAGGTGCATTTTCAGGAGCGACAGCACCCCTGGGACCCTGACTGAAGCAGCGGAGCCTGCAAGGACCTACCCAGGGGCAGTGCAGCCAACAGGGATCATCCCAGTGACCGTTTCAGGGGGAGTAGCTCACCGAGAACCCTGGGGGCACCGTCACCACTGGGGGGTACCCTGGGAGCGTCGCAGCACCTGGGAGGGTTCCTGATATGTCCACCACCCCTGAGATGGCCCCTGGGAGCGCCAGGCCTGTAGGACCCATGGGTGCAGTAGTTTATGCTCAATTTATTACTCTGCGTGATGCAACGTTAAATAAATACACCGCCCATCACATTTCCACCAGTATCATTGCATTCTGAAGCAGGTAACGGAGAATAATATCAACAGGAAAACATAAGTTGGGGTGTTGTGCTGACTGACTGCTCTCTTCTCCTATTGGCTGTAATTTGGCGGGTTAAAAGTCCACCAATCATAGTTAAGTAAGGGACTTCGGGAAGTATGTAATGTTCGAAAATATGACACAACAAACAAGCATGCCATAGGGCCCCCTGGGACCCCTAGGAAGGTTTCTCGGGGCACTAACGTCAATGGAAAGGTCTCTGGGGGTGTGGATGCCCTGGGAGTGTCCTTTGAGGTGCCGCCGTCCTTGGGAGGATCTCTGGGATGGTCCCTGGAGACTATGCTGCCCCTGGAATGGTCCCTGTGCACTCCTCTTCGAATGAAAGTGACCCCAGGAGCAACACCGACCCTGGGAGGGACCCCTGGGGGCGCCACCGACTCTGCCATGGTTCTCGGTGAGCTACTCCCTCTGAAACGGTCACTGGGATGCTCTCTGGGGACTGTGCTGCCCCTGGGTAGGTCCTTGTAGGCTCCGCTGCTCCAGTCATGGTCCCAGGGGTGCCGTCGCTCCTGAAGATGCACCTGAGGATGCCACTGATGTTGCAAGCGCCCCTGGGGGCACCGTCACCACGGGGGGCACCCTGGGAGCGTCGCGGCACCTGGGGGGTTCCTCATATGTCCACCACCCCTGAGATGGCCCCTGGGAACGTTAGGCCTGTAGGACCCATGGGTGCAGTAGTTTCTGCTCAATTTATTACTCTGGGAGATGCAAAGTTAAATAAATACACCGCCCATCACATTTCCACCAGTATCATTGCATTCTGAAGCAGGTAACGGAGAATAATATGAACAGGAAAACATAAGTTAGGGTGTTGTGCTGACTGACTGCTCTCTTCTCCTATTGGCTGTAATTTGGCGGGTTAAAAGTCCACCAATCACAGTTAAGTAAGGGACTTCGGGAAGTATGTAATGTTCGAAAATATGACACAACAAACAAGCATGCCATAGGGCCCCCTGGGACCCCTACGAAGGTCTCTGAAGCCACTAACGTCCCTGGAAAGGTCTCTGGGGGTGTGGATGCCCCTGGGAGTGTCCTTTGAGGTGCCGCCGTCCCTGGGAGGGTCTCTGGGATGGTCCCTGGAGGTTATGCTGCCCCTGGAATGGTCCCTGTGCACTCCTCTTCCAATGAAAGGGACTCCAGATGCACCACCGCCCCTGGGAGGGTCCCAAGGGGCGCCACTGACCCTGGGAGGGTTTCCAGTGCACCACTGCCCCTGGAACGGTTTCTGGGATGGTCCCTGGGGGCTGCGCTGCCCCTGGGTAGGTCCGTGCAGGCTCTGCTGCTCCAGTCAGGGACCCTCCTAGGGTCCGTGGTGATCCCAGAGGCCCTCCCAGCGGCGGTGCCGCCTTCAGGGGCCCTTTTTCAGAGGCGGTGGCTCCTCCCAGGCCACTTTATGGGGCGACACTGCTCCCAGGGACCCTGCCAAGGTCTGTGGCTCACAATAGGTCCTCCTAGGGAAGGCGGCGCCCCCAAAAAATGGATAATGGTGTCGTACATATTGCATTCTTTCAGTAATCTCTTACTTAACTGTGATTGGTGGAATAAGAGGTAACGTCATCAAATTACAGCCAATAGGAAAACAGAGCAACCAGTCAGCACAACACCCCAACTTATGCTTTGCTGTTGGATATTTAGTCTCCATTTCATTGTTCAGGTTGCGATAATACTGAAAATGCTATGGGCAGTGTGTATTGTATTTAACATCATATCTCCCAGAGTTTAAAATAGTGAAACGAGAATAAATATCCAACAGCAAAGCATAAGTTGGGGTGTTGTGCTGACTGATTGCTCTGTTCTCCTATTGGCTGTAATTTTATGACGTCACATCTTACTCCACCAATTACGTTTAAGTAAGGGATTACTGGACGAATGCAAAATGTACGACAAAAATATGAAGTTCTTGGGGTAAAGCTGCATGTGGAAGGGCCCCTGGGGGCGCCGTCGCCCCTGGCAGAGATCCTGCCGCCCCTGGAGAGACACCCACTGCCACTAGGATGGCGCCACTGCTTCCAGGGACCCTGCCGACGCCTGTGGCTCACAATAGGTCCTCCTAGGGGAGGCGGCGCCCCAAAAAAATGGATACTGGTGTCGTAAATATTGCATTCTTTCAGTAATCTCTTACTTAACTGTGATTGGTGGAATAAGAGGTAACGTCATCAAATTACAGCCAATAGGAAAACAGAGCAACCAGTCAGCACAACACCCCAACTTATGCTTTGCTGTTGGATATTTATTCTCCTTTTCATTGTTCAGGTTGCGATAATACTGAAAATGCTATGGGGCAGTGTGTATTTTTATTTGACATCATATCTCCCAGAGTTTAAATATTGAAACGAGAATAAATATCCAACAGCGAAGCATAAGTTGGGGTGTTGTGCTGACTGATTGCTATGTTCTCCTATTGGCTGTAGTTTGATGACGTCACATCTTACTCCACCAATCACGTTTAAGTAAGAGATTACTGGACGTAAGCAAAATGTAAGACGAAACTATGAAGTTCTTGGGGCGATGCTGCTTGTGGAAGGGCCCCTGGGGGCTCCGTCGCCCCTGGCAGAGACCCTGCCGCCCCTGGAAAGGCACCCACTGCCACTAGGGGGGCCCATACCAGCGGCGCCGGCCCTAGGAGGATCCATAGGGGCGCTGCAGCCCCTGGCAGGTTCCTTGGGAGCAGAGGCGCCCCATAGACGGACCCTGGGGAAGAAACCGTCCCTGGAAGGGCCCCTGAATGCGCCACCGCTGTGGTATGGCCCCTGGGGGCGCCGCCGTCCTTGGGAACACCCCTGAAGGCGCCCCCGTCCCTGTAAGGGACCCTGGGATTGCCACTATCCATGTGAGGGTCACTTGGCCATGCCAGGCACGGAGGCACCCCCAGGGCCCTCTCAGGGTAATCGGTGCCTACAGGGGACCTGTCAGGGGTATTGGGTCCACTAGGGGCACTCATAGGGAATACTGTAATCCTAGGGGCCTTCTCAGCTAAGGCGGCGTCCACAGGGGCTCCTCCAGGAACAGCCGAGCTTCCATGGGCCTCTCAGGGATGGCAACGCTCCAAGGGACCCTCGCAGGGACGGCAACGCTCCTAGGGACCCTCACAGGGACGGCGGCGCCCCCATGGGCCCTGCTAGGGGCACTGGCGACCCTAGGGGCCCTCACAGGGAGAGCCATGATCCCTGGGGCCTTTCCAGGGACGGGGGCGCCTCCAGGTACGTTCCTAGGGACCGTGGTGCTCCCAGCGGCCCTGCCAGCGGCGGTGGCGCCTTCAGGGGCCCTTCCAGAGGTGGTGGCTCCCCCCAGGCCTCTTTATTGGGCACCAATGTTCCCAGGGACTGTGCCAAGGCCTGTGGCTCACAATTTGTCCTCCTAGGGGAGGTGGCGCCCCAAAACAATGGATAGTGGTGTCGTACATATTGCATTCTTTCAGTAATAGCTTACTTAACTGTGATTGGTGAAATAAGATGTAATGTCATCAAATTACAGAAAAAAGGAAAACAGAGGAATCAGTCAGCACAACACCCCAACTTATGTTTTGCTGTTGGATATTTATTCTCCTTTTCATTGTTCAGGTTGCGATAATACTGAAAATGCTATGGGGCAGTGTGTATTTTTATTTAACATCATATCTCCCAGAGTTTAAATAGTGAAACGAGAATAAATATCCAACAGCAAAGCATAAGTTAGGGTGTTGTGCTGACTGATTGCTATGTTCTCCTATTGGCTGTAGTTTGATGACGTCACATCTTACTCCACCAATCACGTTTAAGTAAGAGATTACTGGACGAAAGCAAAATGTAGACAAAAATATGAAGTTCTTGGGGTAAAGCTGCATGTGGAAGGGCCCCTGGGGGCGCCGTCGCCCCTGGCAGAGACCCTGCCGCCCCTGGAAAGACACCCACTGCCACTAGGAGGGCGCCACTGATCCCAGGGACCCTGCCAAGGCCTGTGGCTCACAATAGGTCCTCCTAGGGGAGGCGGCGCCCCAAAAAAATGGATACTGGTGTCGTACATATTGCATTCTTTCAGTAAACTCTTACTTAACTGTGATTGGTGGAATAAGAGGTAACGTCATCAAATTACAGCCAATAGGAAAACAAACAACCAGTCAACACAACACTAGCTTATCTTTAACTATTAGTCTTCTCCATTTCGTGTTCAAGTTAGATAATACTGAAAAGTACTATGGGCGGTGTGTATTTTATTTAACATCATATCTCCCAGATTTTAAAATAGTGAAACGAGAATAAATATCCAACAGCAAAGCATAAGTTGGGGTGTTGTGCTGACTGATTGCTCTGTTCTCCTATTGGCTGTAATTTTATGACGTCACATCTTACTCCACCAATCACGTATAAGTAAGGGATTACTGGACGAATGCAAAATGTACGACAAAAATATGAAGTTCTTGGGGTAAAGCTGCATGTGGCAGGGCCCCTGGGGGCGCCGTCGCCCCTGGCAGAGACCCTGCCGCCCCTTGAAAGACACCCACTGCCACAAGGAGGGCGCCACTGCTCCCAGGGACCCTGCCAAGGCCTGTGGCTCACAATAGGTCCTCCTAGGGGAGGCGGCGCCCCAAAAAAATGGATACTGAGGTATGCGTACATATTGCATTCTTTCAGTAAACTCTTACTTAACTGTGATTGGTGGAATAAGAGGTAACGTCATCAAATTACAGCCAATAGGAAAACAGAGCAACCAGTCAGCACAACACCCCAACTTATGCTTTGCTGTTGGATATTTATTCTCCATTTCATTGTTCAAGTTGCGATAATACTGAAAATGCTATGGGCAGTGTGTATTTTATTTAACATCATATCTCCCAGAGTTAAAAATAGTGAAACGAGAATAAATATCCAACAGCAAAGCATAAGTTGGGGTGTTGTGCTGACTGATTGCTCTGTTCTCCTATTGGCTGTAATTTTATGACGTCACATCTTACTCCACCAATCACGTTTAAGTAAGGGATTACTGGACGAATGCAAAATGTACGACAAAAATATGAAGCTCTTGGGGTAAAGCTGCATGTGGAAGGGCCCCTGGGGGCGCCGTCGCCCCTGGCAGAGATCCTGCCGCCCCTGGAAAGACACCCACTGCCACTAGGAGGGCGCCACTGCTCCGAGGGACCCTGCCAACGCCTGTGGCTCACAATAGGTCCTCCAAGGGGAGGCGGCGCCCCCAAAAAATGGATACTGGTGTCGTAAATATTGCATTCTTTCAGTAATCTCTTACTTAACTGTGATTGGTGGAATAAAAGGTAACGTCATCAAATTACAGCCAATAGAAAAACAGAGCAACCAGTCAGCACAACACCCCAACTTATGCTTTGCTGTTGGATATTTATTCTCCTTTTCATTGTTCAGGTTGCGATAATACTGAAAATGCTATGGGCAGTGTGTATTTTATTTATCATCATATCTCCCAGAGTTTAAAATAGTGAAACGAGAATAAATATCCAACAGCAAAGCATAAGTTGGGGTGTTGTGCTGACTGATTGCTCTGTTCTCCTATTGGCTGGAATTTTATGATGTCACATCTTACCCCACCAATCACGTTTAAGTAAGGGATTACTGGACGAATGCAAAATGTACGACAAAAATATGAAGCTCTTGGGGTAAAGCTGCATGTGGAAGGGCCCCTGGGGGCGCCGTCGCCCCTGGCAGAGATCCTGCCGCCCCTGGAAAGACACCCACTGCCACTAGGAGGGCGCCACTGCTCCCAGGGACCCTGCCAACGCCTGTGGCTCACAATAGGTCCTCCTAGGGGAGGCAGCGCCCCCAAAAAATGGATACTGGTGTCGTAAATATTGCATTCTTTCAGTAATCTCTTACTTAACTGTGATTGGTGGAATAAGAGGTAACGTCATCAAATTACAGCCAATAGGAAAACAGAGCAACCAGTCAGCACAACACCCCAACTTATGCTTTGCTGTTGGATATTTATTCTCCTTTTCATTGTTCAGGTTGCGATAATACTGAAAATGCTCTGGGCAGTGTGTATTTTATTTAACATCATATCTCCCAGAGTTTAAAACAGTGAAACGAGAATAAATATCCAACAGTGGTACATAAGTTGGGTGTTAAAGCGACTGGATTGCTCTATTATGTACTTCATGACGTCACATCTACCTCCACCAACTCACGCTTTTTGCTAAGGATTACTGACGAATGCAAAATGCACGCATAAAAACATGGTGTTTTCCCGGTAAAAGCCGCATGTGAAGGGCTCCCCAAAGCGTTGTCGCCCCCCTGCAGAGATCCTACAATTCTGGAAAGACACCACCAAAGATTAGGAGGGCGCTTAATGCCCTGGTGGACCCGCCAACGCCTGTGGTCACAATAGGGCCCTCCAGGGAAAGGGCGTGCCCCAAAAAATGGAGCTGGGTGTCAAATATTGTATCTTTCAGCACTTCATTTAACTGTAGATTGGTAGCAGGTAACGTCATCAAATTACAGCCAATAGAAAAGACAAACTAGGCCAAAGCACAACACTCTCTAACTTATGCTTTGCTTGTTGGATATTTATTCTCCTTTTCATTGTTCAGGTTGCGATAATACTGAAAATGCTATGGGCAGTGTGTATTTTATTTAACATCATATATCCCAGAGTTTAAAATAGTGAAACGAGAATAAATATCCAACAGCAAAGCATAAGTTGGGGTGTTGTGCTGACTAATTGCTCTGTTCTCCAATTGGCTGTAATTTTATGACGTCACATCTTACTCCACCAATCACGTTTAAGTAAGGGATTACTGGACGAATGCAAAATGTACGACAAAAATATGAAGCTCTTGGGGTAAAGCTGCATGTGGAAGGGCCCCTGGGGGCGCCGTCGCCCCTGGAAAGACACCCACTGCCACTAGGAGGGCGCCACTGCTCCCAGGGACCCTGCCAACGCCTGTGGCTCACAATAGGTCCTCCTAGGGGAGGCAGCGCCCCAAAAAAATGGATACTGGTGTCGCAAATATTGCATTCTTTCAGTAATCTCTTACTTAACTGTGATTGGTGGAATAAGAGGTAACGTCATCAAATTACAGCCAATAGGAAAAAAGAGCAACCAGTCAGCACAACACCCCAACTTATGCTATGCTGTTGGATATTTATTCTCCTTTTCATTGTTCAGGTTGCGATAATACTGAAAATGCTATGGGCAGTGTGTATTTTATTTAACATCATATCTCCCAGAGTTTAAAATAGTGAAACGAGAATAAATATCCAACAGCAAAGCATAAGTTGGGGTGTTGTGCTGACTGATTGCTCTGTTCTCCTATTGGCTGTAATTTTATGACGCCACATCTTACTCCACCAATCACGTTTAAGTAAGGGATTACTGGACGAATGCAAAATGTACGACAAAAATATGAAGTTCTTGGGGTAAAGCTGCATGTGGAAGGGCCCCTGGGGGCGCCGTCGCCCCTGGCAGAGATCCTGCTGCCCCTGGAAAGACACCCACTGCCACTAGGAGGGGGCCACTGCTCCCAGGGACCCTGCCAACGCCTGTGGCTCACAATAGGTCCTCCTAGGGGAGGCGGCGCCCCCAAAAAATGGATACTGGTGTCGTAAATATTGCATTCTTTCAGTAATCTCTTACTTAACTGTGATTGGTGGAATAAGAGGTAAAGTCATCAAATTACAGCCAATAGGAAAACAGAGCAACCAGTCAGCCCAACACCCCAACTTATGCTTTGCTGTTGGATATTTATTCTCCTTTTCATTGTTCAGGTTGCGATAATACTGAAAATGCTATGGGCAGTGTGTATTTTATTTTACATCATATCTCCCAGAGTTTAAAATAGTGAAACGAGAATAAATATCCAACAGCAAAGCATAAGTTGGGGTGTTGTGCTGACTGATTGCTCTGTTCTCCTATTGGCTGTAATTTTATGATGTCACATCTTACTCCACCAATCACGTTTAAGTAAGGGATTACTGGACGAATGCAAAATGTACGACAAAAATATGAAATTCTTGGGGTAAAGCTGCATGTGGAAGGGCCCCTGGGGGCGCCGTCGCCCCTGGCAGAGACCCTGCCGCCCCTGGAAAGACACCCACTGCCACTAGGAGGGCGCCACTGCTCCCAGGGACCCTGCCAACGCCTGTGGCTCACAATAGGTCCTCCTAGGGGAGGCGGCGCCCCAAAAAAATGGATACTTGTGTCGTAAATATTGCATTCTTTCAGTAATCTCTTACTTAACTGTGATTGGTGGAATAAGAGGTAACG
>NW_024729091.1:0-14235 GCF_018991925.1 Homarus americanus
CCTAGATGGGACGTTCGCCTACCTGGATGACCTGGTGGTGGTGGTGTCGGACGGCTGGGACGAACATCTGGTGCGTTTGGAGATACTGTTCGCACGACTGCACGAGACTGGATTCACCATAAACCTGGCTAAATCTGCCTTTGGCCGGGCCTCAGTGACTTACCTGGGACATATCGTTGGGAGTATGGTGAGACCCAAGGATGCAAACGTTAAAGTCCTTCCCCACTCCAAGGACGAGGAAGGAACTCATGCGCTTCCTGGGGATGTGCGGCTACTACCGTCGGTTCTGCAGTAACTTCTCCAGCGTGGCCGAACCTCACACAGACCTTACCAGTTCTGCGGTCCCTTACATCTGGAACCAGAGGTGCGACCAGTCTTTCCACCGCCTCAAAGCCTACCTTGCCTCCAAGCCTGTAGTCCACCCCCCTGACTACACCTTGCCCTTCCATCTGCAAATCGACGCTAGCGGTGTCGGAGTGGGGGCTGTGCTCCTACAACCCGACCAAACCACTGATGTCCTTCACCCTGTGGCATGCTACTCCGCCAAGTTAAAAAAACATCAGACCAACTACTCGACCATAGAGAAGGAGGCCCTAGCTCTGGTGTTGGCAATAAAGAAGTTTGAATGTTACCTCCAATCTCGCCCACAAACAACCCTAGTCTTCACTGACCATAACCCGCTCACGTTCATCCAAACCAACAAGACCTCCAACCAGCGAATCCTCTGCTGGGCTCTCCTCACCCAGCCCTATAATCGACAAGTCCGGCACATAAAGGGGGTGGACAACCTGATTGCGGACTCCTTATCCCCGAGCTCCAGTGGAAATGCAGCAGCTACTCTCCAGACGCACCAGGTGGTCACCTCCTCCGCGCCCGCGCTACGGAGGTCTTTGGAGACGGGGTGTGTTACGAACCACGCAATGATCTACCTACCCAGCACCACGAGCAACACCATCTAGGGACGCGACCCGAGTATGACTAGTCTTGGTCACCACTCCGGGTTTCCCTTCTCCATATCCTGGTTGTTGCGTCATCTCCTCCAACTCTTCCTCATCAACTCCGGATCGAGGAGAGTTCAGTTCACTCTGGGAAGTGACCACACTAGGATCACCTATCCTGGAAACCTACGACACAGTGACTACCTACCATCTTCTTCAATACTCAGCCCTACTCGTCAGACATTTCAGCACAGCACTTGAGTATTTGTAACCCTATATTACCTCCCACCTCCACTTGCTTCAGATTGTTGTATGTTGTATAAATATGTATTTACTGTTAAGCCAATGTTACGTATGTTTAGGTTAAGTATGGTTAAAGGTAAATTATAGAAAGCTGAATATTTTGCTAAGGAATTTATGGTACTTTATTATACACAACTAAAACTCGCATCCTTTGTCTACCCTTTTATAGTCCGATTGTCTTTGTTTGTTTAAGTTTTTTTATTGTTGTTGCCTTTTGGGATCTGGGTAGACTTTTAACTATATTCTAAATCCCCAACTCATAACATATAATATACTGTATATACCAACAATATCTATTACCATGAATCTGTTCTTGCCAAATCATTTTGGCGACAAAGTAGATAACTGTCTTTTGGTTACAATTATTTTCAATAAAAAAAAATTAGTTTTAATTTTTAATTCAGCCTTATCAACAGTGAAAATAATAGATAGCAATATGGGAAAAAACGTGTTAATAGTATCTTGACATGTAACAGTAATATAGAGCATAAGGTAGGGGCAGTAAAGACACGCAAGTAAAATTACAACTCGTAGGTAGTAGTGTTATTTGAAGAAAAATAATTTTAGTTTTCATTTACATTTAATATTATTCTTTCATCACAATTATACATTTAGATATGTGTTCGTCGAGAGAAGTATACAAGTTGTAACAGTTCTCCCTGTAAAACTCTTAAGTCGCCCGTGAACATTTTCTCTGTACCAACGAAATATTGCTAGTTGGTTTAGAGTAACTGTATTTGCAATTTGATGGAAAAGCAATTAAAATACAATATTTTATGGCGAAGAGGATGAAAGTGACTTATCCAATAAAATACTTGTAATTATGAGGACATGCAATTGTAATGCAAACGCAATTGAAAATGAAAGTGTCCTTAGGTTATTAACTGTATACCAGATCTTCAAACGTGAGGAGGAGATTTATGTATGGTATACACCATTTTATGATTCTCTCCCATCGTCTACCATTTAAAATTAATACCCACTGAGCTCAGGTTGCTGCTACCACTACAATAACATCTGTGGGAAATCGTTGATCGATTCAAGATTTAAGGTAAAGCGAAGATATGATTGTTGGCGATGGATCTTCCAAGATTAAAGCTTTTGGTGTATCCTTATAGAGTTTTCGCATGTTTGGGATCAGTCAGGTGAAATTCAGTGCTCAGTTTGTTGACTCTGATGTAACTTGACGAAGATATACGTACGGAAGATGTTCTTTCTTCCCTTCCTCAAAGAATGGGTTGCTTTGCACACACCTAACAACTCTCTTAGGTAAAGGATAGACTCACCCACCCTGAAATTAAAACCTCACTCCTAGCATCCACGTTCAAGAAAGCTCTTTCCTTTATGAGCTTTTTCCTTTGAACGTTGTTTTAAGTTAGAGTGTTGTTATCACGGAGCTTCAAATTTAGTTCCGAAATGAGTTTTGTTGGCTGGGGTTGGTGGCGCAACCTTGTAATCCGGCGACTCGGAGGCCTGGGCCAGGGACGGCTTGAGGTGAGGATCACTGGTGCGGGACTCCCCATGTTGAGTGGGTGTCCGCACTAAGCTCGGCATCAATATGGCCACCCTTGGGTAGCTAAGGGCGTCCAGGTTGACTAAGGAGGTGTGAACCGGGCCAGGGGGGAAACCCAGCAGCCAAAAGCACCTGTGTCGAGCAGTAGTGGGATCGCGCCCGTGAGTGGGCGGCCCGTAGCAGCCTTGCCAATACAGGCGGACTTGGTTCTTTTTATTTGTTAATCATGCTTCGACGGTATGCAGTCATTTCATCGTTATTGTATAAGTAGCATATTGTATAATATACTGTATATACCAACAATATCTATTTCCATGAAACTGTTCTTGCCAAATCATTTTAGCGACGAAGTAGATAACTGTCTTTTGGCTACAATTATTTTCAATAAGAAAAAAGATTTAATTCAGCCTTATCAACAATGAATATAATAGACAGTAATATGGGAAAAGAACGTGTAAATAGTATCTTGACATATACAGTAATATAGAGCATAAGGTAGGGGCAGTAAAGACGCGCATGTAAAATTAGAACTCTTAGGTAGTGGTGTTATTTGAAGAAAAATAATTTTAGTTTTCATTTACATTTAATATTATTCTTTCATCACAATTATACATTAAGATATGTGATCGTCGAGAGAAGTATACAAGTTGTAACAGTTCTCCCTGTAAAACTCTTAAGTCGCCCGTGAACATTTTCTCTGTACCAACGAAATAATGCTAGTTGGTTTGGAGTAACTGTATTTGCAATTTGATGGAAAAGTAATTAAAATACAATATTTTATGGCGGAGAGGATGAAAGTGACTTATCCAATAAAGTACTTGTAATTATGAGGACATGTAATTGAAAATGAAAGTGTCTTTAGGTTATTAACTGTATACCAGATCTTCAAACGTGAGGTAGAGATTTATGTACTGTATACACCATTTTATGATTCTGTTCCGTCGTCTACCATTTAAAATTAATACCCACTGAGCTCAGGTTGCTGCTACCACTACAATAACATCTGTGAGAAATCGTTGATCGATTCAAGATTTAAGGTAAAGCGAAGATACGATTGTTGGCGATGGATCTTCCAAGATTAAAGCTTTTGGTGTATCCTTATAGAGTTTTCACATGTTTGGGGATCAGTCAGGTGAAATTCAGTGCTCAGTTTGCTGACTCTGATGTAACTTGACGAAGATATACGTACGGAAGATGTTCTTTCTTCCCTTCCTCAAAGAATGGGTTGCTTTGCACACACCTAACAACTCTTAGGTAAAGGATAGACTCATCCACCCTGAAATTAAAACCTCACTCCTAGCATCCACCTTCAAGAAAGCTCTTTCCTTTTTGAACTTTTCATTTGAACATTGTTTTAAGTTAGATTGTTGTTATTACGGAGCTTCAAATTTAGTTCCGAAATGAGTTTTGTTGACTGGGGTTGGTGGCGCAACCTTGTAATCCGGCGACTCGGAGGCCTGGGCCAGGGACGGCTTGAGGTGAGGATCACTGGTGTGGGACGCCCCATGTTGAGTGGGTGTCCGCACTAAGCTCGGCATAAATATGGCCACCCTTGGGTAGCTAAGGGCGTCCAGGTTGACTAAGGAGGTGTGAACCGGGCCAGGGGGGAAACCCAGCAGCCAAAAGCACCCGTGTCGAGCAGTAGTGGGATCGCGCCCGTGAGTGGGCAGCCCTTAGCAGCCTTGCCAATACAGGCGGACTAGGTTCTTTTTATTTGTTATTCATGCTTCGACGGTATGCAGTCATTTCACCGTTATTGTATAACTAGCATATTGTATAATATACTGTATATACCAACAATATCTATATCCATTAAACAGGTCACTAACCCACATCGGTGCCTGGGTGGCGAAAATGTAATAATAATAATAATTAGTTCATAGTAAATAAAATTTATAATAAAAAATTCAAAATTCAAAATAAAATAATAATAATAATAACACTGAAAATAATAATAATAATAATAATAATAATAACACTGAAAATAATAATAATAATAATAATAATAATGTAATAATAATAATAATAATAATAATAATAATAATAATAATAATTAATAATAATAATAATAATAATAATAATAATAATATAATAATAATAATAATAATAATAATAAGAAAGAACCATAAAGAAATACAAAAAAATTAAAAGTTCAATAGTGAGAAACGATATATATATTTTGTGTTCTCAAAGTAAAAGAAACAATTGAGACCCTGCGATTGTGTGTAAATGTGGCAGAAAGTCAGATCAGCAACTTGGGACTTGGTCACAATTTTCGTGTTGCCATATGGTAGCAGGGTCTACCATAGACAACACATTATGCTTCCAATATCTTCCAAGGCGGTAGTACCTCACTGTTTGATAGCTGCCTACTACTGTGGTCAGGCGATTCGACCACCGCGGGGAGGACTTTCAAGAGGGCGAGGTGTGGAGGGCCTGTCCTCTTCCTGATACTCTCCTGATAATGGAAACGCTACCCCATCCCTCCCTCGTCTCCCCCCTCCTCCTTCTCTCAGTAACCCTTCATACCCTTCCTCCTCCCTATTCTCTCACTGACCCTTCTCCTCTTCTCCTTTTACTGTAACTGCGGGCGTTCGCGTATGTATGTATACATTGGTTCCAGTATCTGCTACGTTCACCGTGTAAAACGGGTGTTGATCTTTAAAAAAACTCTCCACTAGATTATATTATACATTACTGCCACTGACTGACCTCTGAAAAGCATAACTCTGATATACTCGTGTTGACTCTCTCTCTCTCTCTCTCTCTCTCTCTCTCTCTCTCTCTCTCTCAGCTATTGATTTTCCTGTATTCCTAATCACTACTTCTCACAATAGTCTCCCCTCTCAAGAATGCGAAGAAAAGTCATCACCTTACTAAAAATTGTTAGAATCATAAATCAACACCAACATCCTTCTCACAATGTTTCCTGGTGGTTGGGAGCATTAATAAAACTCACACAGGGTAATTAGGCCCAGATTAATGGCCAAGAGCATTAGTAATACGATTGCCCATTGAGCCTAAAATACTAACACATATATTCTATGAAAATCTTGTCGTGAGCGAATATTTATGGTTCGTTGTTGCTGATTTTCTTCGTCTTTTCCTTTCTTTGCTTATTTTCATTGATTTTAGATTTCTACATAAGTTCTTCTTCACTGTTCTCCCTACTTAATACTCCCTTTCCGTGCCTTGTGATCCACCTCAATACAAAATTGGAAGTGGAAGAAATAACCTAGATGAATAAATTGAAATTCGGATTATTCTCTGTCTTCTCATGTTGAAAGCTGTCGTGATGCTTCCTAGATGGCGTTGCAGTGTCGTGAAGTGGCCCTTGCTTCCTAGATGGCGTTGCCATTCACATCTAGATGGTATCCAGAGGTCGTGCTGGTTACTTACCTTTTTGTTAAGTAACTTAAATTGTATTGGGAGATCGTGTAGCGAGTGTCACTTGGACCTGGACGAGAACAGAAGAAGCAAGCAGCCTGTGTTTTCCTACCCTTATTCCAAGTTCAGAGTTGCCCTGTACTACAAATGGCGACGAGAATGGGATGAAGAGCCTGAGAGAGGGATTGCATATGAAAACAAGATGATACCTCAGTTCGGAACCCTTGAGGTCTACCAGGCGTCGTGGGTGGAATACAGTCCTGTGAGCGAATGGATCAGTTTTTCGTGGCGGAAAAGATCTCAGACGCCGGGAGAAGAAAGTTATATTCCTCTCATCGGTCGGTGTTCTCACTCACGGTGTACTACGGTCCTTGTGCAACCCAAGTAAGCCCCAGGACGAAACTCATTATAGCCCCAAGACTTTTATCACTGGCTTGGTTCAGATTCAACTCCTGCTTCAAGTATAAAGTGTAATTGAAATGAATGGATTTTTTTTTCTAGAATCTTGTTTTAGTAATTTTTCTTTAATTTCCTCTTATCTTTTCTTTTTGTTCAGTTTTCTTTTTAGCCAAAATTTCCCTGTTTTCTTCCGTGATAATTTCTTACCATTTATTTTTCTTCCTTTCTTACCTCAGCAGAGAAAAATCCTTTAAAATAATTATTTTTCCCATAAATCTTAATTATTTAATTATAAACATGAATTAATTGCTGAACAGTATACATATTTATTATTCAGTTTCTTTATTCCTGCACCAGTCTTTGAACTTCAACATCTGATTTGAATTTTCACTCACACGTAGGCTACCTATATTTTACACATTATTTTTTAGAAAGATTTCAATCACTTCATATCCACGGGTCTTAAGCCTCAGGGATGGCCATTATCGTGGACAACGGGCACGATTATGATATGGTATATCTCGATTTTAGCAAAGCCTTCGACAGAGTCCCCCATGAAAGACTAATAAGAAAAGTGGAGGCTCATGGCATTGGACGAGATATTCTAAAATGGATTAGGGCGTGGTTACAGGACAGGAAACAGCGAGTAAGCATTAACGGCACTAAATCTGAGTGGGGTAACGTCACTCGTGGAGTACCCTAAGGATCAGTACTTGGACCATTATTATTTATTATACATAAACGGCATAGATATAGGCGTAGACAGCAACTTAAGTAAATTTGTTGATAACACTAAAATAGGGCGTGTAATTAAATCTGACGAGAACTTTTCAAAACTACGGGAAGATTTAAACATATTTTTCGCATGGTCTGAAAAATGGCAGATGAAATTTAATATGGACGATTGTAAAGCACTTACTCTAGGAGATGTAAACAAAGAAACCAGATATCAAATGAACAACGTTGTTATAGAGAAATCAGACTGTTAAAAGATTTATGAGTAATGATAAGTATGAATCTTAAATCAAGTCAATAGTGTGTATTTGCTCTAAGCAAGGCGAACAAAATACATGGGTTCATAAAAAGGAGTGTAAGCTACAAAACTAGCGAGGTTATCCTAAAAATATATCTTGGGCTTTTGAGACTTTACTTGGATCACGCACTTCCTTTCTGGTCACCGTACTACAGAATGAATATAGAATCCCTATACAGAATTCAGAGGAGAATGACAAGACTAATTCCGAGCATTAGGAACCTTAATTACAGAGGTAGATTAATTAAAGCATCTTAATTTGCAGTCCCTCGAGAGACGTGGAGTAAGGGGGGATATGATCGAGATTTATTAATGGAAGTCAGGGCTAAACAAAGGTGATATAACAAAGGTACTCAAACTACACTGGTCAACATAAAAAAAATTCTCATGGTTCTGGATCAAAACAGTCTGATTCTAGTGTAATTGTATGTGCTGAACTCAATTATGACATTCGTATAGCTGTATCAGGCTCAGTTTTCCAGAACCAGCATATCTATATATTTAGTGTACCATGCTATTCATACAGTAATTTATATGCTCATTGGCTCCACTTATGCAATTATTTTGTCCTGATTTGTGCTTTTTTGTTTGTTTCAGTTTGCTGATTCATGATATTGCATATCTACACCTGCATGATTTGTAATTACTCTGAAATTAACAAAACATGGAACGTCGCAAGTGTGTGAACGGTGCTGACAGTTTTTGCTACATATGTGGTGCCTTCACTCCTGGTAGCCTCAAGAAACTAATCACAAAAGCTGTTCGACTGAACTACAAAAGTTACTTCAAATGTCATTTGGGTGACCAAGACAAGAAATGGGCACCTCATGTAGCCTGTAAGTCTTGTGTTAACCACCTGAGCGAGTGGATGTGTGGTAAACGAAGTTCAGGAATGCCGTTTGCTGTACCAATGATATGGCGTGAACCTAAAGACCACAGTAGTGACTGCTACTTCTGTCTCACAAATATTAAGGGAATAAAAATCAAGACACGAGGCAAGGTACAGTACCCCAATATTGCTTCTGCAATCCGACCAGTACCGCACAGTGCTGAACTTCCAGTCCCAAATCCACCGACTGAACAAGAATTGAGTGATTCCGATTCTACCTCTACCTCAATGGAAAACGACTACCAGGATGACTCTGAAAATACCAGGCCTAAACTATTTACTCAAGAAGCGCTTCATGATCTCATCAGGGACCTAAACTTGTCAAAAGAAAAGGCTGAAGTTTTGGGATCCAGACTAAAGCAGCGTAACCTGCTAGAAGATGGAGTGCATATCACTACAGCGCGTTGGGAGCAAGGATGTCCTTGAAATTGCATTTTTTCCACTCTCATATTGAATTTTTCCCAGGTAACCTTGGAGACGTTAGTGATGAACACGGCGAAAGATTTCATCAAGATATCGCCATAATGGAGAGCAGATATCAGGGACAATTCAGTCCTAACATGATGGGCGACTATTGCTGGACACTGCAACGAGAAGAGAGCAAGCTGTACAAGAGAAAGAGTAAAGTTCAGAAGCACTTTTAGAACTTCATATTTTGTCATTATAAAGGATTTGAACTTATGTTTTTTGGTAAAAAATTTTTATGAGCTTATCTGTGATAGGTTTAAAATTGTATCTTGCATGACGCGATAATGTTACTATATTTACTATTTTTTTTATTCTTTAAGAAAGTAGGTCTGATGGTAGAATGAAACATCCAATTAATATTCATTAATATGAAATTAGTCATGAAAGCACAGTCACATGAGATAATCTCATCTTTTGCACGACACGTAATGGAATATTAAATATTTGTACCTATTGATTTTTTTATAAAACCTGGTCTGATAGAACAAAACAAATATCAGATTCGAATTCAGCAATATGAAATTAGTTGTGTGAGCATGATCTCATATGTGAACCATTTTGGCTGTTGACCAGTGCTATCTAACCAGGAGCGAACTCTTAACAATGGTTTTGAGTTAGACAAATTTACATTTAGGAGCGAGATAGGTAAACATTGGTTTGGAAATAGATCAGTGGAAGAGTGGAACAAGTTACCAAATATCATCATTAACACTAATACGATGGCTAGCTTCAATCATAGGTTGGATGGATATATACTGGACAGTCCAGTACGGGCCATTAGGCCCGCTCCAGTTTCCAACATTCGTATGTTCTTATGTTCAAATTATATGAGCTCTAGAGAGGACTCCGGGTCAAATTCCGTACTGTCTTGGGGAGGGAAAGGGAGAGAAACGTTACCACGCAAGTTTTCACATTATGTAGAGCAGTGGTGGGCCACTCAATTAGTTAGTGGGCCACATGAGTGACCCTCCATCATCTCAGTGGGCCACATGAGTGACCTTCCATCATCTCAGTGGGCCACATGAGTGACCTATCATCTCAGTGGGCCACATGAGTGACCCTCCATCATCTCAGTGGGCTACATGAGTGACCTTCTATCATCTCAGTGGGCCACATGAGTGACCCTCCATCATCTCAGTGGATCTCATGAGTGACCCTCCATCATCTCAGTGGGCCACACGAGTGACCCTCCATCTCAGTGGGCCACATGAGTGACCCTCCATCATCTCAGTGGGCCACATGAGTGACCCTCCATCATCTCAGTGGGCCACATGAGTGACCCTCCATCATCTCAGTGGGGCCTCATGAGTGACCCTCCATCATCTCAGTGGGCCACATGAGTGACATTCTATCATCTCAGTAGGCCACATGAGTGACCCTCCATCATCTCAGTGGGCCACATGAGTGACCCTCCATCTCAGTGGGCCACATGAGTGACCTTCTATCATCTCAGTAGGCACATGAGTGACCTTCTATCTTCTCAGTGGGCCACATGATCACCCTCCATCTCAGTGGGCCACATGAGTGACCATCCATCATCTCAGTGGGCCAAATGAGTGACCCTCCATCATCTTCGTGGGCCACATGAGTGACCCTCCATCATATCCGTGGGCCACATGAGTGACCCTCCATCTCCGTGGGCCACATGAGTGACCCTCCATCATCTTCGGGGCCACACGAGATCCTTCATCATCTCCGTGGGCCACATGAGTGACCCTCCATCAACTTCGTGGGCCACACGAGACCCTTCTTCATCTCCGTGGGCCACATGAGTGACCCTCCATCTCCGTGGGTCACATGAGTGACCCTCCATCATATCCGTGGGCCACATGAGTGACCCTCCATCATCTCAGTGGGCCACATGAGTGACTCTCCATCATCTCAGTGGGCCTCATGAGTGACCCTCCATCATCTCAGTGGGCCACATGAGTGACATTCTATCATCTCAGTAGGCCAAATGAGTGACCCTCCATCTTCGTGGGCCACATGAGTGACCCTCCATCTCCGTGGGTCACATGAGTGACCCTCCATCATATCCGTGGGCCACATGAGTGACCCTCTATCATCTCCGTGGGCCACATGAGTGACTCTCCATCATCTCCGTGGGCCACATGAGTGACTCTTCATCATCTCAGTGGGCTACATGGGTTCTGATATTGATATTGAAACAGTTGATTTTGCTAGACAAAATGCAGATACAGAGTCGATAATAATAACGATATTAACAATCTGAGCCAGTTTAGTGCCTGAGCTCTCCTGTAGGCACCTGATATATACTGTAGATTTATCTCTCGGAAGTATTATGTGACATTTAGTATCATCTGGAATAGCACATATAGCATGGTGGTAGTAAGAACATATCAATGAAAGAAAAAATGAGGAATCATTTGTGTTTTCATGTTTTTTGCTATGACATCCATAACGGAATGTTGTGAAGGAAATGCGTATAGCACTCTCAGGTACGGGACATTATAACCAACAATGTTCACTGGTCGAAGGTGTATTTAGTTCAGGATCTCAACACAGCTGGCGTTTCATTATCTCATTTAGTTTTGTTACCGATTCATTCGGAAAAAGACACGGACTTTCTTAGGGGGACTGTACTTGGAGACTTCAATGCTGGAGTAAGTAGGGAGGGAGGTGGACCAGGAAATGCTATGGACCCTTTTGATGAAGAAACACAAAATTAAGAAGAAAAGTTAATTTTGTTGTATACGAAACAATTTAACTTAAAATAATGAATTGATTTTTCAAGCACAACGAACACCATTGTGATACGAGATATAGATTGGATAACATTAATGGAGAAATTAACCCCCAAATCCATAATAGACTAATGTGTATTTTAATAAAGGTGTTGTCTGGGAGAAGTCTTGACCCAGAATAGTTGTGGCAGACACTATCATAAACAAAACTGACATATTAAAAGACAGAGAAATAAGAGACAAGTAATTGTGACCAAGCCCCAGGTTGTTTCTCTTACTTTGACAACACAACATACATATATTGTTTCTCACTCTTGATTTTTTTTGTATTGCTTTATGGTTCTTTTTTATTATTGTTGTTGTTGTTGTTGTTGTTGCATTTTCGCCCCCTAGGCCCGATGTGGGTCAGTGACTTGTGCCCAGGTGGGCTAATTCCCCCCCCCCAAAAAAAAAATTAAATAAAAAGATAAATATTGGCATTAAGACGACAAAAGGAATAAAATGGCGGGAAGACATTTAAGAATACTGCTGGGGGTGATCGAAGACACCTTGAGGAAGAAATAAACAAATGGAAGGTGAAAGAAACCATCCCATAGTGGACTGAAAACTTATGACCAGATGAAGAAATTAACAAAAAATTAAGAACAGTATTTCAAGAAAACATGAACAAAAAAGAAGAATTAAGAACAGTAGTTAAATAAAAGGTAAAGAGAGAGAGAGAGAGAGAGAGAGAGAGAGAGTAGTTGAGTAGAACAATATAGACGCACCTGTAACCTGCAGAATCAAGACGAAAGTAGAACAAGAGATACAAGGACAATAGAATCATGCCGGAATCAACTGAACCGAGAGAGTGTAAGAGCATGATAATGAAGCACAAGAAGAAGAAATTACATGGCCTAGCAAAAGCTTACAAGACAGATAACTAGTATACTCTACATTAAACAGGTATATAGGACTATCCATAGAAAATGGGAAATATAAACCAAAGCTTGACAGAGTTGCTTAGTATTTAATTAAATGTAAAAATATAGCCAGGAAATGAAGAACAGCCTTAGAAGAATACAAAGATGCAGGGGTGGAAACTGCGGATGAAGACATTGCAACAGAAGTTGATGGAGGTATAAATAAAAAAAATGGATAAATCGGCAGGTAGAGACGGAATTGCAATAGAGGAGAAATCTTAAAAGGACAGAATTTGTCAACTGACCCCGTGGACACTTGGGGGGGGAGGGGGGGGTAGGTTGGTATACCGCCAAAGGAATCCTCGTCGGTCTCTGCTGGTGTTCGGGTCTGTGTCGTAAGATACAAATGAATTTCACGCTTGCTTGAGCCTGTGTGTGTGCTTTTGAAGGTACGATTAATTTATTATAAGACGATGCGTCAGCACGAGCGAGGATAAGCACTTGTTCTTGTTATAATTCTTTTGGTTTACTCATTTTGGTTACTGAGGTCGTTAGGGACGGTATGGTGTATATTATCCTTCGCTTGTATATAGTGGATGTATACATATGCGTAACTGTATATCTATGACATTGGTGTATATTATCCTTTGCTTGTATATAGTGGATGTATACATATGCGTAACTGTATATCTATGACATTGGTGTATATTATCCTTTGCTTGTATATTAGTGGATGTATACATATACGGAACTGTTTTACCAAATCCGGCTTCGAAACACGAGGATCCATACATATTTCAATAGCCCAATAAAGCACGTGGACTTCTACATATAATCAACACCTCACCACGCCAGGATCGAACCCACGGCCCACGACTGTGACCGGGGAACGCTACCTCTAGACCACCAGGATACTAAAAGCAGTCCTAGACTCTGTTATATTTCACACAAAGCCTGTTCAACGAGCTTATGGCGCCGTGAACCTCTAATGGGGACTACCCGGTCACAGTCGTGGGCCGTGGGTTCGAATCCTGGCGGGGTGAGGTGTTGATTATATACTAACTGTATATCAGGTGACATCAACATCAATATCTATATCTTACTCTTTGTATGTGCGAGACAATTAGAATAAGTGAGTTTATTAAGAATTATCAAAGGAAATACTGGTTTGTGTTTAAAGTATAGGTACAGTAATTCCCATATTGTGACAGTACCTTGAAGGTAGCGGTTTAATTAAGATGTTAACATAAATATATACAACAAAACAATCGCCTTACACTCAAACTGAACTAATATATGTCACTAAAGGGACACAGATACTCAAGCACTTAATACTAGTCATCGTAGTAAAGAATTTATCCCGTCACACTCATATTTAGATTGTGAATTAAGAACACATTACATTTAGTGTAATAAAAGCACCTAGGGGTAAGGTGAAGACTGGTCGACAACACAAACACACTTTCAACTCTGCTAAATATCTGACTTAGAACCTTTCAACTTTACGTTATACCTGACTTAAAACCTTCCAACTTTACTTTATACCTGACTTAGAACTTTCCAACTTTACTTTATACCTGACTTAAAACCTTCCAATTTTAATTTATACCTGACTTAGAACCTTCCAACTTCTACTGTATACCTGACTTAGAACCTTCGAACTTTACTTTATACCTGAATTAGAACCTTCCAACTTTA
>NW_024729092.1:0-12500 GCF_018991925.1 Homarus americanus
TCAAGCTGCTTCCGTTCAGTCTAAATAGGTCTTAGGTCCAGTAGGTTATGTTCAAGGGGTTTAGAAATGAAGGGTAAACATTGGAATTTGGTGGATATACAGATTCTCCAGCGCATTCGGGATGGGTGTATTGATAGTGTTCGTTTGTTGACGTTATTTCTGTCGATTGAAGTTGGACGTAATGATTTTCTTCTCTCTGTCACTTTGTCTGTCTGTCTGTCTGTCTCTTTCTCTGTCTGTCTGTCTGTGTCTCTTTCTCTGTCTGTCTGTCTGTCCTGTCTGTCTGTCTGTCTGTCTCTCTCTCTCTCTCTCTTACTTTGTCTCCTGTTTCTCTTTCTCTCTTAGTGTGTCTCTTTTTTTTCTCTTTCTTGCTCTCTCTCTTTCTCTTCTTCTCTCTTTCTTTGATCTTCTTCTTCTTTCTCTCTCTCTCTTTTGATCTTCTTCTTTTCGCTCTCTCTCTTTTTTGATCTTCTTCTTTTTCTTCTTCTTCTTTTGTCTTCTTCCTCTCTCTCTCTCTCTCTTTTTTTTTTTTTTTTGTTTTTTTTTTTTTTTTTTTGATCTTCTTCTTCTTCTTCCTCTCTCATCTCTCTCGATATTCCTATAAATACAATTCCTATCTCACATTATTCCTGTCTCTTATCTCTAAAATTTCTAACCCTTATCTCTCCTCACACACAGAGATAGAGAGATAAAACCCGAGCCTTTATGTGTCTCGTTTCAAAGATTCAAGAACAGAGAGAAATCTGGTGTCAACAGAATTTTTTTTTTAGAGTTATTAGTCAGGTGTTTTTTATAGTGCTTCTGCCTGTCTGCCTGTCTGTCTGTCTGTCTGTCTGTCTCTTATCTTAACTCTGTATACCTAATAAATTAACTCTCTCTCTCTCACAGTATACACACACACACACACACCACACACACACACCTGTCAGAGATAAGGCTCGACAGGACAGGTGGGGAGGTAAAATAAATGTTTATCATCTTCCTCCCTATAGTGACGTGTTGGTCAGATTATATACACAAAAAAAATACATATGTGGCTTTGTCAGGTGTGTGTGTGTGTGTGTTTGGAGTAGTCGTGTGATATTTAGGGTTATTACAGGTAGTTAGATGACAGACAGACGAGACAGACAGAGCAGACAGAACAGACAGACAGACATAGAACTTGACAGACAGACAGACATATTGGAGTGTGGTAGAGAGGAGGAAGTAATAAGAGTGTGTATGCTATAGTGTTGTAGTAAGAGAGAGGGAGAGAGAGGGGAGAGAGAGAGAGAGAGAAGAGAGAAGAGAATAAATGGAAGAAAAAGATGGAGATAAGACGACGAAAAAGGAAAAAGAAAGAAAGAAAGAAAGAAAGAAAAGACTCTATATAAAGGAGACACAAGAAATATACAACTGTTGTTTGTCTTCTATGTTTCTATTTTTCTTCTTCTTTCTTTTAGTCTTCTTTGTAACTTTCATTCCTGCTCTATTTTATGTTATTATTTAGCCGACAGGAAGTTAACTTGTATTCTGTCATATGTTCGTAGATACTGTCTGTCTGTCTATCTGTCTGTCTGTCACACACACACACACACACACACACGCACACACACACACACACACACACACACACGACAAAGCTCGCAAGAGAAACAGAGAGAAAAGATGTTTACAGTTCCGCCATCTTTCACCAATCAGCAGTTCGCGTCCTCGGTTTGCTATGGTAACGATGACATTCCTAGCATAACTCCATCACGTGCTGAGTCGGGCGTCGGTTGCCATGGAGACGATGACGTATTAGATGGTGACGTAAGAGCCCTTGTCCAGACCGGGGCTTTGTGATGACAGATATATATAAAGGGGAAATTTTCTTGGGGTTTAATTCATTGAAGGTGTTATGGGAAACTTTCTCGGGGTTGGGTGGTGGGGAGGTCTGTGGTGGTGGTAGTGGTGGTAGTAGTAGTGGTAGTGGTGGTAGTAGTGGTGAAGGGGAAAGTGGTGTCTTGCTCGGTAATGGACTTGTGGTGTTGCTGTGATTTTTCTTGTTAGACAAAGGTGAAAGGGTGAGGACAAGTGGTGGTGGTGGTGGTGGTAGTAGTGGTAGTAGTGGTGATATGTGGTAGTAGTGAGTTGGTAGTGATAGTGGTGGATAAATAAACAAATAAAAAAATCCATCATTATATTTACTCATATAGGAAAAAAAACACCCTCACATAATTAACCAGACAACAACACTATCAGTCAAATCAATAATGGCCCCCTCCCCCATCAACACTACTTACATACGGGGTAAAATATGGCTATGTATGGCCATTAATAATTATGTTGTTATATAAAATAGCTTAAAATATAGCCAACAGTGTCATATATGTAAAAAATATATATATAAAGCCTAGAGTTATATGAGGTTTATATTACATCTCTCTCTCTCTCTCTCTCTCTCTCTCTCTCTCTCTCTCTTTCTCTCTCTTTTCTCTCTCTCTCTCTTTCTCTCTCTCTTTCTCTCTCTCTCTCTCTCTCTCTCTTCTCTCTCTCTCTCTCTTCTCTATCTTTCTCTCTCTCTCTCTCTCTCTCTTTCTCTCTCTCTCTCTCTCTCTCTCTCTCTCTCTCTCTCTCTCTGGGTGAGTGTTGTAATATAGGTGTATGTTGGGTGTGGTTATGACGACTACTTCATAATGACGACCTTTTGGTGACGACGACCTATTGTTAATGACGACCTCTTTGTTAGCCAACAATGACGACCTCTTGATAATGACGACCTCTTGATAATGACGACCTCTTTATCACGACCTTCTTTATACGTAGACCCTCTTTATACTGACGAACTTACTGCAGCGGCCCCTCCATTATAACTGGGTCGTTCTCTTTAAGTGCACTGGTAGGTCGTTCCGTTAGTGTGGTATGAAGTTATTTAAGCCCGATAGGATTAAATCGGCACAGGTTAGCTGCCCGAGGAACGACAGATTCATTCAGTTACCTGCTGATGTAACCTGCCCGAGGCACCGAGGAGAAGACAGACTATTTTTACACTTCCTCAATAATCCAACCCTTCTCTGTGCGCTTCCTCTCTCCTCTCTTTCCTCCCTTCCTCCCTCACAAACCGTCCTCCCTCCCTCCCTCCCTACCAAATCCCATCTTAAGAGAATTTGTATCACTGCATTGTCCCTCCCTCCCTCCCCTCCCTCCTCCCTCCCCCCCCCTCGACAAGCTCGGACATAACTCTGGACAGAACGACCCACAAAACGCCACTTCCTCCACGGTTTATGTCAGACGACTGGCCAAGTTTGTTGCTTCTGTTTAGAATGAAATCGAGGCAGGACATGTAAGAGTTCTTCCCACAGGTTTACAGAGTCCCTCTCTCTCCTCTCCCCTCCTCTCCCCTCTCCTCTTTCCCTCACCCTCTCAAATCTCCCTCTCTCCCTCTTCCTGTATCCTCTCTCTCTTCCTCTCCCTCTCTGGCCCTCCTCCTCCCTCTCATAACCTCTTACCTCTCTCCCTCTCTATAACCTTCTTCCCCTTTCTCTACAACCCCTCAGTTTCCTCTCTATAATTCCCTCATCACCCTATCCCTCTCTTCCTCTTTTATAACTCCCACTCATCTCCCTCTCGTGACCCTCATCCTTTCTACGATCCTTCATCCTTCTCTGACTCCCCATTTCCTCTCTACGATCCCCACTCATATCCCTCTCCCTCTTCCTCTCCGGCCCTCCCATCCCCCTCTCTACGACCTTACTACATGACAATGAAAGGTGTACGACCCCCTTCTAAGTCTCTCGAATAGGTGGGGGTCTCTCTCTCTCTCTCTCTCTCTCTCTCACACACACCAAGATGGTTGAGGTAATAATGGCGTTTATCACCCAGCGCCATAACTGCTCATAATTGTAAATGTTGGTTTAGGAAGCCTTAGAGTTACGCCTTTATCCCTTAACTGTTGATTCGCTTTTCACCGATTGCGCCCATAACTAATTCGCCCTAAACTTTTTTTTCTATTCTACGCCATTCTTAGTCACAGTGTGCCTTCATCACAGTGCGCCTAACCTCACTACAATACACCATTAACTTCACTACAACGAAACATAATTTTTGCATAAAATTTTACACCGAGTCATTAATTCACTACAGAGCACCATTAACTTCACTACAACGCACCATAACTATTCTAGAATGAGCCAAAGACGTCACTACCAAGCACCATAACCTCGATTATAATACCACCATAACCTCCACTACACTACGCCATTAACACATACAAAACCATCAATTACACCAATACAAAGCACCATAACTTCACTACACTGTCACCATAACCTCCACTACACTACGCCATTAACAATATTACAACGCGCCATCAATTTTATCTACAATGAGCTATTTATCTCATTACACGGGGCCTTGCCATTAAAAGCTCCATAACACCAAGTCATAACCTGATATTTAGATCCGATACTAATCTTAAAGGCGCATGTTATTATTTACAGGAACAAGAGAGACAGAGATTCAAATGAATATACCTCACAATGCGCCTTTAAATCTGTTTTTTTGGATGCTTTTCTATAATGGTGCTTTCATTATGTTTAGAACATTAATTATGGCTTTAGAATTCACACTAGCCTTTAAACTCTTATTTAATGGCGTTGGGATTATGGTTATTAAAAATATAATTAACAGTTTTAATTAACACTACGCCTTTAGCTTCCACCATATCTGTGTTTAGTGACGTTGGAAATATGGCGTTGGTGGCAATTCTTTCCTTCTTTCGTTCTTTCTTTAATGGTTTACCAGTCTGCACTATTATTTGTGGTTAATGGAGTTGAATAATTAATCAGTCTAGTTTATGGGACTACTGTATACTTAATGATGCCTTTAGGACACGGGGTATGTCTGTCTGTATGTCCAGTTGTGTAGGGTGTGGGTGTTTGGACATAGTAAGTTAGAGGATATAGCCATGGGTTCTTATAATAGGACACGTTAGGACTCTATTTGGGACATTGTAAATACAATTCACACCCAAGTTGACTTTAGGACACGGGGGGAGTGGGGAGAAATGGGGTATATCAGAAATCCAGACACGCATATAGTAACTTTAGGACACGGGGAAGGTAAAGGAAGGAAGTATGTCCAGAAATTCAGACACGCATATTGACTTTAGGACACGGGGGGGTCGTGTATGTCAATTTTACGGGACACATTTTCCGGCTGCCGACTATGACAGAGACGGGTCCCAGGTTTTTCCAATTCCCAATATAATTAATGGTTGATATGATACGTCGATTGCCTTGTGTTGGTGGCCAGTTACTGATGTGTTCACTCTCTCTCTCTCTCTCTCTCTCTCCTCTCTCTCTCTCTCTCTCTCTCTCTCCTCTCTCTTTTCCTCTCTCTCTCCTCAATAAATAGTAACCTCTATCTCTCTCCCTCCTCCTCCCCTCACCTTCCCTCACCCTTCCCCCTTCCTCCTCCCTCACCTCCCCTTACCTCCCCTTCACCTTCACTCACCCTTCCCCCTTCACTCACCCTCTCCCTCTCCTTCGTTCCCCCTCCACCTCCACCCCCCACACACAAACACCCCCAACCCCCTCCACACAAACAATTCCCCCCCTCCCCTCCAACCCTCTTCCCCCACCCCCCCCACACAAACATGAAACAGCCACTACAAAAGTTTAGAAGACTTAACTCCGAACAACACAAAGAAGAATAAGGTGTGTGTGTGTGTGTGTGTGTGTGTGTGTGTGTGTGTGTGTGTGTGTGTGTTGGAGAGAGAGAGAGAGAGAGGTTCTTCTCTCTGTCTATCTATCAATCTATCATATATTCTTCTTATTTCTACACACACACACACACACACACACACACACACACACACACACACTTCCACTCTACAAAACTTAAACATTGACAAAAACAAACACACACAAACACACACAAACACACAGGGGAGGTGGGGGTATTGCACTTTGCTTTACTCAACGTTAAATTTGTCCAGCCGATATTGACTGAAAGGATAGCAGGGGTCAAAATGGCTGGTCCAGCTCAGAGATGCCTGCTATCTGCGGGCGAAAATATTGGTGACGAGAAATATTTGATGACGAAAATTATTTGACGAAATATTTGATGACGAAAATATTTGATGAAATGGTGACGAAAATATTGGTGACGAAAATATTGGTGACGAAAATATTTGATGAAAATATTGATGAAAATATTTGGTGACGAAAATATTTGATGAAAATATTTTATGACGAAAATATTTGGTGACGAAAATATTGATGAAAATAATGATGACGAAAATATTGATGACGAAAATATTGATGAAAATATTGATGATGAAAATCTTTAAAACAAAAACACTTACGACAAAAACATAAAAAACAACAAAAATATACAATAAATACAACTTCACCTTACAGACTCACAGACAGGTGTAGAGGACAGGTGTGTGATGGTGTACAGGTGTGCAAGACAGGTGTTAGGATATGTACAAGTGCAGGTACAGATACACGAACAGTTAACAGCTAAGAACACGTCTACCTGTATTTACCTGTACCTGTAATTACCTCTCCCTGTACCTGTATTTACCTGTACCTGTACCTGTATCTACCTGTACCTGTATTTACCTCTCCTGTACCTGTATTTACCTGTACCTGTACCTGTATCTACCTGTACCTGTATTTACCTGTACCTGTAATTACCTCTCCCTGTACCTGTATCTACTGTGTACCTGTACCTGTATCTACCTGTACCTGTATTTACCTGTACCTCGCCTTACATCTTCTGCACCATTACCTCAGGATGAAGGAGATTGAGCTGATAACACCAGCTTAACTTCACCTAGGAAAAATATATATTTTTTTCCTCGGGGCCTAAAAAAAATACAGTAATACTTTTAGCCCCAAAATAACAAAATAATTATTTGCAAATAATTTTTTCAGCCCCAAAATAACAAATAATCAATAAATATTTTTTAACTCAAAGTATAAAGTAATAAATTCTTGCTAAACCCAAAGTATATAAAAGTAAATAATACTTTTGGTAATAAAATAAACACCATAAAAGTGAATCTCAAAAGGAAAAAAAATCGTAAGATATCAAAAGTTACGATAATTTACCTAGAGTAGGAAGAAATTCATCACACTAGACAGACAGACATACAGACAGACATGAGACAGACAGACAGACAGACAGACAGACAGACAGACAGACAGACAGACAGACAAAATTCTAACAAAGAGACAGAGACAAGTAAACAACTAAACGCAAAGACAGACAAACATTCAAACAAACGCACAGGACAGACAGACAGACAGACGAGACAGACAGACAGACAAATAAACAAAAGAAATTCACACTTTCACCCCATTTCTATCCCTCCTCTCTCCCCACCCTGCTCCCCCTCACCCCCCCCTCCCTCCCTCCCCCACTCCTGCTCCCCTCCTCCCCTCACCCCCCTCACCCCCCCTCCCTCCCCACCTGCTCCCCCACCCCTCCACCCCTCCCTCACCCCCTCACCTCCTCCTCTCACCTCCCCTCACCTCACCTCATCCCCCCACCTCCTCCCCTCATCCCCTAAGAAGATCTTGTCTGTAAGGCGCCCGTTCACGGTGCCATTAACGCCAAAGTCTCCATTAAGTTTAAACGACTGAGCGTATTCTTATTGCTGCTAGCCATCTCCCCACCCCACCTCCCCCTCCCTCACCTCCCCCTCACCTCTACCTCCCCCCCTCACCTATGCCTCCTCCCCCCTCCCCTCACCCTCCCCCTCACTCTACCTCCCCTCACCTATGCCTCCTCCCCTCCTCACCTCTCCCACCAATTCGCATCCCTTCACTCCTTTCCTCTCCCCACACCCCTCCCTGCACCCTCCCCACTTAAGACTGAGGGCCCATTAAAACTAGGGACCCATTAAGACTGAGGGCCCATTAAGACTGAGGGCCCATTAAGACTGAGGGCCCATTAAAACTAGGGTCCCATTAAAACTAAGGGCCCACTAAGACTGAGGTCCACTAAGACTGAGGCCCACTAAGACTGAGGCCCACTAAGACGGAGGGCCCACTACACGGAGGGCTCACTCAGCCTCCTTGACTAGTGAGCTAATGTCCCTACACACTAATGGACTCAGGTAATGATATTTACCTGTGCCTAATTAAAGTATGTGGGAATGCTTTTAGTGGAGGTGATGGTGTTACCTGTAGCTCTCTCTCTCTCTCTCTATGACCTTCCCTTTAAATCCCTCCAAACTAAACTCTTTTTTTCATCCCAGACAGAAAGACACACACACACACACACACACACACACACACACACACACACACACACACACACACACCATAAAAAATACAAATAATCAGAAAAATACTTGTATAAATAGACAGACAGACAGACAGACAGACAGAGACCATTACAGATGAGTCACTCAGCCCCGGGGAAATTATCGTATTACTAATGTTTATTTGTATCGTCTTTAGGCAATAAGATACGACAAAAGATTAGATATTTTCACATTATACCTGGGATATTAATATAAGTTATTGTCTTAAGCGATAGTTTCTGGTTTTTTGTCTAAAGTTACGATATTTTCTGGGTTTTTGTCTGAAGTTACGATAGTTTCTGGGTTTTGTCTAAAGTTACGATAGTTTCTGGGGTTTTTGGTCTTGTTACGATATTTTCTGGGGTTTTTTTCTAAAGTTACTGATAGTTTCTGGTTTTTTGTCTAAAGTTACGATATTTTCTGGCGTTTTTTGCTTAAGGTTACGATATTTTCTGGCGTTTTTTGTCTTAAGTTACGATATTTTCTGGGGTTTTGTCTTGTTACGATATTTCTGGGTTTTTTGTCTTAAGTTACGATATTTTCTGGTTTTGTCTTGTTACGATATTTTCTGGGTTTTTGTCTTAAGTTGATATTTTCGGTTTTTTGTCTTGTTACGATATTTTCTGTTTTGTCTTAAGTTACGATATTTTGGTTTTTGTCTTAGTTACGATATTTTCTGCTTAAGTTTATTTTCTGGTTTTTGTCTTAAGTTACGATATTTTCTGGGGTTTTTTGTCTTAGTTACGATATTTTCTGGTTTTTTGTCTTAAGTTATTTTTTTTTGTTTTTTTGTCTTAAGACGATATTTTCTGGTTTTTGTCTTGTCACGATATTTTCTGGGTTTTTTTCTTAAGTTACGATATTTTCTGGTTTTTGTCTTGTTACGATATTTTCTGGGTTTTTGTCTTGATATTTTCTGGGTTGTCTTGCTTCACGATATTTTTGGGTTTTTTGTCTTGTTACGATAATTTTGGTGTTTTTGTCTTGTTAATGATATTTTCTGGGGTTTTTGTCTTGTTGATATTTTCTGGTTTTTCGTCTTAAGTTACGATATTTTCTGGGTTTTTTGTCCTAAGTTACGATATTTTCGGTTTTTTGTTCAGTTACGATATTTTCAGGTTTTTGTCTTAAGTTACGATATTTTCTGGGTTTTTTGTCTTAAGTTACGATAGTTTCTGGGTATTTTGTCTAAAATTACGATATTTTCTGAGTTTTTGTCTTAAGTTACGATATTTTCTGGGTTTTTTGTCTTAAGTTACGATATTTTCTGGGTTTTTTGTCTTAAGTTACGATATTTTCTGGGTTTTTTGTCTTAAGTTACGATAGTTTCTGGGTTTTTTGTCTTAAGTTACGATATTTTCTGGGTTTTTTGTCTTAAGTTACGATAGTTTCTGGGTATTTTGTCTAAAATTACGATATTTTCTGAGTTTTTGTCTTAAGTTACGATATTTTCTGGTTTTTTTGTCTTAAGTTACGATATTTTCTGGGTTTTTTGTCTTAAGTTACGATATTTTCTGGGTTTTTTGTCTTAAGTTACGATATTTTCTGGGTTTTTTGTCTTAAGTTACGATATTTTCTGGGTATTTTGTCTAAAATTACGATATTTTCTGAGTTTTTGTCTTAAGTTACGATATTTTCTGGGTTTTTTGTCTTAAGTTACGATATTTTCTGGGTTTTTTGTCTTAAGTTACGATATTTTCTGGGGTTTTTTGTCTTAAGTTACGATATTTTCTGAGTTTTTGTCTTAAGTTACGATATTTTCTGGGTTTTTTGTCTTAAGTTACGATATTTTCTGGGTTTTTTGTCTTAAGTTACGATATTTTCTGGGTTTTTTTGTCTTAAGTTACGATATTTTCTGGGTTTTTTGTCTTAAGTTACGATATTTTCTGGGTTTTTTGTCTTAAGTTACGATATTTTCTGGCGTTTTTTGTCTTAAGTTACGATATTTTCTGGGTTTTTTGTCTTAAGTTACGATATTTTCTGGGTTTTTTGTCTTAAGTTACGATATTTTCTGGGGTTTTTTGTCTTAAGTTACGATATTACCAGAGAAATATTCCCATGATTCACGATACGTGTCATAAATCATCGCAACAACAACAAACGATAATTGTAGTAAAAGATTAATAATAATTCGGAAATAATTCATTGCAAGACGTTAAATAATTCATTACAAGGGATTACAGGATAAGTTAAATCCTGTAATCCAATCCCTAATCACCTTGTATACGTCAGTTTACAATAGATTAACAGCTAACAAGAGCCCATCGCAATAGACCATTAATGTTGCAAATGCGTCACTGCAATATATCAACTAAACGAACATATTGCAATAAATTTCCCAATACGATACGCCATAATTGCAAGCTCCATTACCTCTACAATGCAACAACATATCTGCAACTTGATTTACACCAATTGCATCAGAGATATACCAATTTTAAAACCTAAAATTTACAATAGGTTCATCATTATACAACTCAACTCCTATTGTAACGAGTGAAGCAATTTTTCCCCCCTTGCAATTGCAGATCATTTTAACTGTCATGATTTAACCAAAATGACCCGTATCGATTGCTGGATTAAATGCCAGTTTTGTATGTGGTAATGGGGGAGAAAATAAATTGCAAAGCTATTTTATTGTCCTTGCCACATCGTCAATATTGCAAAGGTTGGATCAATACAGTGCGATGTGTATTGTGTTGCAGAGTTAATTGTTTTTTATTGATAAGAAAATAACTCGTAAAAATGTCTAATGTATTTGTAAAACTAATATGACTTGGCAGGTGTTTTTTTCATTACGGCAGCTGTACAGACATATGGCTTCTCCTTAGTAGAAGCCATATGTCTGTATGAAGAGTTCTAAGCCATGGGGCCACAGTGATGAGACGGGGTGAAGAGACAGAGATGTGGAGAGACAGGGAACGAGATTGGGAAAAAAGAGAGAGACGGAAATAATGAGATCGAGAGATATTGAGAGGAGAAATTGACAGAGGCAGGGAGACAGAGAGCTGGAAGGACAGACAGACAGAAGGACATGCTGAGACAGATAAACAGACAGATACCGAGATAGACAGAACTATAAATATATAAATTTATTACCACAAAAACTATAAACGACATAAAGTATAGACACAAGAACACATTATGAAAAGGTAAACAGAAAACTATAAACGATACAAATTATAAACGACAGAAACATGAACGTTAAACTCTACAGACGATTATAAACTATAGACGACACAAACTACTACTGTATAAACTCTACAAACTATAGACACCACAACACATAATCCCCCCAAGAAAAACAAAAGATAAACAAAAAAATATAAACTCCACAAACTATAGACACCACAACACATAACCCCCCCAAAAAAACAAAAGATAAACAAAAAACTATAAACTCCACAAACTATAGACACCACAACACATAATCCCCCCCAAGAAAAACAAAAGATAAACAAAAAACTATAAACGACAGAAACTATAAGCGCCAAGAGATCAGCTCGGCCGCCACACTACCTACACACGTGAAAGCAATATTTTTCGCATCTATTTTTTCCCGCTAGTGTTGGAGAAGCCTGGAACTCAGCACACAAAAAGAGAGATGTGGAGTGAAAAGAGAGAGATTTGACAGAAAAGAGAGAGATGGGCAGAAAAAGAGAGAAATTTTGACGGGCAGAAAGAAGAAATTTTGGAGCAGAAAAAGAGAGAGAAAGATTTTGACGGGCAAAGAGAGAGAGATTTTGACGGGCAGAAAAAGAAAGATTCTGCGCCGAAGGAATATTTTTCACGGTTTTATCCAGTGAACTTTTACACCTGCGAGATAGATAGTTTTCATGTAGATAACAGTGCTTTGAAAATGGTGAGTCGTTTGTATGTATGTATGTATGTATGTATGAATGTATGTATGTATGTATGTATGTATGTATGTATGTATGTATGTATGTCTATATGTATGTATATATGGATATATGTATGTACATAATATGTATGTATATATTTATGTGTGTATGTATGTATGTATGTATGTATGTATGTATGTATGTATGTACGTATGTATGTATGTATGTGCGAAAGAAGAAAGAAGAAGAAGAAGAGAAGTAAAGAAAAAGAAGAAGAAGAAGAAGAAGAAGAAAAAGTAAAAAAGAAGAAGTAAGAAGAAGAAGAAAGAAGAAGAAGAAGAAAAGAAGAAAGAAGAAAGAAGAAGAAGAAAGAAGAA
>NW_024729092.1:15000-20000 GCF_018991925.1 Homarus americanus
TCAATAATAAAACAAAATTTCACACGCCTCCTTTAGTCCTTCCTCTCATCTCCATCCCACTCCCTCCATCCCTCTCTCCCTCCCCCCCTTCCATCCTCTCTCCCATCTCATACATCCCCATTCCCTTCTATTCTTTCTCATCAATCCATCAACCCATTCCTCCTTCTCTCCATCCTCCCCCCTCTCCCCTTCCCTTCTTCCATTCCCTCTCCCATCACCCCCCTTCTTCTCCGTCATCATACCCTTCTCCTTTCCCCATCCCATCTCTCCTCCACTCCCCCTCCCCACCCCCCCACCCCCACCCCCCAGGTCCATCACCATCTGACTTGCAAATATTATCAACAATATAAAGGAACATGAAACCAGTCCCATTTCCATTCATTTTTTTTCCCACGTGGAGAGAGAGAGAGAGAGAGAGAGAGGGGGGGGGAGAGAGTTCAGGCGGTCGATGTTTATACTTAATAATGCCGAGGGAAACAATGAGCATCGTTGTATGTTAAGTGCTGTGGTACTGTATTGTTGTGGTGGTGCTGTGGTGAAAACAGTGAAGCGACCTCTCTTCTCTCTCTCACTCTCTCTCTCTCCCAGTACTAACTAAACTTCCTTAAAGAGTCTCATGAAATGTCAGTATGTGTCAGAAAAGTGTCAGCAAGTGTCAGGATGTGTCATTAGTGTCAGTTGGCGTCAGGAAGTGTCAGCATCTGTATTACTCGAACTCAACATCAGGTCCTATGGTTCGAATCCCCACCCCCCCTGGAGTTGTGTTTACTTGTGAATTAAACCATCTTCCTCCCTTTCTTCTCCTCCTCCTCTTCCCTACCCTCCTTATCCTCCTCCTCTTCCTCTTCTTCCTCCTACTTCTCCTCCTCCTCCTTTCTCCTCTTTCTCTTTTCCTTTTGTTTCGTGTTCAAAAGCGATTAAATAGGAGAGAGAGAGAGAGAGAGAGAGAGAGAGAGAGAGAGAGAGAGAGCACCTTCTATGGTCATCAGGTCAATAAACGGTAATCGATAACTCGTCCCGTTAAAAGAGATTTTGTGGAGCCATCTAGGCGTGATTGAACTTCTCTCTCTCTCTCTCTCTCTCTTCTCTCTCTCTCTCCGTATCCCTTTCTCCTTTTCTTCATTCGTTATTTTCCTCTACACACACACACACACACACACACACACACACACACACACACACACACACACACACACACACACACACACACACACACACACACACAGTTTTACATGACGTATACACCAGATATACACACAAAAGTATACTTATCTTCACACACACACACACACACACACACACACACACGAAAAAAGTATACATATCTTTCACCATGACTGAGGCCCGTGTTGACAGTGGGGCTTGACAGGTCCTTGACGCCTGCCAGAGCTGTCAAGTTATAATGGAGCTTAACATGTGCGTGTGTATGTGTCTATCTTGTGTGTCTGTTTTGTGTGTCTGTCCTAGGTCTGTCTTTCCTATTAAGGTGGAGAGAAAGGAGAGGTGGCTGAGGAGAGGGAGGGGGAGAGGTGTGGAGGAGAGGGAGAGGGGAGAGGGCAAGGAGTGGGTGGTGGTAGGAGAAGTGCTGGAAGAGAGAGAGGGAGGTGCTGTTGGTAGGAGGAGGGAAGAGGAGAGGAGAGGGAGGGAGAGGTGCAAGAGGTGATGGGAGGAGGGATGATTAAGAGGATGAGAGGAAGAGGTAAGAAAGAGGGGAATATGAAAAAAAAGGAAGCAGTGGGAAGAAGAGGTGAAAAGGAGAAGGAGGGAAGAGGAATGAGGGATGGAGGAGGGGGGGAAGAAAAGGGAGAGGGAGGAAAAAGGAGAAGGAGGAGACAGGAATACAAAGGAAGAGAAACAAAGAGAAGGAAGAGGAGGAGGAGGAGGAGGATAAGTAACAACAGTGAGGGTATTAGTGAAGGAAGAAAGGAACAAGGAAGACAGAAGAAAGATAATAACAACAAAAAAACGACAACAAAAGAACAACAATAACTAATAACAGCAAGAAGAAAGCAACAACAAGGCCAGGAGGAGCAACAGGACTACCAGCCAACAGGTGTAAATCCCACAGGTTAATTCAGCAGTAGCCTCAGCAGCAGTAGCCTCAGCAGCAGTAGCCTTAGCAGCAGTAGCCTCAGCAGCAGTAGCTCAGCAGCAGTAGCCCAGCGCGAGCCTCAGCAGCAGTAGCCTCAGCAGCAGTGCCTCAGCACAGAGGCAGCAGTAGCCTCAGCAGCAGTAGCCTCAGCAGCAGTAGCCTCAGCACCAGTAGCCTCAGCAGCAGGTAGGCGGTATAAAGTGAATACTCTCCAGCATTCCCACTAATTACTTCCTGACCCCACCCCCTCCCCCCACACCTTACTTACCACCCACCTCAAGTAAACTTTAAATGTAAACTCCATGACATAATTACCTGAAGTGTTGTGTTACTGATTCACCCCATCAGGTAAACCATACAGGTAAACTTTAAAGGTAAACTCCATGACATAAATGCCTGAAGTGTTGTATTAGAGGTAAACTTTCCATGGTATTTGTATCCACATCCTCAGGTAAACCAGACAGGTAAACAAGACGTAACCAGAACACACACACACACACACACACACACACACACACACACACACACACACACACATACACACTTTATACCTCCCACAATATCACCCATCCACACCCACACCTACCACCCACACAGTCAAGCTCCCAAACCATATAAACCCACATTAATTAACTAAACCACAAAAGTTCAGATTTCTATATTTTTTTTCACTAGGCAGGACGAGGCTATTTTTACCCAGTCAATAACTTCACAACAAACATGTATGTAAATTTATGCTAATGTGTGTGTGTGTGTGTGTGTGTGTGTGTGTGTGTGTGTGTGTGTGTGTGTGTTAATTTGGGGTACAGGTTTAAAGTCAAAAAATTTTGTGATATTATGAAAAAATCAATCTACTTTGTTAATCAGAATCTAATAAACTTTTTTTTAATTTTTAAAGTATTTGTTCTTATCTATAACTCCAATGATAATTTGAAATGAATAATATTAGTTTCTTAACCTTAAAACTTTTTTTAATAGATTTTCGTATTAAGAAAGTATAGTAATTTCTATCATTAAAAAGATTAAATCATATTTTTTTAAACTAACCCAAAGTTTTATACAAATTAAAAGTTTAGCATTTTTAGAGGGATTTCATTTATTTATTGAGTTTAATAATTTTCAAATTTATATAGAAAATTATTATAAACTTCCCCATTAAAAAAAAATACTTCCCGATTAAAACACAAAAATGCCCATAAAATACCCATAAAAATACCCACAAAAACTATAAAAATACCACAAAATACCAACAAAAACATAAAAATACCCACCAAAATACCGAGAAAAAAAATACCCGAATTATTTTTAACACAGACAATTGTACAGAATTTATTGAGTATCACCACAAATCCCGGATAATATTACCGGCATTTATTAATTCCTTGCAAATTATTATTGTAATTTGCTTTTACATCTACGATTAAAATATATATATATAATTCATTTAGATATTTCCGGGAAAATTAATTAAATGGCCAATCACAGTGTTGGGTATTATTGAGCAGCCAATCACAGTGGGGGTATGTTGTTGTGTGCCAATCAGAGTGTTGTATGTTATTGTGTGGCCAATCAGAGTGATGTGTACTGTTGTGTGGCCAATCAGAGTGATGAGTATTGCTGTGTGACCAATCAAAGTGTTGTATGTTATTGTGTGCCAATCAGTTTGCTGTAGGTTGTTGTGTGGCCAATCAGTGTTTTATATTATAGTTGAATGGCCAATCAGAATACCTCATTATTAAGTAGCCAATCAAAGTGCGGTAAATCACTACCTAGCCAATCAAAGCGAGTAAATCATCACGTAACCAATCAGACCGTAGTAAGTCATTGCTTAGCCAATCAGAACGTAATAAAAAAAAGACTTAAGAATTATCTCGTGTAAATACTAATAATATAACTGTTCGTCTGTCTGTCTGTCCATCTATCTTCGTCTGTCTGTCTTTCTGTCTGTCTGTCATTCTGTCTGTCTGTCTGTCTGTTCGTCTGCCTCATTCTTCTATCTCTTTTTCTTCTGTGTTTCCCTATTCCTTCCCTCCCTTCTCCACACCACTTCCTCCATCATACTCTCCTTCTCCCCTTCCCTTCACCCACCCCTTCCCCCTCTCTCCTCTACACCACATCCCCACCCTCTTCTTTTTCCCTCCTCCTTCCTCGCCCATCCCACACCACTCACTCATACCTCTCATCTCTCCACACCCCCTACCTTCCAACAAACATGTACGAAACGTGTCACAAACCAGAGTTACATACCCCAAGTGAAGATTCATTCCTCGGTCGCCTGTATCTGTTCAACACGCGCAGGTACACTTCACTGGAACAATATATATGCAAATTACTATCCGGTATGAATGGGTAGGGGGTGGGGAGGGAGGGGGGGATTAGGAAGTGAGGTGGGGGAAGGGGGAAGGAAAGGGGGTGGGGAAGGTCCGAAGTGAGGTGAGAAGGTGTCCAGAAGTGGGGTGGGGAGGGAGGTGGGGAGGGTACTGAAGGGGGGGTGGAGAGAGGAGGTGGGGGGGGGATAGAAGAAGAAGGGGTTGGTTCGGGAATTGGAGGGAAGGGAAGGTGGGGGAGAGGGAGGTGATGGAGGAGGGTGGGGGAGAGGAGGAGGTGATGAAGGGGGGTGGGGGGAGAGGGAGGAGGTGATGGAGGGAGGGGTGGGGAGGAGGAGGTGATGGAGGAGGGTGGGGAGAGAAGGAGGTGATGGAGGGGGGTGGGGAGGGGGGGAGGGAGGGGAGGTCATGGTTTGGGGGAAGGGAGATGTGGGTGGGGGGGTAGTGAGGTGTGGGGGGGTGGGAAAGGAAGAAGGGGAGAGGTTGAGGGAGGTCGTTGGGGTGTGTGTGTGTGTGTGTGTGTGTGTGTGTGTGTGTGTGTGTGTGTGTGTCCGTCCTGCCAACCAACCTCACCAAGGGCC
>NW_024729092.1:25000-48456 GCF_018991925.1 Homarus americanus
GCTCTTTCATTGTCAGTAATGGGATAAAACAGCTACCTCAATCATTAGGTTCTGTTTTTCGTGTTTTATCGTGTTTTTGGTGTTTTGTGTTTTTCGGTGTTTTTCGTTTTTCGTGTTTTTTAGTTTTTGTTTTTTGTTTTGGTTTCTTCTGCTGTTTTTACTGTTTTTTCGGTGTTTATTTCCATGTTTTTCCTTTTTTTCATTTTGTTTAGATGTATAAACCTCTTTCAACCTCATCACAGTAAACAAATGGTCTTTTAGGTCATGTTTTTTTGATTACCACTGAATTGAAACATCCTGAGGCTCTGTTTTATACCGACGGAAATTATTACTGAAATACCTTTAAAATCCTGATTCACATTTCATTACCTAACCAAACCCAACCTAACCTAACGTAACCTAACCAAAGCGCTTTTTATTAACATTTCTATTTCATTATATATATATTATCAAAACTATATCTATATTTTATTGTCATTTATATATATTCAATTATAAACATCGTTACATAATCTAATCAACATTTAAGAAACATTTCGTCATAAACACAAATATTCTACCCTGGAGTACACAGTTGAGCTCAGATCGCCGCGGATAATAATCAGTATCAGACTTTCATATTTCACTAACTGGAAGGGTAGGTAAATCAGGCAACAAATTACTAATCAGACTCTAAAATTTATATAAACAGAATTCTGATTAACATTAAGGCATGGAAGCTTAAATAGAAATATGAGACTTTCAACCTGGCTGTGGCGGAGGGATATTTCATTCGATTTTATAGTCCGTGATTCAGAATCTTTCTAATTTATTCAGATTTCTGTTATATATATTGTCTGTTCTCGGTGAAATATATCCAAGTCTTATTAAATTGTGATAAGTAAGTAAATTGCGAAAAATACAGTGTATATGTCACGAAATATACTGAAACATACTGAAAATGGTGAAATATACTGAAAAATGCTGAAATATACCAACCCAACTCTATCTGACATAACCAATAATGAACAATAACTGAAGGTGAAATATATTGAAACAGACTATTAATGGTGATCTATACACGAGACATTTAGGGAGAATATACACTGATATGGATCATGGTGTGATGTATATACATATATATATTGACTATACTGATGGTGGTGCATATATCAGGCCTGGGTGTGTGTGTGTGTGTGTGTGTGTGTGTGTGTGTGTGTGTGTGTGTGTGTGTGTGTGTGTGTGTGTGTGTGTGTGTGTGTGTGTGTTGTGTGTGTGTGTGTGTGTGTGTGTGTGTGTGTGTGTGTGTGTGTGTGTGTGTGTGTGTGTGTGTGTGTGTGTGTGTGTGTGTGTGTGTGTTGTGTGTGTGTTGTGTGTGTGTGTGTGTGTTGTGGTGTGTGTGGGGTTGTGTGTGTGTGTGTGTGTGTGTGTGTGTGTGTCTGTGTGTGTGTGTGTGTGTGTGTGTTGTGTGTGTGTGTGTGTGTGTGTGTGTGGAGAGAGAAAGACATTAAATTTGACGACTGACATGACGACGACTGAGAGAGAGAGAGAGAGAGAGAGAGAGAGAGAGAGAGAGAGAGAGAGAGAGCCAGCACCTGACGACCCGTTAACTGCCCCACATCCCACACGCTAACGACAACACAAAGCGCCAGTACGGGCATTCAGCAGCGTCTGGCGAACCTTCTACCCCGCAATAACGGCTGTGTCCTTACAAAAAAACTACGCCAGTGGAATTAAATAGCGCCTGGGAATCATTTCAACCTAGCATTGACATTCTGGCAACATCTACGCCAGACGAACCTTAACTCACCTTATGCTTGTACTGGCACTTATCTCTAACACAAACACCAGCGTCTGTAACAGCCTTAAGAGTTTACACCAAGCAGACGTTCGCCAGCTACACCAATTTAAAATTTAAAAAAGTTATCGCCAGCGGAGGCAACAGTGCGCCCGTCTATCATGAACTACTACTACTACTACTACTACTACTACTACTACTACTACTACTACTTACTACTACTGCTGGCACTATAAACAACACCATAATGTCTTCTTACACCTGGCTAAGTTTGGCACCCTGGCATTAGTTGTGGCACCAAGTTGCTGAGTGGCACTATAACTCAACTCGTGGCTGGGAGAGTTGGAGGAGGAGGAGGAGCATCTCACCTCTCTCACCGTGTTCTCTTCACAGCTAGAGAGGAGACGTGGTTGAGGAGTCTCTCTCTCTCCCCAGCTGTGGTGAAAGGGAGTGTGATTCTCTCTCACAGGTAGGTAGGAGGAGACGGTGGTGGAGAGAAGATCGTTATCTGGCTGTTGTAGAGATTGTACTTTAGATAAGTGGTACTTTATGATGGGTGAGCTGATGAAGGGGGGAAGAGGGAGAGGAGGGAGAGGAGGAGAGGAGGGAGGAGAGGGGAGGGAGGGAGGGGGAGAGGAGAGAGGAGAGAGAGGGAGAGAGGAGAAAAGTAAGAAGAAGAGGAAGGAAGGGAGGGGAGGAAGAGGAAGAAGAGAAAGAAAACAACAACAACAAACAACAACAACAACAACAAATAAAACAACAAAGAGAAGGCGAACCAAATTAAAAAAATAAAATAAATAAATAAAAATCTGCCAAAAAACACAAACAATAAATGACTAAAAACACACCTTAAGAACACCTGTACTCTCTATACCTGTGTCAAGGTCACCACCCGTGTCACTGATTTAAAGTAAAGGTAAACCCAGCCTTAGTTTTAATATAAAAAATCCAAACTAACAAAAATAAACCGAAAAAACAAGAAAATAACAATAGGTTTTTTTATCTTTGGTAGACAAATATTTATATAAACTCATAAAATTGAATAAAAATAAATAAAAGCGAGCGTAAAATTTTCCTGAACGAGCCTCATGCGTGACGTCACAGGTAACAAACAATAAAAATTTCCCGCCATAACTTACACGGAAAGATATGGGCTAAAAAATATTCTACAGTAAGTTTACATATACCATTATTCTTATGTATTCTAACTTTATGTAATGTTATGATACAGGCGAGTTAGTATTATTGTTTTTATGTATTTACTGTAGTTCCAGTAATATGGATTAAGTGTGAGTTGTAGGTAAGTTAAAACATTAGTTATCAAGGTGAGATAATTAACTGTATTCCCTATTTGTACCTGTATCTGTAACTATACCTGTAGTCTTATACCTGTTTCTGTACCTTTACCGTACCTGTACCTTACCTGTACTCATACCTGTACCTGTGTCTATACCTGTTCCAAACTTTACCTGACTGCACCTGCACCTTTACCCACCTGTACCTGTGTCTATACCCACCTATACTCCAGTACCTGTGTTCTATACCGTACCTGTACCTATATCTGTGCCTATACCTGTACCCGGGTCTATACCTGTACCTGTACCTATACCTGTACCTGTGTCTATACCTTGTACTTATACCTGTACCTGTGTCTATACCCTAGACCTGTACCTGTATTAAGAGAGGGTGGTGGGAGGAAGGAGGCCCGCCACCACTAAGTTACCAACCCTGGCACCAACTTGGTAAACTTGTCCCAAACACACCTGGGCTGGTTGACGATGCCCGACACCTAACACCTGCCAACACCCACTACCATCTGCCAACACTTCTAACATCCTCCAACACTCACACATTCCAACATCCACCAACACCTACCAACACCCCTAACATCCTCCAACACCTGCAACACTCTAACATCATCCAGCACCTGCCAACATTTTTACACCTGCCAACACCACCAACACTTGCCAACACCTGCTAACACCTCCAACACCTGCCTTCTGCTTTTTTTGTTTTTTTTGTTGTCAACACCCACCAACACCTACCAACACCTGCCAACACACCTACACCTGCCAACACCTACCAACACTAACACCTACCAACACTCTCCAACCCTCCAAAACGAGAGTATAGCCCCCCACCCCACCCAGCTTATTACACCATCAAATACACATTATATATACATTTATACACACACTATATACATATTATACACCGTCCGGCTCCCCAGTGATCCTCTGTTCTTCATGTTATTCAATTTAACATCTGTCTTAGATTTGAAGATTTATAATACCAGTTTTATACATGTTTATATTGAATTACCAATTGGGATACCTGTAATTACTATATATTACCAAATGACCAGGTTAATTAGTTTTGAATTATTTTTAATTAATATCTACGTTGTTACACCATCTGTATGCTAAGCCCACCTGGGGTAATTAATCTACCTGTACTATATATCTAATTGAGAGAGTTCATTAGTCTACGTATGATCTTGTCACCACCTGAGATTTCCTGTACCTGTAATTATATCCAAAATAAGTATTCTCAGCTTTGTATATCTATATAACACTTATTTCTGTTTTTTTGTTCTTAACCTTATAACAGAGAACAAATGTTAACTTCCATCTGTTATTCCTCTTTCTAACTTATTCGGAGGTTTCTAAAAGCTTAGAGACCAACAACACACACAGGTCTATCAATCTCTGGGGACACCACATGAGTCTTAAACGCCCTCAGAGACCAAACACACACACACACACACACAGCCCATTAATCACCGTATAGAGGTCTTTTACAGGTCTTTCTAGTGAGTCTTAGCGTTACATTCACATCCAAAGAGGGACAGGTATGGGGGGAGGTGAGTACATTAAATAAAATACCTGTTTATTTGGTTTACCTTTGATATGCAAATTAGTCTCTAGGGAAGGTGAGATGTGGAGGGTGAGGAAGCCTATGGTGCCCCTAGAGAGAGAGAGAGAGAGACATATATAAAATCTTTGGTATGTAAATTAGAGAAAAAATAATTACAGAAAAAACAAATCTCTAAACAAATAAAACCACAAAAAAACAACCAACAACAACAGCCTTAACTGCATGACAACCAACTAAATCACTCAGAATCACAGTAAAGTAAAAACAACCACACACACACACACACACACACACACACAGAACAGTTATTTAAAGCACCGTATTTATCCTCAGTAGTAATATGTAAATTAAGGTGGTACCGAGTCTGCAGGTATATATATATATAACTAGTGTATTTTAGCCTGGAGGACCGGTGTGGTGGTGGTGGGGAGGAAAGTGGTGGTGACAGTGGTGGAGGACAGTGGTGGAGGATAGTGGTGGTGATAGGGTGGGGAGGATAGTGGTGGGAGGACAGTGGTGGTGATAGTGGTGGAGTGACAGTGGTGGAGTGACAGTGGTGGAGTATGTGGTGGAGTGACAGTATGACATGAAGTAGCACGTGACAGAAGCAGTAGCGGTGAGGTAGTGATGATCAGCTGAGCCACAATGTAAAAAAAACTCTCAGGCGGGTAGAGGGGTAGGGGGTGAGGGAGAGGTAAGGGGGTGAGGGAGGTGATGGAGGTGATCTGGCTGGCCGGATATCCTGCTAGTGTGCCTACGGAGGGGTGGGGAGTGGTGAGGGTAGGGGGGTGAGGGGAGGTGAGGGGGGGGGAGAGGTGAGGAGAGCGTATCGATTTTCCGTGTTACACAAACTTTAACCAGCTGGTCCCTATGGTTCCCGGTCTTCAACGCCTCTCTGGATGGACCGTGGCGAGGGCAGGAAGGAAGGAAGGAAGGAAGGAAGGAAGGAAGGAAGGAAGGAAGGAAGGAAGGAATGTAGGCAGGAGGGCAGAAGGCAGGTAGGGAGGGAATTAAAGGAGGGACGATAGAAAGGAGGAAAGGAGGGAAGGAAGGTAGGAAGGAAGGAGGAATGAAGGAAGTAAGGGGAGGAAGGAAGGTAGCAAGAAATGAAAGAGGGGGCTGATAGGGGGTAAGAAGAAGGAGTAAGGAAATAAGGAGACAGCGGGGAGGAAGTAAGGAAAGCAAGAGTGAGGAAGGAAGAAAATAGAGAGATAAGGAAGAAGGAAAGGAAGAGAGAAGACTGGAGAGATGACCTGGTGGGTGTTGAAGACAGTACTACCAGGCGCTAACAGGTTCTACCAGGCGCTAACAGGTTCTACCAGGCGCTAACAGGTTCTACCAGGCGCTAACAGGTTCTACCAGGCGCTAACAGGCCCAGGCGCTAACAGGTTCTACCAGGCGCTAACAGTTCTCGGGCAACAGGTTCTACCAGGCGCTAACAGGTTCTACCAGCGCTAACAGGTTCTACCAGGCGCTAACTGGTTCACCAGGCGCTAACAGGTTCCACCAGGCGCTAACAGTTCTACCAGGCGCTAACAGGTTCTACCAGGCGCTAACAGGTTCTACCAGGCGCTAACAGGTTCTACCAAGGCTAACAGGTTCTACCAGGTAACAGGTTCTGGGCAGTGGCGCTAACAGGTTCTACCAGGCGCTAACAGGTTCTGCAGGCGCACGGTGTTCACCAGGCGCTAACAGGTTCTACCAGGCGCTAACAGGTTCTACCAGGCGCTAACAGGTTCTACCAGGCGCTAACAGGTTCTACCAGGCGCTAACAGGTTCTACCAGGCGCTAACAGGTCACCAGGCGCTAACAGGTTCTGCGCCAACGGTTCTCACCAGGCGCTAACAGGTTCTACCAGGCGCTAACAGGTTAGCGCCAGGTTCTACCAGGCGCTAACAGGTTCTACCAGGCGCTAACAGGTTCACCAGGCGCTAACAGGTTCTACCAGGCGCCAACAGGTTCTTACCAGGCGCCAACAGTTCTACCAGGAGCTAACCAGGTTCTTCCAGTTTATAAGAATTCCGAGGTTCATTATTTATCCACCAGGTCCTGCTGTTTACTTTCAGGTCGTACCAGGTCCTTCTGTGTACCACCAGGTCCTACTGTGCACCACCAGGTCCTACTGTGCACCACCAGGTCCACTGTGCACCATCCCACTGTGCACCACCAGGTCCCACTGTGCACCACCAGGTCTACTGTGCACCACCAGATCCTACTGCACCACCAGGTCTCACCAGGAACACCCCAGGTCCTCTGCGCACCACCAGGTCCTACTGTGCACCACCAGGTCCTACTGTGCACCACCAGGTCCACTGTGCACCACCAGGTCTACTGTGTACCACCAGGTCCCACTGTGCACCACCAGGTCCTACTGGCCAGGCACCACCAGGTCCTACTGTGCACCACCAGGTCCTACTGTGCACCACCAGGTCCTACTGTGCACCACCAGGTCTACTGTGCACCACCAGGTCTACTGTGCACCAGGTCCTTCTGTGTACCACCAGGTCTACTGTGCACCACCAGGTCCTTCTGTGTACCACCAGGTCCTTCTGTGTACCACCAGGTCCTACTGTGCACCACCAGGTCCTACTGTGCACCACCAGGTCCTACTTCTGCACCACAGGTCCTACTGTGCACCACCAGGTCTACTGTGCACCACCAGGTCCTACTGTGCACCACCAGGTCCTTCTGTGTACCACCAGGTCCTACTGTGTGCACCACCAGGTCTACTGTGCACCACCAGGTCCTACTGTGCACCACCAGGTCTACTGTGCACCACCAGGTCCTGGGTGGCAGGTATGGGCCACAAAACAAGTTTAATGAGCTATAATTCTCTTTTACGGACCAAGTGCCTAGAGATGACCAGCTGATGTTTACCTCCACCAGCTGATGTTTACCTCCACCAGCTGATGTTTACTCCACCAGCTGATGTTTATCACCAGCTGATGTTTACCTCCACCAGCTGATGTTTACCTCCACCAGCTGTTTATATGCCCTCGTCAGCTGATCTTTATTTACCTCGTCCCAAGTGTCATTCCTACGTGACCTTGACCTCTGACCTTTCCAAATTTACATACAGATAAACATAATTAAATAATCCACGACCCCCCAAAAAATTAATTAACACGATTCACAGGTAAAAATTCTCTTACCTGCCACAATAAATCGTGTGTGTGTGTGTGTGTGTGAAGACCTCAGGCTGACCTTTAACACACACACACACACTACACACACACACACACACACACACACACACACACACACACACACACATAGGTCAAGAGTGCATATCCTTTCACTGTATCTTTACCATTTCAGTTAGTTTGTATTTTTAACCTTTGTATTCGGCTGTTAGGATGAGCCTTGGGTTAGGTGGTAGTGGTGGTGGTAGTGTGTGTGGTGGTGGTGGTGGTGGTGGTGGTGGTGGTGGTGGTGGTGGTGGTGGTGGTGGTGGTGTGGTGGTAGTGGTGGTAGTGGTGGTGGTGGTGGTGGTGGTGGTGGTGGTGGTGGTGGTGGTGGTGGTGGTGGTAGTGGTGGTGGGTGGTGGTGGTGTGGTGGTGGTGGTGGTGGTGGTGGTGGTGGTGGTGGTGGTGGTGGTGGTGGTGGAACTATTGGATTCTGTGTGTGTGTGTGTGTGTGTGTGTGTGTGTGTGTGTGTGTGTGTGTGTGTGTGTGTGTGTGTGTGTGTGTGTGTGTGTGTGTGTGTGTGTGTGTGTGTGTGTGTGTGTGTGTGTGTGTGTGTGTGTGTGTGTGTGTGTGTGTGTGTGTGTGTGTGTGTGTGTGTGTGTGTGTGTGTGTGTGTGTGTGTGTGTGTGTGTGTGTGTGTGTGTGTGTGTGTGTGTGTGTGTGTGTGTGTGTGTGTGTGTGTGTGTGTGTGTGTGTGTGTGTGTATGTGTGTGTGTGTGTGTGTGTGTGTGTGTGTATGTGTGTGTGTGTGTGTGTGTGTGTGTGTGTGTGTGTGTGTGTGTATGTGTGTGTGTGTGTGTGTGTGTGTGTGTGTGTGTGTGTGTGTGTGTGTGTGTGTGTGTGTGTGTGTGTGTGTGTGTGTGTGTGTGTGTGTGTGTGTGTGTGTGTGTGTGTGTGTGTGTGTGTGTGTGTGTGTGTGTGTGTGTGTGTGTGTGTGTGTGTGTGTGTGTGTGTGTGTGTGTGTGTGTGTGTGTGTATGTGTGTGTGTGTGTGTGTGTGTGTGTGTGTGTGTGTGTGTGTGTGTGTGTGTGTGTGTGTGTGTGTGTGTGTGTGTGTGTGTGTGTTGACGTTCAGGTTATTGTTTGAAAGAATAGAGTGGTTCAATAGGCATATAGAACAAAGAGGGTCAAATAAACAGAAAAATCACCAAAGCATTTCAGACAGACAGACAGACGAACGAACGAACAGACAGACAAAGACGAACAGACAAACAGACAGACGAACGAACAGACAGACAGACGAACAAGACAGACAGACAAAGACAGACAGACAAACGGACGAACAGACGAACGAACAAACGAACGAACAAACAGACAGACAAAGACAGACAGACAGACGAACAGGCACTTAAATATAAACACACTCCTAACCAAAACCAACCTAGCAAGCAAAACCTAACCTAACCCAACCTATCTCCGCTAGGGTTATATTTAAACGCCATAAATAACCCTAATAGCTAATAACTACACAGGTGTTAGGTAAATTAAAACAATTGTCACCCATTATTGATAACTGGTTTAGCCCCGGTGTCATTAATTATTCAGAATTATCAACAGCAGCTCCCACTGTCCCACACACCTCCAAGTAATTATAGGATTATAGGTTATTATGCTAAGTGGTATAATTCCTGTGGTTGTGTGATTATATGTAAGTGGTTTTTCGTATTTAATTATTCTGTGTGCGTGTGTGTGTGTGTGTGTGTGTGTGTGTGTGTGTGTGTGTGTGTGTGGTGAGAATGCGACAGAGAGACAGAGAGCGAGAGAGATTGACAGAGGCGTGATAGACAAGCTTTAGCAATTAGAGTTGATCGTTTGATTGACGGACGGGTTGGCTGACAGGAGGAAGTGCATATCGACCCTCCTCTCCCCCTTCCTTCCCTCCTCCCTCCTTCCTTCCTTCCTTCCCTCCTTCTCTATTCCTCCACTCCCTCCCATCCCTCCTTCCCTCCCCAAAAGTAGCTATATGTCTCATGGTAGTGAAACAGACTTATTGAAGGAAGGAGGGAGAGAGAGGAGGGAGAAGGAAGAGAAAGGAAGAGAGGGAGGAAGGTGGGGAAGAAAGGAAGGGAAGGAGAGAGGAGGGAGGTGGGAAGGAAGGAGGGAGGGAGGAAGGAAAGGAGAAGGAATAATATTAAATAATAATAATAATAATAATAATAATAATAAATAAAAAAAGCAGCAACAACAACAATAATAATAATAATAATAATAATAATAATAATAATAATAATAATAATAATAATAATAATATAATAATAAATACACTATCCTCGCCTTTCAAGTTGACCTCTCCTCTCTCAAGGTCGACTTTCTTTCCACCTTCACCCTTCGACTTGACCTCCCTCAGCTCCACCACCCAAGATGACCTCCCTTACCCTCACCCTCACCCTTTGATGCCCTCCCTCACCCCTCACCCCTCACCTCTCAAGAGCCTCCCTCAGCCCCTCGACAACTCTCTATAGTATTACATATTCTCAAGGCCGCTCTGTACAGTAAATCCTCCACGGCTTTTAACGTTGCTTGTATTTCTGCTATACTTCCCTCCCTGTGTGCTATACCTCTGTGCTATACGTTACCCCTCATGTGCTATACGTTACCCCACATGTGCTATACCTCTGTGCTATACGTTACCCCCACATGTGCTATACGTTACTCCCCACATGTGCTATACCTCTGTGCTATATTACCACCCTCATGTGCTATACTTGTGCTATACGTTACACATGTGCTTATACCTCTGTGCTATATCGTTACCCCACATGTGCTATATACTTACCCCCTCATGTGCTATACCTCTGTGCTATACGTTACCCCTCATGTGCTATACGTTACCCTCATGTGCTATAATTCTGTGCTATACTGTACCCTCATGTGCTATACCTTGTGCATAATGTACCCCCCTCATGTGCTATACCTTATGCTACATTACCCCTCATGTGCTATACCTCTGTGCTATACGTTACCCCTCATGTGCTATACCTTCTGTGCTATACGTTAATTCCACATGTGCTATACCTCTGTGCTATACGTTACCCCACATGTGCTATACCTCTGTGCTATACGTTACCCTCATGTGCTATACCTCTGTGCTATACGTTACCCCACATGTGCTATACCTCTGTGCTATACTGTTACCCCTCATGTGCTATACCTCTGTGTTGTTATATTACCCCACATGTGCTATACCTGTGCTATACATTACCCCACATGTGCTGTACCTGCGTATATTGCCCCACATGTGCTATACCTCTGTGTTATACGTTACCCCCATATGTGCTATACTTGTGCTATAAGGTACCCCTCATGTGCTATACACCTCTGTGCTATACGTTACCCCACATGTGCACCTCTGTGCTATACGTTACTCCCACATGTGCTGTACCTGGCATACGTTACCCTCACATGTGCTATACCTCTGTGCTATACGTTCCCCCTCATGTGCTATATACCTCTGTGATACGTTACCCCACATGTGCTGTACCTGTGCTATACGTTACCTCACATGTGCTATACCTCTGTGCTATACGTTCCCCTCATGTGCTATACCTCTGTGCTATACGTTACCCCACATGTGCTGTACCTGTAGCATGTTACCTCACATGTGCTATACCTCTGTGCTACATGTTACCCCACATGTGCTATACCTGTGCTATACTTTTACCCCACATGTGCATACCTCTGTGCTATATTGTTACCCCACATGTGCTATACCTCTGTGCTATACGTTACCCCCACATGTGCTATACCTATGTATAATGTTACCCCACATGTGCTATACCTCTGTGCTATACGTTCCCCCTCATGTGCTATACCTTATGCTATACATTACCCCTCATGTGCTATACCCGTGCTATACGTTACCCCTCATGTGCATACTCTGTGCTATACGTTACCCCTCATGTGCTATACTCTTGCTATACATACCCCTCATGTGCTATACTCCAGCATACGTTACCCCACATGTGCTATACCTTCTGGCATACATTCCCCTCACATGTGCTATACCTGTGCTATACGTTACCCCACATGTGCTATGCACTCTGTGCTATACGTTCCCCTCATGTGCTATACCTTATGCTATACATTACCCTCATGTGCTATACCTCTGTGCTATACGTTACCCCTCATGTGCTATACCCATGCTATACATTACCCTCATGTGCTATACCTTTATGCTATACATTACCCACATGTGCTATAACTTCTGTGCTATGCATTACCCCCTCATGTGCTATACCTTATGCTATACATTACCCCTCATGTGCTAGTATCTCTGTGCTATACGTTACCCTCATGCTATATTATGCTATAGACACCCCTCATGTGCTGTATTTGTGCTATAATGTTACCCTTCATGTGCTATACCTGTGCTATATTGTTACCTCATGTGCTATACCTCTGTGCTATACGTTACCCCTCATGTGCGATACCTTATGCTATACATTAATTCTCATGTGCTATACTTTGTGCTATACGTTACCCCACATGCATTTGTGCTATAATGTTACCCTCATGTGCTATGCATTCTGTGTGCCATACACCCTCATGTGCTATAACTTATGCTATACATACCCCTCATGTGCTATATTTCTCTGTGCTATATGCCCCCTCATGTGCTATACCTTATGCTATACATTACCTCATGTGCTATAATTTGTGCTATACGTTACCCCACATGTGCTATACCTCTGTGCTATACGTTACCCCACATGTGCTGCACTCTGTGCTATATTGCCACCCCTCATGTGCTATACCTCTGTGCTATACATTACCCCCTCATGTGCTATATTCCTGTGCTATAAGTTACCCCACATGCTATACCTCTGTGCTATATGTTACCCCTCATGTGCTATACTTTGTGCTATATTGCTACCCCTCATGCTATACCTCTGTGCTATACCGTTCCCCACATGTGCTATACCTCTGTGCTATACACACCTCATGTGCTATACCTCAGTTATACGTTACCCCACATGTGCTATAACTCTGTGCTATACGTTACCCCCTCATGTGTATACCTCTGTGCTATACATTACCCCTCATGTGCTATACCTGTGCTATACGTTACCCCACATGTGCTATACCTCTGTGCTATCATTTACCCCTCATGTGCTATACCTGTGCTTTATACATTACCCTCATGTGCTATACCTCTGTGCTATACATTTACCCCTCATGTGCTATACTATGCTACGTTACCCCTCATGTGCTATACCTCTGTGCTATACATTTACCTCATGTGCTATACCTCTGTGCTACATTTACCCCTCATGTGCTATACCTCTATGCTATACATTACCCCTCATGTGCTTTATACCTCTGTGCTATACGTTACCTCTTATTGCTATACATAGTATATACGTTTCCCCCTCATGTGCTATACCTCTGTGCTATACATTACCCCTCATGCTTGCTTATATATACATTGCCCTCATGTGCTATACCTCTGTGCTTTATACATTTACCCCTCATGTGCTATACCTCTTTATGCTATACGTTACCCCTCATGTGTTCTATACCTTGTGCTATACGTTACCCCTCATGTGCTATACCTCTGTGCTATACGTTACCCCCTCATATGCTATACCTCTGTGCTATACGTTACCCCTCTTTTCATACCTCTGTGCTATACGTTACCCCCTCATGTGCTATACCTTATGCTATACATTTACCCCTCATGTGCTATACCTCTGTGCTATACATTTACCCCTCATGTGCTATACCTTATATATACGTTCACCCCTCATGTGCTATACCTCTGTGCTATACACCCTCATGTGTATACCTTGTGCTTATACGTTACCCCTCATGTGCTATACACCTCTGTGCTTATACACCCCTCATGTGCTATACCTTATGCTATACGTTACCCTCGTATTTACACCAACTACCTCTGTGCTATACGTTGCCCCCTCATGTGCTATACCTCTGTGTATACGTTGCCCCTCATGTGCTATACCTCTGTGCTATACGTTACCCTCATGTGCTATACCTTATGCTATACATTACCCCTCATGTGCTATACTCTGTGTGCTATACGTTACCCCTCATGTTGCTATACCTCTGTGCTATACATGTTACCCCTCATGTGTGCTATACCTCCTGTGTACCCCTCATGTGCTATACCTTGCTATACGTTACCCCTCATGTGCTATACCTCTGTGCTATACGTTTACATGTGCTATACCTCTGTGCTATACGTTACCCCTCATAGCTTTATACCTATGCTATGCATTACCCCTCATGTTTTACCTTTATTGTATACGTTGCCCCTCATGTGCTTTCCTTATGCTTTCGTTACCTCGTATTGTATTCCTCTGTGCTATACGTTACCCCTCATGTGCTGTACCTCTGTGCTATACATTCCCTCATGTGCTATACCTCTGTGCTATACATTACCCTCATGTGCCTCTGCTATATTTATACCCCTCATGTTCTATACCTCTGTGCTATACGTTCCCCCCATGTGCTATACCTCTGTGCTATACGTTACCTCTGTGTTACTTTATGCTATATATCGTTACCCCTCATGTGCTATACCTCTGTGCTATACGTTACCACATGTGCTATACCTTATGCTATTTACCCCTCATGTGCTATGCCTCTGTGCTATACATTACCCCTCATGTGCTATACCTTATGCTATTTACCCCTCTGTGCTATACCTCTGTGCTATACGTTACCCCACATGCTATACCTTATGCTATACGTTACCCCCTCATGTGCTACCTCTATGCTATACGTTACCCCTCATGTGCTATACCTTATGCTATACGTTACCCTCATGTGCTATACCTCTGTGCTATACATTACCCCTCATGTACCTTTATGCTATACATTACCCCTCATGTGCTATACCTCTGTGCTATACGTTCCCCCTCATGTGCTATACCTTATGCTATACATTACCTCATGTGCTATACCTCTGTGCTATACAGTTACCCCTCATGTGCTATACCTTATGCTATACGTTACCCCTCATGTGCTATATATGCTTTATACATGTTACCCCTCATGTGCTATGCTCTGTGCTATACATTACCCCTCATGTGCTATACCTTATGCTACAGTTATAACGTGATATCTTTCGTCTATGCTATACAGTGGCATATCCTTTATGCTATACTCAGGCATATATTCTATACTATACACAAACCTCTCCTTCCCTCCTTTCCCCTCTCCTCCTCTCCTCCTCCATTGACAGGTGGGGGTGTGGGGGCAGTGTGTGATGTTTGTCAATAAGACGAATAGATGATTCGTCACCTACAGTTAACAATCATAAATCAGTATTGTGGTAGTGGTGGTAGTGGTGGTGGTAGTGGTGGTAGTAGTGTGGTGGTGGTGGTAGTAGTAGTAGTGGTGGTAGTAGTTATGTTAGTAGTGGTGGTAGAGGCAGTGTGAGTGGTAGAGGTAGTAGTAGTTAGTAGTAATAGTGGTAGTAGTGTGGTGGTAGTGGTGGTGGTGAAGGTGGTAATGGTAGTAGTAGTCTTCGTCGTCAAAGCTCGACCACCACAATTTAGTGACGATTTAACACGTAAACTATATTAAATTCCTCTCTCTCTCTCTCTCTCTCTCTCTCTCTCTCTCTCTCTCTCTCTCGGCAGCTAGGCGTTCCACAGCACAAGTGGCCTGGGACCCTAGGAAGCAGGGGGGAGGGAGGGTGGGAAGGGAGGAGGGAGGGTAGGAGGGAGGGAGGGGGAGGGGGGGGTGAGGGGTGTGAGGGCTGGACCTTCCACCCGAGAGTTCGATAAGTCACGTTCAACACAGCCCACGGGGAGGAAAGAAAAGAGATGAGAAGGTGGGGAAAGATGAAGAGGGAGAAAAAGAGTGGGGGTGAGGGGTTTCATTCCTTCTCCCACCCCAGACCTGCCCACCCCCCTCTCTCCCTCCCTTCCCTACGGCCAATTTTCCAGGTGATGCCCAATTTCTGGGGTCATTAGTACAAGGCACCTCCAGACTCACGGGTAAGGAAGATCTAATTCAGAGTGCCATTAAGAGCAGATCTATTTCAGAGTGCCATTGGGAAAATCTATTTCAGGGTGCCATTAGAGCAGATCTATTCAGGTGCCATTGAGGGAGAAGATGTTCAGAGTGTAAGTGAGAGAAAGATCTGGTGCCATTAGGGACAGATCTATTTCAGTGCCATTAAGGAATCTGTTCAGAGTGCCATTAAGGAGCAGATCTATTCAGAGTGCCATGCAGATCTATTTCAGGGTGCCATTAAGGAGCAGATCTATTTCAGAGTGCCATTAATCTTTCATTTTTAAGTATTTATCGGAAACGCATGACACCAGTGACAGCTGTTCCTGAGTGCTGGAATAATGACTCTCTCTCTCTCTCTCTCTCTCTTCTCTCTCACACACACACACACACACACACACACACACACACACACACACACACACACACACACACACACACACTTTGATGTCTGACTAATGAGTTCTGGATGCATGATAAAATCACCCGGGCGACAGAGAGTCCGGCCCTGACACATGACACTTGGATACATATTAATTAACTTTGAGTGCGTTTGATGCATTTGAGTGTGTTTTGGTGGTTTTAATGAGGTTTGTGTGTTTTAGTGGGTTTTAATGAGGGTAGGTTTGGTGGTTTATGTAGTTAGTGTGTTGGTGGGTTTTGTGTGTTTGAGTGCGTTTGAGTAAGTTTGGGTGGGTTTAAGTTATTTAGTAGTGATGTGTTTAAGTAGTTAAGTGTGTTTAGTGGGTTTAGTGAGTTTGGGTGGGTTTAAGTTAATTTCAGTGTTTGAGTGTGTTTGATGTGTTTAGTATGTTTGAGTTTCTTGAAGTGTGTTTGGGTGCGTTTAGTATGTTTGAATGGGTTTTAGTATGTTTAAGTGCGTTTGAAGTGTGTTTGGGTTAATTTTAGTGCATTTAAAATGCATTTGAGTGAGTTTAAGTGCTTTGAGTTTGTTTGAATGATTTGAGGTGCGTTTGGTATGTTTGGGTGGTTTTAGTGTGTTTAAGTGTTTGAAAATTTTAAGTGCGTTTGAGTTTGTTTAGTGAGTTTGAGTGTTTGGGTGGGTTTTAGTGTATTTAAGTAGTCTGGCTGTGTTTGAGTGCGTTTGAGTGGGCTTAGGTGCGCTTGAGTGTGTTTCATCTCTCTCTCTCTCTCTCTCTCTCTCTCTCTCTCTCTCTCTCTCTCTCGCAGCCTCTGAGTCCCTCCGTGAAATGAAATACAAAAGCATCAGTGCCTGGAAAAGTGTGAGTGAGTGTGTGTGTGTGTGAGAGAGAGAGAGATTCTGCCCTCTCACCTTATGTCTTCCCTCTCTTCTCCCCGTCTTCTTATCTACTACTTCTTTTCTAGCCCACTCATTCAGTCTTATTCTCTCTCTCTCTCTCTCATTCCCCCCCCCTCTCTTTCTTCTCCCTTCTCTCACTTTTATTTCTTTATTCCTTGCGATCTCTCCTTCGAGCCCCCTCACCTCTGCCCCACTCTCACCTCTGCCCCACTCTCACCTCTCAAAGCCCTCTCACCTTCGCCAGCTCTTGCTTCTCAAAGATCTCTCACCCAAGTTATCTCACTGTCTTATCACACGTTTTTCTCTCTCTCTCTCTCTCTCTCTTTCTTTCTCTCTTCCCTCTTTCTCTTCCTCCCTCTCCCTTCCTCTCCCCTCACCTCTCTCCTGTTACGCTCGTTACGATGCCTTCTTCCTCCTCCTCCTCTCCTTCAAACCTCTCACGCCCATAATGTCCCTCGTCTTCCGGAGCTAAGAGCTTCTGCTATGCCATAATAATAATAATAATAATAATAATAATATATGTGAATAATAATGTGTGTGTGTGTAAATTGGCAAGCAATGTGTGTTGTGTGTGTGTGTGTGTGTGTGTGTGTAAAAAAATAATAATTAAAAATAATAAAATAATATTAATGTGTGTGTGTGTGTGTGTGTGTGTGTGTGTGTGTGTGTGTAAAAATATGTGTGTGTGTAAAAAAAAAATGTGTGTGTGTGTGTGTGTGTTTAATAATGTGTGTAAAAAATAATATGTATATTAAAATAAATAATAATAATATGTGTAAATAATAATATAATAAATATATATATAAAAATAATATTAAAATATGTAATAATAATAATTATATATGTATTAAATTAACAATATATCAAACAACAAAACTATTAAAAACAAAATTACAACCGGAAACAAGAACAGCAAAAACAATAACAAAACACTAAGTCATAAGTGCCTTAAGTGACTAACGGTGACTTAAATATCATAGTATCCTAAAGTGCCTTAAGAGACTTACGGCGACTTAAAGTATCTAAAGTACCTTAAAGTGACTTACGGTGACTTAAAGTATCGTAAAGAGTTCCAAAAGTGCCTTAAAGTACCAAATTTCCATGTGTCACTTATGTCAACCCTGAACCATGCAGAAACCCGTCCCTATGATCAGTTACGTGTCTTCTTCTTCTTAAACATATCCCCATCCTCTTTCTCTTTCCTCTAACCTCTTCTTTTCTTCTAACTCTACTTCTTATTCTTCCTCTTCTCTTCCACCTCCCTTTGGTACCTCTTCTTCCCACCCCCTCCCTTTCCTACTTCCTCTCTTCCGTTCCCTTTCCTTCTCCTCCTCCTCCTCCTCCTCCTGAAACTTAGAGACTTCTCTTATCTCTCACCCCTGTTAACTGGGAGTCTCCTGTTATCTCTATCGCTTTCTACACTAGAAATAGTTCTCTCTAGCGATGGTGAAAATTTCCCTCATCCCTATCGCTACTAGAGAAATAGTCTGTTTAGTGAAGAGAAATAATCTTTTAGCTCTAGCACTAGTATTTATATCGCTAGGGCAGTAAATTTACAAAGTCGTATTAAGATTGAATTTACCCTATCTCTATCGCTACTATGTATGTATGTATGTATGTATGTATGTATGTATGTATGTGTAGGTATGTAGGTCGACTGGAATAAATTTCATAATAAAATAACACAACACAGCCAGCGATTGAGTAATTAAATGTGTGTGTGTGTGCAATCTATCTATCTATCTATCTATCAATCTATCTATCTATCTATCCAAGCACTGGTTCGTGTATGCATCAATTATTCCGTCCCTTATACTCTCTCTCTCTCTCTCTCTCTCTCTCTCTCTCTCTCTCTCTCTCTCTCTCTCTCTCACCCACTCGGCGTTAACCTCTTACGGTAGCTAATTAGTATTCATAAGAAACTTGACAAAAAATACTATTAATATTTTATCTTTTTCTTTATAAAAGGTTGGGTGGGGGAGCAGGAGGGGGAGCAGGAAGGAGGACAGGAGGAGGGAGGGAGGGAGGAGGAGGAGTTTAAGATGACACTGGCAGATGGTGTGTGTTGTGTGTGTGTGTGTGTGTGTGTGTAACAGTTCCAACACTCTATTTTTTCCATCATTGTCAAAACTGCTAGAATTTTGGCCATCATATGTCCAACACTGTGCCAACACTATACAGACACTGCCAACATTCTACCAACACTGCTAACACTTATTTACATACATTTTCACTCATATTCCCCACCTCAGGATTTAACATTATCGTAAACAACTGTGAGTTACTAAGAATGACCCTGTAGTGAATACTCTCCCTACAACTGCCATTAGTCGCTGATGAGGTGATCCGGCGTCAAGTTTCTCTGACAAGCCTAGTGTTTGACTGCCCAGGGTCGGCCACGTGACGCTTACTTCCGGTGGACGTGTGTGCTCACAGCCTCGCCGTGAACACCAAATAAACACAGTAGTGTAAGGCCACGTCTATCTCTCCCTGGCTCCTTCCTAACCCCTGGCTTCTTCCCCACTACAGCCCCTTCTAACCCCGGCTTCTTCCCCACTACAGCCCCCTTCTAACCCCTGCTTCCCCTACAGCTCCTTCCTGACCCCCGGCTTCTCCCTACAGCTCCTTCCTGACCCCCGGCTTCTTCCCCCTACAGCTCCTTCTGACCCCCGGCTTCTTCCCTGTCATCTTCCACGCTCTGTTTTGTACAACAACTTTTTGGAGCTTCTTCTCTTGTAATGTAACGTGAATGGGATTTTACTTAGCGCTCTCAAACAGACCTCCTCACCACACAGCGACTCACCACACAGCGACTCACCACACAGCGACTCACCACGCTCCTACCACACAGCGACTCACCACACGCTCCTCACCACACAAGCGATCCAACACCACATACCCTCCAATACACAACATTTAACACTTACCGTCAGTCACCATACACGTTCTGGCTCGTCTCACTATATGTTTCTATTTACACTGTCAGACACTATAAAACTCGTAATTTTTTTGTTTTAATTTCATTGTTTCAAAACTTTTATAATTGGATGAGTTAGACGTTTATTAACTGTATGTTTCACAGTCTTCACTTGTTCAACTCGATGTGTGAATTATTGTTATCGTGTTTTCTATTAAATTATCTGTTTCTTTCTATAATCTCACGATAATGACATTCCCAGTCCTCTAGTGTTTATTTACTACGTTCGTAAACTGTTAATTAGCGATGATTTTCTCAATAAATGCTAAAATATAATCACCACAGTACACACCATCAAACACTGCCGCTGTATAAATGACAATGTTAGAATATTACAACTAACGTGCTCTGGATATTTTTTTCTTCTAAGTAATCCTACCTAAAAATAACCTAATTTAACATAGCTTAACGATAATAGGCTACTTTTAGTTAGGTTAGAATAGTTTTAATGACCTGGTATATATAAATGGTTTTCCGCTTTCACGTGTTATAATATTTTTTTTAACATTGGTTAGCTTGGCAGCCATTGCAACTCGTCGGTTGAATTAAGGGCCATGAATTACCGCCGTCAATTTATCTCTCAGTATGATGTACATGGCCATCCAATTTCCATCCGTTTATCCTAGTCTGTTTCGTATTTGATGCAGAGTTATAACAGTATATAGATCTATTTCAGCTACGCTCTGTATCGTAAATAAATACAATAGGCATAGAAAATAAATTTGAATAAAATTCGTCAATTAACATCGTAACACAATGAAACCGCCTGCTGCTTGATAAAAAATAAAAACTATATTGTTAAAATTTAAAATATGAGATATTAATTTTTGAGATTTGTATTTAATTAATATTGTATATATATAAATTAATTTTATAATCTTTAGTATACGTATAAATGGGTTTTAGCATTGATAAAAAACTTTGTTAATACAGTATGTTGGTGATCCTTGACTCCTAAGGCGCCAACTTTTAAGGCCTAAGTCTTGCCATCGCGTGATCATATATATTTTCCCAGAACACATAATAAACCTATTGTTTCTGATGTTTATACATTACCTCCCATAATTAAACATTATAGGATGTAACATAAATACCCCCTAAATTATGATCATCTAATATAGTTACAGACCCCGTAAAGAGTATATATTAATAAAATTACAATAAATTTCTCCTTCGAAATTAACAACGTGGGGACCAGAGGAGGAGGCAATATGGCTGTTGAGTAACACACAAGTTTTCCTTATTTAAGTGACAATTAAGTGAGTTTCAACCTTGGAGACAGTTAGACGTTATCAAGAAACTAATTACCAATGTAACAAGGTAGCAGTCTCGTGTTATTTCGAATAATTTAATGTAAAAAAGTGTAATTGAAGTGATGGTTGTTAACTAGCGCTAGGGGGAACACTTAAAGGAAATATAGTGAAAAATCTTATGTTTTTAAATGTTTTATTTAGTGTTATGTGATTACAAACTATTTTAAAATTATAAGTAGTGATAGTTTTATAGTTAGGGAGAAATAGTGATGATTATTCATTCGTGTCAAGACCTGTCACCTGTCATCACCTGTCATCACCTGTCATCACAACTTAAAAGGTAAATTAATTTGTTTTTAAAAAAATGTTTACTTTATTATGACTGTCATTAATTAACTATAACTTACCTTTGGAGTTAATTCAAGGTGCCATCATTAGGCTATACCTGAGGTTGGCTACCACGTCCCTCCACTGCATACATACATACATACCTACATACATACATACACTTTACATACATACATACACTTATCTGCCATTTTTTTGTTTATGTATTATTATTTTTTTTTTGTTTTTATTTTTTTTTTTTTTGTGTGTGTGTGTTTGTTTGTGTTTCTTGGTACAGAGATGGATCAGAAAATAATGATTTCTTTCTCTCTCTCTCTCTCTCTCTCTTTTTTTTTTTTTTTTTTTTTTTTTTTCTATCTCTCTCTTCAACAGTTGTGACTCTGCTTTGTTTTAGTGTGTGTTTTATGGTAATTGCTTGGATGCTTTGGCTACACACACACACACACGCGCACACGCACACGCACACACGCACACGCATATTTATGGGCTCCAGCGGATACACATGAGTAAGAAAAATTTTGAAGAAAAATAGAGAGTAAAATGAATGAGAGAAAGAGACTCAAGAGATTGAAAAAAGTGAGACTGAGAAAGGAATAAGAGAAAAGTGTGAGTCTGAGAGATAATGAGAAAAGAGATGGAATGAGAATGAAAGTGTATGTTGACTGAGTTAGAGAGAGAGAGAGACAGAGTCACCATCTCTCTCTACTGACTTGGGCTGTAAACAATTGAGAGACTTTCTTTCACCTCTCCTACTTTCCTTTCAAACCTTTCTGTCTTGTAATAATATCTTCTCTTCTTCTTCTACTTTCTTCTTTCTTCTTCTTTCTAGTAAAAAATCGCATGGTATTATTACTACATGTATTATTATTATTATTATTATTATTATTATTATTATTATTATTATTAATATTATTATTATTATTATTATTATTATTATTATTATTATTATTATTTATTATTATTATTATTATTATTATTATTATTATTGTTATTATTATTGATATTATTATTGTTATTATTATTATTATTATTATTATTATTATTATTATTATTATTATTATTATTTCCTGACTCTCTCCTTCCTTCCTTGTCTAGTCTTCGCACCAAATCATTTTTCTACAAGTTTGAGCTAAAAATGCAAAATGGTCAGGTTCCTCTTTGACCTCATAAAATACCTTCACGACTCTCTCTCTCTCTCTCTCTCTCTCTCTTAACGTAGCTGAATTGGTAAATGATAAATATTGATTGACGCTTTTATGGTAACTAATATTTTACCATATAAGCTATCTAGTAGAACTTTCAAGCATTCGGGATATTATTTGGTCAATAGACAGACAGATAGACAGAGGACAGAAAAGACGGATAAATAGACAGACGAATTTAAAGACTAAATCAATTGGGTCTATTAGTAATATATAAAGAATCAGTGTACAAGGTTTGATTGCAATAATTCTATGGAAGTTGTTACTATAATGATAACTCTTTTATTATATATAATATGACAGACGAACGGACAGACAGACAGACAGACAGATAGACACCTGAAAGACAGATATAAGTGATTTAGAACTATTAGACATGAACAGTTTATAAAGAACCTGTGTATAAAGTTTGCAGATATGACAGTAGATCTTGGTTATCATCGACACCTTTACTGCTTGGATAGACAGACGGATAACATTTGACATGAAGCCCCAAATCACAGGCTTCTATCGACACCGTATAAAGAATCAATGGACGAAGGTTGGTTGAGATACGCCTAATAGAACCTGAATTA
>NW_024729093.1:0-12500 GCF_018991925.1 Homarus americanus
CAATAAAAATGGCAACAATTCCCTTTATATGTGAAATGGCAAATAAAGGGCGAAACAAAAATGGCAACATTGCCTTATATGACGGGCAGCAGAGGGACGAAAATGGAAAAACAATTGCCTTTATTTATGAAATGGCAGCAGGGCGAAAAATGGCAAAAATTGCTTTATATGTGATTAATGGCAGCAGGAAGAAAAAATAGAAAAACTGTTTATATGTGATTAATGGCAGCAGTGGTGCGAAACAAAATATGGCAACAATTGCCTTATATGTGATTAATGGCAGAGAGAGGGCGAAAACAAAATATGAAACAATTGCTTTATATGTGATTAATGGCAGCAGAGTGGTGAAACAAAATAGCAACAATTGCCTTATATGTGATTAATGGCAGGGCGAAAACAAAAGATGGCAACAATTGCCTTTTATATGATTAATGGTAGCAGAGGGCGAAAACAAAAATGGCAAATATTGTTTATATGTGATTAATGGTAGCAGAGGGGCGACAAAAAATGGCAACAATTCCATTATATGTGATTAATGGCAGCAGGGGCGAAAAAAAAATGGCAATGCCTTTTATATGCGATACTGGCAGCAGAGGACAAAACGAAAAATGGCAACAATGCTTTCAATGTGATTAATGGCAGCAGGGGCGAAAAAAAATGGCAAAAATTGTTTATATGTGATTAATGGCAGCAGGGCGAAACAAAAATGGCAAATACCTTATATGTGATTAATGGTAGCAGAGGGCGAAAAAAAAATGGCAACAATTGCTTTATATGTGATTAATGGTAGCAGAGGGCGACAATAAAATGGCAACAATTCCATTATATGTGATTAATGGCAGTAGGGCCGAAAAAATGGCAACATTGCTATAGACGCTGACACGGGCAGCAGAGGGACGAAAACGAAAATGACAATACCGTTTTATGCGATTAATGGCAGCAGGGGTGAAACAAAAATGGCAAACAATTGCCTTATGTGATTAATGGCAGCAGGGCGAAAACAAAAATGGCAAACAATTGCTTTATATGTGATAATGGCAGCAGAGGGCAAAACAAAAATGGCAACAATTGCTTTATATGTGATTAATGGTAGCAGAGGCGACAATACAAATGGCAAATACCCCTTTATATGTGAAATGGCAACAGTGGGGCGAAAACAAAAATGGCAAAAATTGCTTTATATGCGATTAACGGCAGCAGAGGGACGAAACAAAAAATGGCAACAATTGCCTTTATATGCGATTAATTACAGCAGTAGAGCGAAAACAAAAATGGCAACAATTGCCTTATATGTGATTAATGGCCGCAGGGGCGAAAATAAAAATGGGCAACAATTACCTTATATGTGATTAACAGCAGAGGACGAAAACAAAAATGGCAACAATTGCTCAAATGTGAAATGGCAGCAGTGGGCGAAACAAAACGGCAAATAACTGTTTTATATGTGATTATTGGCACCCAGAGGGCGAAACAAAAAATGGCAGCAATTACCTTGTGTGTGAAATGGCAGCAGAGGGCGACAAAAAATGGGAAACACTGTCTTTTATATGTGATTAATGGCAGCAATGGGCGAAAACAAAAATGGCAACATTGCCTATAATGCGATTAACGGCAGCAGAGGACGAAAACAAAAGTGGCAACAATTGCCTTATATGTGATTAATGGCAGCAGAAGGGTGAAAACAAAAATGGCAACAATTGCCTTATATGCGATTAATGGCAGCAGAAGGACGAAAACAAAAAATGGCAACAATTGCCATATATGTGATTAATGGCAGCAGTGGGGCGAAACAAAATGGGAAACAATTGCCTTATCCGTGATTAATGGCAGCAGGGCGAAACAAAATGGCAATAATGGTCTTACATGCGATTAATGGCAGTGGGGCGAAAACAAAATGGTAAAAATTGCTATGTGAAATGGCACGCAGGGCGAAACAAAAAAGGAATTGGTTTTATATGCGATTAATGGCAGCAGAAGGACGAAACAAAATGGAAACAAATGCTTTATATGTGAATAACGGCAGAGGGGCGAAAAGAGAAATGGGTAGAATTGCCTTAAGTGATTAATGTTAGCAGGGCGAAAACAAAATGGTAAATAATTGCCTTATATGTGATAACGCAGCAGGGGGCGAAAACCAAAATGGCAACAATTGCCGTATACGTGATTAATGGCAGCAGTGGGGCGAAACAAAAAATGGCAACAATTGCTTATATGTGAATAACGGCAGCAGAGGGCGAAAAGAGAAAATGGGTAGAATTTGCCAAAAGATTAATGTTAGCAGGGCGAAACAAAATGGCAAATACCGTTTATATGCGATTGACGGCAGAGGACGAAAACAAAAATTGCAACAATTGTTTTATATGTGACACGGCAGGGCGAAAACAAAATATGGCAACAATTGCCTTTATATGTGATTAATGGCAGCAGTGGTGCGAAACAAAATATGGCAACAATTGCCTTATATGTGATCTATGGCAGCAGTGGGCGAAAAAACAAAATACAACACCGTTTATATGTGATTAATGGCAGCAGGGGGAAAACAAAAAAAATAGAACAATTGCCTTATATGTGATTACTGGCAAAACAGTGGCGAAAACAAAATGGCAACAATTGCCTTATATGCGATTCATGGCAGCAGAGGACGAAAAACAAAAATGGCAAATACCGCTTTTATATGTGATTAATGGCAGGGGGCGAAACAAAATGGCAAAAACTGTTTTATATGCGATTAATGGCAGCAGAGGACGAAAAAAAAAATGGCAAATACTCGTTTATATGCGATTAATTACAGCAGTCGAGCGAAACAAAAATAGCAACAAATACCTTTATATGTGATTAATGGCAGCAGGGGCGAAAACAAAGAATGGCAACAATTGCTTCACATGTGATTAATTACAACAGAGGAACGAAAAAAGGCAACAGCCCTTATATGTGATTAATGGCCGCAGGGGCGAAAACAAAATGGCAACAATTGCCTTATATGCGATTAACGGCAGCAGAGGGACGAAAAAATAGAAAATGGCAACAATGGCTTTATATGTGATTAATGGCAGCAGGGCGAAAACAAAATGGCAAATACCGTTTATATGCGATTGCGGCAGCAATGGGGGAAACAAAATGGCAACAATTGCTTTATATGCGATTAACGGCAGCAGGGGCGAAACAAAAATGGCAACAATTGCTATATGAAATGGCAGCAGAAGGGTGAAACAAAAATGGCAACAATTGCTTTATATGATAATGGCAGCAGGGCGAAACAAAAAATGGCAACAAATATGCCTTTATATGTGACATGGCAGCAGTGGGGCGAAACAAAAATGAACACCGTTTTATACGTGATTAATGGCAGCAGGGGGGGAAAAACAAAAATGGCAACAATTAACTTAGATGCGATTAATGGCAGCAGAGGGGAAAAGAGAAATGGGAACAATTGCCTTAAAGGATTAATGTTACAGGGGCGAAAACAAAAATGGCAACAATTGCCTTTATATGTGATTAACGCAGCAGAGGACGAAAAACAAAAATGCAACAATTGCCTTTATATGTGATTAATGGCAGCAGGGGCGAAAAAAAATATGGGCAATACCGCTTATATGTGACATGGCAGCAGTGGTGCGAAAACAAAATATGGCAACACCTTATATGGCAATTGACGGCAGCAGAGGACGAAACAAAATGGCAAATACCTTATATGTGAAATGGCAGTAGTGGGCGAAACAAAATATGGCAAACACTGTTTTATATGTGGACACGGCAGCAGTGGTGCGAAAACAAAATATGGCAACAATTGCCTTATATGTGATTAATGGCAGCAGGGCGAAAAACAAAAATGGCAACAATTACATATATGCGATTAATGGCAGCAGAGGACGAAAACAAAAATGGCAAATACCGTTTTATATGCGATTGACGGCAGTAGAGGACGAAAACAAAAATGGCAAATACCGTTTTATATGTGATTAATGGCAGCAGGGCGAAAAAAAAATATGGCAAAAACTGCCTTTATATGTGATTAATGGCAGCAGTGGTGCGAAAACAAAATATGGCAAATACCGTTTTATATGTGAAACGGCAGCAGGGCGAAACAAATATGGCAAATACTGCTTTATATGTGATTAATGCAGCAGGGCGAAAAACAAAAATAGGAACAATTGCCTTATAATGTGATTACTGGCAACAGTGGGGCGAAAAACAAAAATGGCAAAACAATTGCCTTATATAAGTGAAATGGCAGCAGAGGACGAAAACAAAAATGGCAAATAATTGCCTTATATGTGATTAACGGCAGCAGGGGCGAAAAAAAAAATGGCAAATATTGTTTTATATGCGATTAATGGCAGCAGAGGACGAAAACAAAAATGGCAACAATTGCTTTTATATGCGACATTAATTACAGCAGTAGAGCGAAAAAATAGCAAAAATTGCTTTTATATGTGATTAATGGCAGCAGGGCGAAACAAAGAATGGCAATACTGTTTTACTATGTGATTACTACAACAGAGGAATAAAAAAAAAGGCAATACTGTTTTATATGTGATTAATGGCCGCAGGGCGAAACAAAATGGCAACAACTGCCTTTATATGCGATTAACGGCAGAGGACGAAAACAGAAAATGGCAAAATTGCCTGATATCGACTAGGCAGCAAACAACAAAAACAAAAATGGCAAATACCGTTTTATATGCGATTAACGGCAGCAGGGGCGAAAACAAAAATGGCAATTACCGTTTTATATGAAATGGCAGCAGGGTGAAAACAAAAATGGCAAATACCGTTTTATGTGATTAATGGCAGCAGTAAGGAAACAAAAATGGCAACAATTACCTTAGATGCGAAACGGCAGCAGAGGGCGAAAAGAGAAAATGGGAAACACTGTTTTAAAAGTGATTAATGCTTGCAGTGGGCGAAAAAAATGGCAACATTGCTTTATATGCAAACTGACGGCAGCAGAGGACGAAAACAAAAAATTGCAACACCATATGTGATTAATGGCAGCAGTGAGCGAAAAAAATATGGCAACAATTGCCTTATATGTGATTAATGGCAGCAGTGGTGCGAAAACAAAATATGGCAACAATTGCCTGCAGTGATTAATGGCAGGGGCGAAACAAAATGGCAAATACCTTTATATGCGAAATGGCAGCAGAGGAAGAAAACAAAAATGGCAACAATTGCCTTATATGCGATTAATACAGCAGTAGAGCGAAACAAAAAATGGCAATACCTTTTATATGTGAAATTACAGCAGACCGAAACAAAAATGGCAACAATTGCCTTATATGTGACATTACAGCAGAGGACGAAACAAAAATGGCAAACAATTGCCTTATATGTGATTAATGGCAGCAGGGCGAAAACAAAAAATAGCAACAATTGCCTTATAATGTGATTAATGGCAGCAGTGAGCAAAAAAATGGTAAATTGCCTTATATGTGATTAATGGCAGCAGTGGGCGAAAACAAAAATGGCAACAATTGGTTTTATATGAGATTAACGGCGCGGAGGACGAAAACAGAAAATGGCAACAATTGCCTTATATGTGATTAATGGCAGCAGTGGGGCGAAAAAAAAATGGCAACAATTTTATATGTGATTAATGGCAGCAGAGGGCGAAAAAAAAAAATGGCAAAATAGCTTTATATGTGATTAATGGCAGAGAGGGCGACAATAAAAAATGGCAAATTCCCTTTATATGTGATTAATGGCAACAGTGGGCGAACAAAATGGCAATACCGTTTTATATGCGATTTGCAGCAGAGGACGAAAATGAAAAATGGCAACAATTGCCTTATTTGCGATTAATGGCAGCAGGGGCGAAAATGGCAACAATTGCCTTATATGTGATTAATGGCAGCAGGGGGCGAAAACAAAAATAGGAACAATTGCCTTATATGTGATTAATGGCAGCAGTGGTGCGAAAACAAAAAATATGGCAACATGCGTTTATATGTGATTAATAGCAGAGGGGCAGAAAAAAAAAATAGGAACAATTGCCTTATATGTGATTAATGGCAGCAGAGTGGTAAAACAAAAATAGCAACAATTGCCTTATGATTAATAGCAGTGGGGCGAAACAAGAATGCATGAATACCCTTATATGTGATTAATGGTAGCAGGGGCGAAAACAAAATGGCAACAATTGCTTATATGTGATTAATGGTAGCAGAGGGCGACAATAAAGGCAACAATTCCATTATATGTGATTAATGGCAGAGGGGCGAAACAAAATGGCAAATTGCCTTATATGCGTTACCGGCAGCAGAGGACGAAACGAAAATGGCAACAATTGCCTTCAATGTGATTAATGGCAGCAGTGGGGCGAAACAAAATGGCAACAATTGCCTTATATGTGATTAATGGCAGCAGGGGGCGAAAAAAAAATGGCAACAATTGCCTTTATATATGATTAATGGTAGCAGAGGGCGAAAACAAAAATGGCAAAATTGCTTTATATGTGATTAATGGTAGCAGAGGGCGACAATAAAAATGGCAACAATTCCATTATATGTGATTAATGGCAGCAGTGGGCGAAAAAAATGGCAACAATTGCCATAGACGCGATTGCGGCAGCAGAGGACGAAAACGAAAAATGGCAATACGCCTATATGCGATTAATGGCAGCAGTAGGGTGAAAACAAAATGGCAACATACGCTTATATGTGATTAATGGCAGCAGTGGGCGAAAACAAAATGGCAACAATTGCCTTATATGTGATTAATGGCAGCAGAGGGCGAAAACAAAAATGGCAACAATTGCTTTATATGTGATTAATGGTAGCAGAAGGGCGACAACACAAAATTGAAGCAATTCCTTATATGTGATTAATGGCAACAGGGCGAAAACAAAATGGCAACAATTGCTTTATATGCGATTAACGGCAGCAGAGGGACGAAAACAAAATGGCAACAATTGCCTTGTATGCGATTATTACAGCAGTAGAGCGAAAACAAAAATGGCAACAATTGCTTATATGTGATTAATTACAGCACAGAGCGAAAACAAAAATGGCAACAATTGCCTTATATGTGATTAATGGCAGCAGTGGGGCGAAACAAAAAAAATAAATTGCCTTATATGCGATTAACGGCAGCAGAGGACGAAAACAAAATTGGAAACAATTTTATATGTGATTAATGGCAGGAGTGAAGCGAAACAAAAATGGCAACAATTGCATATGTGATTAATGGCAGCAGTAGAGCAAAAATGGTAATTGCCTTATATGTGATTAATGGCAGCAGTGGGCGAAAACAACAAGAGCAACAATTGCCTTTATTGTGATTAATGGCAGCAGTGGGCGAAAACAAAATGGCAACAATTGCCATATATGTGATTAGCAGCAGCGGAAATGAAACAATAATGGCAACAATTGCCTTATATGTGATTAATAACGTAGAGCAAAATAATTGCCTTATATGTGATTAGTAGCAGTGGGGCGAAACAAAAATGGCAACATTGCCTTATATGCGATTAACGGCAGCGAGGGACGAAAACAAAATGGCAACAATTGCTATATATGTGATTAACGGCAGCAGAGGGGTGAAAAAAATAATGGCAACAATTGCCTGTTATGATAGTGATTAATAGAGGCAGCTAATCGCAACAATTGCAACTGATACGATTAACGGCAGGAGAGGACGAAAACAAAATGGCAACAATTGCTTTATATGTGATTAATAGCAGTGGCTGAAAACAAAATTACAGTTCCTTATGCATTATTACAGCAGGTGAGCAACAAAAATGGCAACAATTGCCTTATATGTGATTAATTACAACAGTGGGCAAAACAAAAATGGCAACAAATTACTCTTATATGTGATAATTACAACAGGGCGAAAACAAAAATGACAATAAGTTCTTATATGTGATTAATGGCAGCAGAAAAAAAAATATTAATTGCTTATATATATTATTGCAATGGCAGCAGTAAGGGCAAACAAATGGCAACAATTGCCTTATATGCGATTAACGGCAGCAGAGAGGACGAAAAAAAAAATGGCAACAATTGCGTTAAATATGATTAATAGCAGCAGTGGGGCGAAAACGAAAATGGCAACAATTGTCTTACATGTGATGAACGGCAGCAGTGGGGCGAAACGAAAAATTGCAACAATTGCACTGTGATTAACGGCAACAGTGGGGGTAAACGAAAATGGCAACAATCGCCTCACGAAAGATTAACAGCAACAGAGTGGCGAAATGGCAACAATACTTTTAAATGTGATTAACGGCAAGTGGGCGAAAACGAAAAATAACATTGCCTTGCATGTGATCGGCAACAGCAGTGGGGCAAAATGGTATGGATTACCCATGTGCTGGCAGCAGTTGGCGAAAATTAAAAGAATACAAGAGGTAATGTACGACGTACCACAGAAGGGCGGGAGATGAAGAAGGGCTAGCAATGGTTTACAGGACATGAAAAAGAACTGAGACCAGAGATTTAAAATGGGGGACACGATCAGCTAGGTATAGGGGGCGTATAAGAGTTGGGGGCTGGAGGTAGTGGGCTAGAAAGGGACTCAGAACAGGCTAGGAGTAGGCTACAAGAGGAGAGGCTAAGGAGGGCCAGGGCCAGCAAGAGCCGCTCTTTGGCCTGGGATGAGAATAACTTAACCAGCGAGAGTTAGGGAGGGACGAGGAGTCAAGTACGGCTTTCCAATCACTAAGGAAAACATACCATTCCCGGCTATTAATATTCATGCAAGACTTCAGTGGGAATCTTTACGGCCCAGATAAACAGGAGTTTTTAGTTCTCCAGGCTTTACGGATGCTAATGTTTGTAAAGGAAAACTTAGTGGAAAAAACAAAAGTAGTGGCGAGCGTGAGTTGGGGGTGTAGACGGGGACCTAAGTGTGATGGGGCTGGGGAGAAGATCTGGGAGGTGAGGCTGGGTTGGGGAGGAATGGGGTGGGATGGGTTGGGAGGAATGGGCTGGGGAGGGACACGCTGGGGAGAGATGGGTTAGGGAGGATGGTTGGGGAGGGATGGGTTAGGGAGGATGGGTTGGAGGCATGGGTTAGGAGGATGGGATTGAGAGATGAGTTAGGGGTGGGCTGGGGAATGGGATGGGATGGGGATTGGCTGGGGAGGGATGGGCTGGGAGGGATGGGCTGGGGAGGGATGGGTTGAGGGGATGAGTTGAGGGGATGATGAGTTGGGGATGAGTTGAGTTGAGGGGATGAGTTGGAGGGGGATAGGTTGAGGGGATGTTGAGGGTGGGGGGGGATTGGCTGGGAGGGATGGAGCTGGGAGGTAAAGGGCTGGGGAGGAAAGAGTTTTCATTCCAGCTGACTAAACACCTAAAATGCTAAACAGAGAGAGAGAGAGAGAGAGAGAGAGAGAGAGAGAGAGAGAGAGAAAGAGAGAGAGAGAGAGAGAGAGAGTGAACAGGATGCCAAAGACGGATCACTTGTCAAGGAGGGCTGGACCCGACACAGTCAGGAACACAACAACAACAACAGCAAGGCAGAGGGGACCTCGGGAAGGCTAAGGAGGCTAGGAAAGGCTAAGGACAGGGCTAGGATGGGGCTAGGATGGGGCTAGGATGGGAGCTAGGGATGGGGCTGGATGGGAGAGGATAGGGGCTAAGAAGGGGCTAAGGAGGCACAACCAGTATGCGAAAGATAGACAGCCTCAGGAAACAAATGATAAATAAATAAATGATGTGAGATCAAGTAACGTCATGGTGGTTCTTATGGGGAGGGAGGGTGAGGGGAGGTAGAGGTGATGGGGAGGTAGAGGTGAGGGGAGAGGTAGAGGGGTGAGGGTGAGGAGGTGGAGGGTGAGGGAGGTAGGGGTGAGGGTGAGGTGGAGGGTGGGGAGGAGTAGAGGGTAAGGGAGGTAGAGGGTGGGGAGAGGTAGAGGGGTGAGGGTGAGGTGGAGGGTGATTGACGGGTGAGGGGGAGGGGAGGTGAGGTGGGAGCGAGAGGGGAGGGAGGGAGGAGTAGAGGGTGAGGAGAGAGGTGGAGGTGATGGGGAGGTAGAGGTGAGGGAGAGTAGAGGGTGAGGGGAGGTGGAGGGGTGAGGGGAGGTAGAGGGTGAGGGGAGAGGTAGGGAGTGAGGTGGGAGTGGAGGGTGAGGGAGGTAGAGGGGTGAGGGGAGAGGTAGAGGTGAGGTGAGGTGGAGAGTAGAGGTGAGGTGAGTGGAGGGTGAGGGGGAGGTAGAGGGGTGAGGAGAGGAGTAGGGGTGAGAGTGGGAGAGGGTGATTGACGGGTGAGCAGGAGGGAAGGGGTGAGGGTGAGGTAGAGGCGAGGGAGGGTAGAGGGGTGGGGAGGTAGAGGGTGAGGGGAGGTAGAGGGGTGAGGAAAGTGGGGGTGAGGGGTGAGGTGGAGGGGTGGGGAGGTAGGGGTGAGGGAGGAGTAGAGGGTGAGGGTGAGGTGGAGGGTGAGGGAGGTAGGGTGAGGGTGAGGTGGAGGGGTGATAGGGAGGTAGAGGGTGAGGAGAGTAGAGGGTGAGAGGGGTGGGGGGAGGGTGAGGGGAGGGAGTAGGGAGGGGTAGGTGGAGGGTGATGGGAGGTAGAGGGTGAGGAAGGTAGGGTGAGGTGGGGTGGAGAGGTGAGGGAGGTAGAGGGGTGGGGAGAGAGTAAAGGTGAGGTGAGGTGGAGGGTGAGGGGAGGTAGAGGGTGAGGTGAGGTGGAGGGTGAGGGAGGTAGAGGTGAGGGAGAGGTAGAAGTGGGGTGGAGATGATTGACAGGTGAGGGGAAGGGAGTGAGGGTGAGGTAGAGGCGAGGGGGAGGTAGAGGGTGAGGGAGGTAGAGGGGTGAGGGAGGTAGAGGGTGAGGGGAGAGGTAGAGGGTGAGGGTGAGGTGGAGGGAGTGAGGGGAGGTAGAGGGGTGAGGGAAGGTGGAGGGTGAGGGGAAAGGTAGAGGGGTGAGGGGAAGGTGGAGGGGTGAGGGTGATTGACGGGTGAGGGAGGGGAAGGGTGGTGTGAGGTAGGAGCGAGGGTGAGGATGAGGAGGGAAGTGGGGTGAAGGGAGGTAGGGAGGGGAGTAGGGGTGAGGGGGAGGTAGAAGGGTGAGGGGGAGGTAGAGGGGTGAGGGTGAGGTGGAGGGTGAAGGGGGTGATTCAGGGGTGAGGGAGGTAGAGGGGTGGGGAGAGTAGAGGGGTGAGGGGGTGGAGGAGGGTGAGGGGAGGTAGGGGTGAGGGGAGGTGGGGGTGGGGAGGTAGAGTGAGAGGTAGGGGTGAGGGTGATTGAGGGTGGGGAGGTAGAAGGGTGAGGGGGGGTAGAGGGGTGAGGTAGAGGGTGAGGGGAGGAGTAGAGGTGGGGAGTAGAGGGGTGAGGGAGGTAGAGGGGTGAGGGAGGTAGAGGGGTGGGGAGGTAGAGGGGTGAGGGAGGTGGAGGGGTGAGGATGATTGAGGTGAGGTGAGGTAGAGGTGAGGGAGGTAGAGGGTGAGGGAGGAAGAAGGGGTAGGGGAGGTGGAGGGGTGAGGGATGATTGAGGGGGTGAGGGGTGAGGTAGGGGTGAGGGTAGTGAGGGTAGGAGTAGAGGGGAGGGAGGTAGAGGGGTGAGGGAGGTAGAGGGATGAGGGGGTGATTGAGGGTGAGGTGGTAGGGTGTGAGGGGAAGGTGGAGGGTGAGGGGTGATTGAGGGGTGAGGGGTGATTGAGGGGGAGGGAGAGAGGTGAGGGAGGGGTAGGAGTGATTGAGGTGAGGGAGGTCGAGGACAGGGGAGGTCGAGGACGAGAGTAGAGGGGTGAGGGGGAGGTGGAGGGTGAGGGGTGATTGAGGGGTGAGGGAGGTAGAAGGGGTGAGGGGAGGTAGAGGTGAGGAGTAGAGGGTGAGGGGAGGTGGAGGGATGGGGGGAGGGAGAGGTGAGGGGAGGAGTAGGGGTGAGAGGGAGGTAGAGGTGAGGGAGGAGGTGGAGGGTGAGGGTGATTGAGGGTGGGGAGGTAGAGTGAGGGGAGGTAGAGGTGAAGGGAGGTAGAGGGTGAGGGATGTAGAGGGTGAGGGTGGAGGGTGAGGGGTGATTAAGGTGGGGAGGTGGAGGGTGGGGAGGTGGAGGGAGTGAGGTGGAGGGGTGAGGGGTGATTGAGGTGAGGGGAGGTAGAGGGTGAGGTAGGGGGGTGAGGGAGGGGGTGGGGTAGGGGTGAGGAGGGTGAGGTAGAGGGGTGAGGAGGTGGAGGGTGAGGGGTGATTGAGGGTGGGGAGGTAGGGGTGAGGGGAGGTAGAGGGGTGGGGAGGTGGAGGGGTGAGGGTGATTGAGGGGTGAGGGGGAGGTAGAGGGTGAGGGAGGTGGAGGGTGTTGGGTGATTAGAGGTGGGGAGAGGAGAGGGGTGGGGGTTGATTGAGGGTGAGGGAGGGGAGGTAGGGTGAGGGAGGTAGAGGGTGAGGGGGGGAGGAGTAGGGGTGAGGGGAGGTAGAGGGGTGAGGGGAGGTGAGAGGGGTGAGGGAGGTAGAGGTGAGGGTGATTGAGGGGTGAGGTGGAGGTAGAGCAGCGAGGGTGAGGGATGAGGGAGGTAGAGTAGCGGCGAGGGTGTAAGGGGAGGTTTAGGAGTTGAAAGAG
>NW_024729093.1:17500-48779 GCF_018991925.1 Homarus americanus
TTGTAGTAGTAATGGTGGTGATTGTAGTAATTGTAATGATTGTTATTATAGTAGTTGTTGTGTTAGTAGTAATGGTGGTAGTTGTAGTAGTAATGGAGGTAGTTGTAAAAAAAAAACGTAGCTATAGCGCAGGAGGTGGGCGCCTCGAACTGGTTAACTACGTTACCAATAAGGGCAAATGGTTTCAGTCTCAATAAACAAGAATTTACAGATGCCAATGCTCTAAGGTACTGTAGGCCAGTAGAAGGTTTGCCCTCCCAATGCGTGTGTGGCTCTTCCTATGACGTCGATCACGCCATGGTAAGAAAGGGGCTTCATATGCATGAGGCATGACGAAGTAAGGGACCTTACAGCAAATATGTTGAAGGAAATCTGCCGTGATGTTCAGGGTTGAACCGACCCTCCTTCCATTGGACGGTGAGATTTTCCAACATAGGACTTCAAACACATCTAAAGAAGCCAGTGTTGACGTCAGTGCTCGAGGATTCTGGACGCGGGGACAGCGAGCCTTCTTCATCAGGATTTGATCCCATGGCCGCATGTCACCATAACTTAGCTCTCGATGCTGCACACAGGAGGAACGAGAACGACAAGATAAGGCATACGGGGAGAGAATTCAGAACGTTGATCAAGGCAGCTTCACTCCTCTAGTGTTCACAACCTCTGGTGGATGGGACCAAGTGCAAGATGCTTCTACGCCAGATCGGAAGTGATATCCGAACAGAAGCAGCAGCCCAGAAGTTGTTACAGCCTGGATGAGATGTCGACTGCCCTTCTCTTTCCCTAGGTCGGCTTTGCTCTGCCTCAGGGAAACGAGAGCATCGGCCCTAAAGCCGACAACTGTTGCAGATATTGACTATGAGGCAACAGTCACTGAATGCCGCATAGATCTGCAGCTCAACTAACTCAACACAGGTAGGATAGCTGCTTATGTATTAGGATATTTAATATTAAGGTAAAAAAAAAAGTTGTAGTAGTAATAGTGGTAGTTGTAGTAGTAATGGTGGTAGTTGTAGTAGTAATGGTGGTAGTTGTAATGATTGTTATTGTGTTATTGTAGTAGTTGTTGTGTTAGTGATGTTGGTGGTAGTTGTAATGATTGATATTGTAGTAGTTGTTGTGTTAGTGGTATTGGTGGTTGTAATGATTGATATTGTAGTAGTTGTTGTGTTAGTGGTAATGGTGGTAGTTGTAATGGTTGTAGTAGTTATGTTAGTAATAATGGTTGTAGTTGTAGTAGTTGTAATGGTTGTTATTGTAGTAGTTGTTGTGTTGGTAGTAATGGTGGTTGTTGTTTTTATAGCAATAGTTGTAGTTTTAGTAGTAATGGTTGTAGTTGAAGTACAAGTGATGGTAGTTGTAGTACACAGTAGAAGTAATTTAGTGGCGTTTGTAGTGATGGTGGTTATACTGTAGTAGTCGGGGTTATACTGTAGTAGTCGGGGTTATATTGTAGTAGTGTTATACTGTAGTAGTCGGGGTTATACCAGTGTTGTGGTTGTAGTATTAGTTGGAGAGAGAGAGAGAGAGAAAAAAAAAAAGAGAGTGAATATTATCATTTACTTTACTGAAGAAATTTAACCACGAGTACAAGACAGAAATTGACAAAGTTAGAAGTTAGATGTACTTTTTTGGCCAAGTTTTATCATCACGCACGCGCACGCACGCACGCACACACACACACACACACACACACACACACACACACACACACACACACACAATAAGTAAACAAGGTGGGGGAGTCCCCTGGCTGGCGGAACTGTCAATAGGGACTCGCTGCCTCACTCTTCCTCCCAGAAATTTCAATATCTAATTTTCCCAGGAAAGTTTTTACCGATAAAAACAATCATTGGGGGCGTGGGGAGCAAATAACCTTGTATATGTCGTCTGCCGCCCCGTGACCTCTGGCCTAGCTTGACCTAATCTCAATATTCACTCACCCTTGTCGCTCTTCTTTAAATATTCTCAAAATTGGCTCTGTGATGTTTTATCGTTCAATCCCAAGACGAAATATGTTTGTTTATGGTCACCTGGGGCTAGTGACCTTTGACCTAGCTCTGCCTAATCTCAAAATTCAATCAGTCTTAAGGCTTTCCTCTTCAAAAAAAAAGTTATATCGTGGCGAATATTCTGAAATCATTCACAAATAAACTTAAATATCTCCTGTGTTACCTGGTGACCTTTGGACTAGTATAACCTAATCTCAAAGTTGGGTCAATGGATGTGTATTCTTACAGAGATTAGGCCACAGACCCACATAAAACAACACACGCGATTGCTTAGTACCCCAGAGAGCGCCACGGGAAATGATAAACAATACTACAGTCCCTGCAGGTAAGATTTACTGTATATAAGTAAAAGCACAATCACCAGGTGTGTGTGTCTCTTAGGTACCAGAATTAAGGTGTCCTAACCTGTACTGTAACCATAATACGGAGGTCCTAACGTGTATAGTGACACAAAAACAAATTAGATTAGGTTTAGTTAAAGTTAGAAGAGGTTAAGGGGTAGTAGATTAGGTTGGTTTAAAAAGGTAGGGTAAATTAAGTTAACTCAGTGGAAAGGTTAGTTAAAGTGACCAACAAGTTAAATTAGGTTTAGATAAGTTAGGTTAAGTAGGGAGTAGAATAAGTTTGGTTAAGATTAGGTTAGGTTAGGTTAGGTTAGGTTAGGTTAGGTTAGGTTAGTTTAGTTCAAGAGTTTTAACCAATACTCACTAACATAATGTTGTTGAGGCCTGACGCTCAATTGTAGGCGAGTGAGCCCTCCCAAGCTACCTGAAACAAAATGGAAAAACTCGTGTGAGAGAGAGAGAGAGAGAGAGAGAGAGAGAGAGAGAGAGAGAGAGAGTATCGAAGAGCACCTCCATCATAGAAAACGAGAAGAACAGAAGAACAGAACACTCCACATGAAAGAAAATGAGAAGAACGCAACAACACTTATAAATGAAGAAGAAGAAGAAGAAGAAGAAGAAGAACGAAAACCCTGCACGTAAAAAGATGATGTAAAGAAAGAGAAAAAAGAGAAAAAGAGAGAAAGAAAACAGGATGAGGGCCAAGGTGGAGTAATTCAGTAGCGATGATAAAACTGTTCACTGTATTCTCGGCAGCGCTCGTCTTAACAATGGCCGGTAATTTGTGTCAGTGTTAATAGATCAGAAAATCGGCATTTTTTCACAAGTCTTCGTCTAGGGAGGCTGTTATTTCCCATCCCCTCCTCGTCACGCCTCACCTCACCCCAGCCCTGCCCGCCCTCGCCTCCTCCTCCTCTCCTTGTCACCCTCACCCCTGCCCCGGCCCTGCCCTCCTCCCTCCCATACATCACCCCACCAGCCCCGACCTGTCCTCCTCCCCACCTCATCACCCTCATCCTGCCTGCCCTGCCTGCCCCGCCCCGGCCTCCTCTTTGCCCCGCCACCATTGTTTTCTTACCAAATTTATTTTTCCTGTGCCACTTGAAGGTGTGTGTGTGTGTGTGTGTGTGTGTGTGTGTGTGTGTGTGTGTGTGTGTGTGTGTGTGTGCACATTAAGTAGCCTCACTACCCTAGAACAACACCTCATTCTCTTACACACACACAGAGAGAGAGAGAGAGAGAGAGAGAGAGAGAGAGAGAGAGAGAGAGAGAGAGAGAGAGAGAGAGAGAGAGAGAGAGAGACAAACACAACCGCAGAGATTGACACTAAACATACACACAAGGATACACACACACACACACACGCACACAGTCTCCTTGTATGGTTGTGCTAACGTGAATCGTTTTAAGTCATTAACATATCTAAATATCTGACAGTTCCTCTTCCTTGTTGAGTCTTTATAAAATGGGAGATGGTGTGTGTGTGTGTGTGTGTGTGTGTGTGTGTGTGTGTGTGTGTGTGTGTGTGTGTGTGTGTCCTCGTGAGCTCATCTCTGGCCTAGTACCATTAAATCATTGACAGCGCGAGCAAAACAACCACTGCCAGGCGCTTCCATCTCGACCCGGCAGAGAGAGAGAGAGAGAGAGAGAGAGAGAGAGAGAGACCCAAAACGAAACGAAGATAAAATCAAGCTTAGATCTTGTCTTAACCTCCAATAAATGTGTCGTCGTTGATAAATGTGGTCGTCGTTGCCTGTAGTTGCCTGTGCGGTCGTGGTTGCTTCAAGTTGCCGTGGGTTTGTCTGTGGTGGTCGTTGCTCTGCCGCCATAAGGTTGCCTGTAGTGGCCGGTTGCCCCAGGTTGCCGTGGATTTGCCTGTAATTGGTCGTGGTTGCTTCTGCCGCTGCTAAGGTTGCCTGTAACTGGTCGTGGTTGCCTCAGGTTGCCGTGGATTTGCCTGTAATTGGTCGTGGTTGTCTCAAGTTGCCATAAGGTTGCCTGTAATTGGTCGTGGTTGTCTCAAATTGCCATAAGGTTGCCTGTAACTGGTCGTGGTTGCCTCAAGTTGCCATGAACGAAGATAAACCCCAAATATTGCCAAGAAATCCCTCGTCTCAGAATGGAATTAGCTGTGGCTCGTCTCCAGGTTGCCATGAGGTTGCCGTGAGATTGCCATAAGGTTGCCTGAAGTTCGGGCTCACAAACGGACGAAGATAAGCCCCAAAGAGTGTTGAGAAATCCTCTCAGAACGGAATTAGTTGTGGCTTGTCCCGACGCTCGTGTTGGGTGATAGCGACAATTTGCTAGATTAAGCTACCCACTCGATCCCCACCTCCCAAACGCCTCTGTTTTTTTTTTGTTTTTTTTAGGGTGTTTGGGAGTTTTTTTCCAGTTTGGAGTATGTGTTGAATGGGAAGGAAGTGTTGTTTTTTTTTCCACTGTGTGTTTTGAGGCGAGTTAAAGCTGTTATTTTTTTCTCGTTTTTGTCGTTCCATATGGCTAAATTATTGTGTTTTATTATGTTTTCTGAAATGTTTTGATGAATGTTGTAATGTTGTTGATGGTGGTGGTGGTGGTTGTTGTTGTTGTTGTTGTTGTTGTTGTTGTTGGTTGTTGTTGGTGGTGGTGGTGGTGAGGGTGTGTGTGTGTGTGTGTGTGTGTGTGTGTGTTTACGTGTTGTGGTGATTGCGACAATTTGGTACATTAACCGAGGCACTTGACCCCCTCCACCTCCCAAGGCCTACTGTTTTTATTTGTTTTTCTCATGTTTTTATGAGGACGTCAGGGTGTAGTGTTTATGTCTGGTTAAAGGGATGTTTTTGCTGTGTTTCTGGTTGGTTAGGTGATATTTTTGTTTTCTGGTTAAAGATATATTTTTGTTGTGTTTATGTATTTGTTAAAGTGATGTTTTTGTTCTTGTTACGTGTGACGGAATACATACATACATACATACATACATACATACATACATACATACATACATACCGTACTTCATCTGTAGGAAGCAAGCAGCAGGAACTAAGAGAGAGAGAGAGAGAGAGAGAGAGAGAGAGAGAGAGAGAGAGAGAGAGAGGCAATCTACAACATAGGATTTTTTTATTTTTTTTTGGGGAAGAGAAAGGAGGGCTGAAAGAAGATTAGAGGTGGGAAAGGAAGTTATAGTTCGGAAATTGAAGAAATTTAGGAGGAAGTAAGAGGGCGGCTGACCGCCTAGCTGCTAATAGTGTGTTAGGTTTGTGTCATGGGTGTGATATCTACACACAGGCACTAGACATCCTACCCTGTCCCATACATGGGTGTTTTGAGGACTTATTTCATATTCCGCCGACCCTACTGGCGGATGCTGGTCTAGGAGGTTGTTTATTCGGCCGTGTAGATCAGGGGTGGTAATGGACCTTTGAGATTTGAATCCCTTTTGGGAACCATGTATGGTTGTTGTCGTTATCTGGCGGGAGTCCTTAAAGGAGTTCTTGCTAGGAATCGCACACTGCCTAGGAACCGGGAGTAGGGGAGGGAGAGGGAGGTAAAGGGGAGGGTAGGGGAAGAGATGATGGGAGGTAAGAGGAGGGGAGGTAAGGGAGAGGGAGGTAAGGAGGGGAGGTAAGGGGATGGTAGGTGAGGGAGAGGGGAGGTAAAGGGGGAGGGTAGGGAAGAGATGATGGGAGGTAAGGAGGAGGGGAGGTAAGGGGAGAGGGAGGGAAGGGGATGGTAGGTAAGGGGAGAGAGGTAAGGGGAGAGGGAGGTGGGAGAGGGGGAGGAGGAGAGGGGAGGTAAGGGGGAGGGGATGTAAGGGGAGAGGGGAGGTAAGGGGCGGAGGGGAGGTGGGCGGAGGGGAGGTAAGGGCGGAGGGGAGGTAAGGGGAGAGGGGAGGTAAGGGGATGGTAGGTAGGGGAGAAGAGAGGTAAGGGGAGGGAGGGGGAGAGGGAGGTAAGGGGAGAGGAGGTAAGGGAGGGGTAGGTAAGGAGAGGGGAGGTAAGGGCGGAGGGGAGGGGGGCGGAGGTAAGGAGGGGAGGAGGGTGGGGAGAGGGAGAGGAGGTAAGGGGAGGAGGGGAGGTAAGGGGAGAGGGGAGGTAAGTGGGGAGAGGAGATAACGGTGGAGATGTAGGGGGGACCACATCTACTGACCCTCGTTTGTGTATGGGAAGGGAGGGGGGGTAGGTAGGGGGGGTTTGTTGGGGGGATTCGAACCTTTAGTCCTCGAGCTTATCATTCTAGTCTGGGTTCGAACCTGTGACCTGACCTAACCTAACCCACCCCCCCTAAAAAAGAACCTTATTTATGAGTTCATTAGAGTCATTACGGTAAACGGTTCTCGAGCCTGCAATCTTCAAAGCTCTTTATTTACGAGAAGATTCGAACGTGTGACAGGGGGAATCAGAGAGCCAGGGCGCCAACCACTCGAGTATAGTGTCTATTTACCGTAAAAAAACACAAACAAAAAACAAACAAATAGACTGAAATAAGAAGATATTCACTATTATAAACTTTGCTCCTGTGATATAAATAATGACTCCGATAATTAAGAGCCATCAGAAGGAATAAATGGGTCTTCGGTTCAGTGAATTAGAGAGAATCAAACGGAAGGATGAACACACAGACACATGGATAAATGGATGGACGGATAGATGAACGGACGAAAGAACGGATAGACGAACGGACGAAAGAACAGACAGACAGACAGACATCACAACAACATTCTCTTGTATTTCAGTCGTAGGATGACAATAAGATAAACAGCGATAAAAGAAAACTGAAGTGATGTCAGGGGTAACTGTTGTAAAGTGTGGACACAGAGCCAAACCTCGACCCAGTTGAACTAAACCTGGTCAAGGCAATGTTAATAAAGTCCTCTGGTGGTAATTACTAAACAGATTTAACATATTATACCGAAACTTAACGATATTTAACCTAACCTATCCTATCCTAACCTATCGTATCCTATCCAAACCTAACCAAACCTAATCTATTCTATTCTAACCTAATCAAACCTAACCTAACTAAACCTAACCCAATTTAAGCTGTATTCATCGATCTGGCTTCAGATTTAAACTTGGGTTCAGATTCGGGTTCGGGTCCGGATTCGGGTTTAAATTAGGGTTCGGGTTCGGATTTGGGTGTCAGTGTGGGGCCGCTATGTGATAAGAAAAAGTGATAAGAGGTCAGTGTTGGATCCCAGGCGATGGCGGTCAAGTCCCGTCACTGATAAAACTGAGAAAAACGTCTGCAAAAAGAATTAAAGAAGTAAAATAAAGATGAGATGAAGAGAAGATTACAAGAATAAATAGAGGAAAAGATAAAATAAAAATGAGAAGGAGTTTTTATTATTATTATTTTTTGTCATTGTTACATTTTCATCGTTCAGGTGAGTAGATAAATTAATTAAATGAGGGAATTACCTGATTATCTCCCCTAGATTATTTCACCTTAGGATTAAGTCACCTAATGTTACCTGAAGGGTTAGGGTAGGGTAGGGTAGGGTAGGGTAGGGTAGGGTAGTGTAGGGTAGGGTAGGGTAGGGTAGGGTATACAGGTGCCTCCAGGTGTGATGTTACCCCCTGCAGTGCCTCCCTTGTTCATGTGGCACTGTGGCCTTACTGGTGAGGCTGGTATAGGTCACTGACTGACAGGGATGTTTCCTACTGAAGAACGAGACAACGAAAGGAGGAGCTGGCGACGGGTGGGAGAAGTAGTGGAAGGATGACGGGAAATGAAAAAGGAGAGAGAGAGAGAGAGAGAAATAAACAGAAGGAATACAAACCAAAGCTAAAATCATTCGGTTAGGTGAGGTTTGTACTTGCAGTCATAAGTGATTATTTTATATATTGTACAGCCATTGCCAATCTGACTTTCTAACAACTATAAAGTGAGAGGTGGACCATCAGTCTACACAACCTACTAAAACAAGCTACATGAGCCTTGGTCTACACTATTCACCAAGACTGTCCCCTAACACTGTTCAGTCCCGTTTGAAGGCTTCTACTGTGGTGAATAAAAACACAATGAGTTGGTAACTAACAAACCAAAGGTTGGTGTTGATTATGACGTTACAGTGACCTCTACATAGTAACGCGTGTGTGTGTGTGTGTGTGTGTGTGTGTGTGTGTGTGTGTGTGTGTGTGTGTGTGTGTGTGTGTGTGTGTGTGTATATTCTCCACTGAAACATAAACAAGCTCTTATAAACACAACGTATGTATTTCTCACTCAAATATACACAAATTCGTAGGTGAAGGCAAAAAAAAAACCCACAGGTATTTTCAATTCATTCACTCAAAATTTTGATTGATTGGACAGTTAAGTCGAAGGATTACTCTGGGAAATGTTGGCTGTGTTATTGAACAGTGATGATAAACTGGTAACGTGTGTGTGTGTGTGTGTGAGAGAGAGAGAGAGAGAGAGAGAGAGAGAGAGAGAGAGAGAGAGAGAGAGAGAGAGAGAGACCTAATCCTACGAGAAGGACCCTGAAATCCCTCCTATCACCGTCTAGGTCATTGTTGGGACCCGTATCAGGTCTGTTCAGGTCACAGTCTCCTGGTCACGACTTGTCTCACCCCGGAGGACCTGTGGTCGAGAGGCACTTCAGGTCATTCTAGGTCTCCGTCAGTGACTTCTGAAATCAGGTTCTTTGAAATGGATTGCCGGGTATATGGGCCCCAGTTTGTATAGTCGCCAAATACTACTGGCTCCTTAATCGAACCTAACCATGAGGATTGAGGCCTAATCATAATGGGGTCCAATAAGAAAGTGACCCGTTAGAACGAGGGCCCACAAGATCAGTGACCTCTGACCTCTGATAGTCAACCCGGGCGTTTCTTAAGATCAGGTCAGCTCAGGTTACGATCTTAACAGGTAGGTAGCGACAAGGTAAAGGTCTCATTAGGCTCTAAGACCAGGTAGTGTCAGGTGTGAACTTTGCATCAAGCGTCTCACGTCTTATGGAACAACTAGACAACTATACTATATTTTATGGACGTTTAGGTAAGTTAGAAAAGAGTAAAATAAAATAGAAAAAAAAGAATAATAATAAAAATAATAATAAGAGCATAACAACAATAACACCAATAATAAAAACAATAGTACGGAGAATAAGAAGCATAAACAAAGAGAAAAACAAAAATAAAATAGCGATTAATGATGAATAAAAAAGTATTAAATGCAGGAAGACAAAGAAGTGAGAGAAGAAAGAAGAAAAAAAAACACTTAAATAACTATATCTGTGGGAATCATTGTATCTGGTGGTGGTGTGGTAGGTGGGTGTGGTTGGTGGGGGTGGTAGGTGGTGTGGTGGTAAGAACAGTGGTAGTATTGGTAAGAGTGGTGATATTAGAGGAAAGAGTAGTGGTAGTGAAGGCAGGAATAGTGGTAGTAGATGAAGGAGTAATGGTAATAGTAGGGGTGGTGGTGATAAGAATGGTGGTAGTAGATGAAGGAGTAATGGTAATAGTAGGGGTGGTGGTGGTAAGAATGGTGGTAGTAGCATTAAGACTCAGAGATGATAGTAGTAGTAGTATAATGGTGGTGGTGGTAATGGTAATGGTTCTTGGGGATCAAACGCTGGAGCCAACACACAGTCAGGCTCGACCCCAGGCCCCGGGGAGCCACCCACAAGGGCGAGGTGATTAATCGGCAGCTCTTGTGGGTGTGTTTTATCTCTGGGGACAACCTGGCATGGAGGAGGAGGAGGAAGACTCACCCCCCCCCCTTCTTCTTCTCCTTTTCCCCACTAACACTTGTACCTTTGGGAAATATTTCGGGGGTGAGGAGGAGGAGGAGGAAGAGAAGGAAGACTTACTCCTCCTCCTCGTCCTCTACTAAGAGATAGAAGAACTACTACCATCGTCCTCCTCTTGTCCACTAAGACCCTGTTCGTGTGTGTAGGGTGACGATACATACCCCTTTACCCTTCCTCCTCCTCCTCTTTCTCCACCTCTTCCTCCTCCTACCCCTCCTCCTCCTCCTCCTCCTCCTCCTCTTTCCCCACCTCTTCTTCCTCCTCCTCCTCCTCCTCCTGCTCTTCCTCTGCACTAAAAGGTGAGTCTCGCGGCATCATTGTCTCGGCGTGGTGGAGTTTTCATCATCCTTTGTAAATCTAATTGTTGAGTCAACATTTGTCATCGGGTGTTGTAAGTTGAGGGATCGCTCGTCTGGTTCATATCCGCTGGAGGTTGATTGTGACAAGAGAGAGAGATGAAGTAGATCCATTGTGTCGTGGGCAGGAGTCGAGGACCTCAGTCTCCCCCACGGAAAGGAATCCTGAGAAGTGATACCCGAGGGTCCCTGAAGCGTCAACACCCAGCACACTATGTTGATTCTCTGGCCTTCGGTAGTGCCAACACGAGCAATCAATAGTGCCTGGTGTCTTTTTACCTTGCAATAACACCTCGAGGCGTTTCTTTACCTTGCAATAACACCTTGGGGCGTCTCTTACCTTGCAATAACACCCTGAGGCGTCTCTTTACCTTGCAATAACACCCCGAGGCGTCTCGTTACCTTGCAATAACACCCCGAGGCGTCTCTTTACCTTGCAAAGACACTTTTAGGCTTCTGTCTACCTTGCAATCTCACCCTCATGGTAGCTCAGTCAAGCAAACGTTAGCTCAGTCAGGCGAACGTTAGCCAGTGCCTTTATGAGCGCCGTCACAATTGTATGGCAAGACCGTATGTTCTCTCCTCTGCTGCACATGATGGTCTGTGTCAGTTGTCAACGGCGCCAGCACGAGCAATCAATAGTGCCTGGCGTTCCCCTCCATTCACCCCGCAACGACACGGTTAAGAAGCCTTCACCAGATGACTTGGCCAGCGCCTCTTGTCTGTAGTGACGCTGTTTAAGGCGCCACCACTTGTCCCGTGTTATGTGCACGACAACCTAACCTAAGCTGCCTGCGTTATGTGTTCGAGTTAACCTAACCTAACCTAACCTAACCTAACCTTACCGTAAACAAGAAAACATCCAATCACAATCCAGGAGTATAAATAACTTGATCCTAATCACCTTATAAACGATCCAATACTCATAATGGCTGATCACCAGGAACTTAACCATCCTCCTTGACCTCTACACTTGACCTGTTTCCTTTAACCTCATTTGACCTCAACAACCACCGGAAATAATCAGTCAGAGATTAGCTTTCAGTTAATGGAGTTGTGTGTGTGTGTGTGTGTGTGTGTGTGTGTGTGTGTGTGTGTGTGTGTGTGTGTGTGTGTGTGTGAGTGTAATAAGGAGTCAGCGTACATGGGCACAGATTTAAGTCATATACTGAAGCGACAGGAAAGGGGATTGTTTATGTGTGGTCGCCGGGCTGCTCAAGTGGAAAACACACATTTCCAAGGATGATTCAACTCTTGACATAATAAAAATACAAACTTCAGGATTTCCAGACAACTACAAGCACTGGACAATATACTTAAAGCAAGAACCTACCAGCAGCGTATACCTGTGTCGCCGACGATTTAACCAGATGGAAAAACATAAAACACAAGTCACACATCAACCTCTCAGCATAATGGAGATTCAGAGTCTCTCAAAAACCTCAGAAAGGGAAATAAAACTGAGGGAAATATACCTGTACGTGTGTCCATCTGGCTTGCTACCTGTTAAGACAAATCTCTAGGGGGAACGTCGCGTCTCAATGCTGATGTGACCATGTGGAAAAACGTACCTCGAGGGAGTGAATCAAACTCCTGGCATAATAAAAATACAAACTCCTCTACCGGGGGGCCATATTTTCGACGTCGTGGCCACACAAGAGGAAACAAAAACATAAACAGACTCTCCGTCACCCGTGAAGGTTGAGGGCGGGTCGTGAGTGACTGACCTCGAGAGCTGACAACTTGGAGCCTTCGACAATCTTGGTCTGAAATACTTGACCGTTTTTCGCCATAGACCGCGGCCGCCATGACAACAGGAGCGCTCCCTCAAATATTTATCGACTCCTTTAACAGTGCGGAACAGACAGGTTGTTGGGAGCAAAGATATTAAGGAGACATTTGTCCACAAGGAGGGTGAAATGTTCCCCCGCCCCGCCCCTACCACCCCCGCACCCACACTTGACCCCTCTCCCCTCCTACCACCCGACCCCACACGTGACACCCAACTACTCCCCCGACCCCAAATGTGACCCCAACTCCCCCCTGACCCCCCTCCCCGACCCCACACGTGACCCCGAGCCCACACGTGACCCCTAACTCCCCATCTTCACGTGACCCCCTACATCACCTCACACCTAACTATTGATCTTTTGGGCAGCAACTGTGTACAATGTGGATAGTATGTAAAAACACACAGGATGTACTCAACCACCTGGCGAGGATGTACTCTAGCACCTGGCGGGATGCACTAACACCTGGCGAGGATGTACTCTAACACCTGGGGATGTATCAGCACCTGGCGGGGATGTACTCTAACACCTGGCGAGGATGTACTCTAACACCTGGCGAGGATGTACTCTAACACCTGGAGAGGATGTACTTAACACCTGGCGGGGATGTACTCTAACACCTGGGAGAGGATGTACTCTAACACCCGGCGGGGATGTAACACCTGGGAGGAGGATGTCTAACACCTGGAGAGGATGTACTCTAACACCTGGCGAGGATGTACGCACCTGGAGGATGTACTCAACACCTGGCGAGGATGTCTAACACCTGGAGAGGATGTACTCTTACACCTGGCGAAGATGTACTTAACACCTGGAGAGGATGTACTTACACCTGGCGAGGATGTACTCTAACACCTGGAGAGGAGGATTTACACCGGCGAAGATGTACCTAACACCTGGAGAGGAAGTACTCTAACACCGCGGATGTACTCAAACACCTGGCAAGGATGTACTCAACACCTGGCGAGGATGTACTCAAACACTCTAACACCTGGCGAGGATGTACTTCAACACCGGAGAGGATGTACTCTAACACCTGGCGAGGATGTACTCAACCACCTGGCGAGTGATGTACCAAACACCTGGCGAGGATGTCTTCAACACCTGAGAGGATGCATCAACCACCTGGCGAGGATGTACTCAACCACCATGAGGATGTACTCAAACACCTGGCGAGGATGTACTCAAACACCTGGCGAGGATGTACTTAACACCTGGAGAGGATGTACTTAACACCTGGTGAGGATGTACTCAACACCTGGCGAGATGTACTCTAACATCTGGCGAGGGATGTACTTAACACCTGGCGAGGATGTACTCTAACACCTGGCGAGGATGTCTGAGTGTTTGTTGTTACAGGTGCCTGATATTGACCTGGGTTGATGTTGTTACTTATAAAAGAATTCAGAAACATGAATTATTGGTGATCTCTCTCTCTCTGTGATATTAAGGAGAATCTGAAGAGGATTTTGGGAGGCTTTTATTGTCTTGAGGTGAGGAGAGGTGTCTGACAAGATGAGAGGAGGAAGGAGGGAAGGAGGGGGTAAAGGAAGGGAGGGGAGACAGAGAGGGAGGGAGAGGGAAGGAAGGAAGGAAGGAGGAGGGGAAGGAGGAGGAGGGAGGAGAGGAGGGGAGGAGGAAGGGAGGAGGGACAGAAGGGGACAGGAAGGGTATGGAAGAGAGGGAACAACTGGGAGGGGAGGGTGACTCGAGGCTGAGGAGGGTAAGGAGGGTGGGAGGAGGATTACGAACGGAGGGAGGCCAGGGAGGGGTGAGGGAGGAGAGGAGGGGAGATCAGGGGAGGGGGGCCGGCGGCTGCAGGGCTGGGGGCTGCAGTGGGCTGGGGAAGGGGCTCAGGAGGAAGGACAAAGGGAGTGAGGGAGCCTGGGCCAGAGCACTGCTGGAGAGCCTGGACACAGCAGCTGGGGGAGCCTGGGGTAGCTGGCTGGGGAGCCTGGGGGGAGCTAGGTGGAGAGCCTGAGGGAGGGTAGAGCTAAGGGAGGGTGGGGGAGCCTGAAATGATAGGAGCTAGGTGGGGGGAGAGGGAGCCTGGGAGGGGGTACTAGGAGGGGAGGGGAGCTCTGGGTACTAGAGCGGGCTAGTGCTGGGAGCCTGGGTACCAGAGCCAGGAGGGGGCCTGGGGCACAGAGCTAGGTGTGGGGAGCCTGAGGTACCAGAGCCAGCCTGGGGCACCAGAGCGGGATTGAGCCTGGGGCCTGGGGGGAGGAGCTAGGCTGTGCACTCAGGCCAGAGCCAGGAGGGAGCCTGGGCTAGAGGGAGTGGGGAGAGAGAGCTAGAGTGGGGTACCAGAGCCTGGTGCCTGGGGCACTAGAGCTAGGGTGGGAGCCTGGGGAGCCTGGGGCACCAGAGCTGGGGGGAGAGGGTGGGAGTGGGCACCAGAGCCAGGTGGGGAGGAGAGAGCAAGAGTGGGGGAGAGCCAGGGGGGAGTAACAGGAGCTAGGAGTGGGGAGCCTGGGGAGTACTAGAGCTGCTGGAGCCTGGGGAGAGCTGGAGGAGCCAGGAGGGGAGTACCAGAGCTAGAGCTGAGGGAGTGGGGAGCACTAGGAGTGGGGAGCCTGGGGGGAGCTAGGAGGAGCCCTGGGGTACTAGAGCCAGGGGCCTGGGAGTGAGTACCTAGGGAGGTATCCGCACAGATCGGAGCCTGGGGGACCAGAGAGGAGGAGCCAGGTGGGGGTACAGGAGCCAGGAGGGAGCCTCGGGCAGAGCTAGGAGGGGAGCCCTGGGCTGGGAAGCCTGGGGGAGCTAGGGGGGACCAGGAGCAGGTGCTGGGGCACAGAGCCAGGTGCTGGGGGGAGCCTGGGGAGCCAGGGGTAGCCAGGAGCAGAGTGCTGGGGAGCCTGGGTACTAGAGCTAGGAGTGAGCCTGGGGGTAGAGCCAGAGCCAGGAGGGGGCACTAGGGTAGGGGAGCCTGGGGCACTAGAGCTAGAGGGGAGCCTGGGGTACTAGAGCTAGGAGCTGGGGAGCCTGGGGTGGAGCTTAGGGGAGCTAGAGTGGGGGAGCCAGGAGTGGGGAGCCTGGGGTACTAGGAGTAGGGAGGGGAGGGGTAGGAGCTAGGAGTGGGGAGGTACCAGAGCTAGGGGGGGGAGCCTGGGGGTGAGCCTGGGGGCTAGAGCTAGGAGCTGGAGCTAGAGTGGGGACTAGAGCTTGGGGAGTGAGAGCTAGGTGCTGGGGAGCCTGGGGCTAGGAGAGAGAGTGAAGAGCCTGGGGTACTAGAGCTAGGGAGCCTGGGAGCCTGGGGTACTAGGAGCTAGGAGTGGGGAGCCTGGGGTACTAGAGCTAGGGAGGAGCTAGAGCCAGGGGAGCCTGGGGAGCTGGGGTACTAGAGCTAGGTGCTGGGGAGCCTGGGGTACTAGAGCTATGTACTGGTGGAGCCTGGGGTACTAGAGCTAGGTGCTGGGGAGCCTGGGGTACTAGAGCTAGGTGCTGGGGAGCCTGGTGTGTAAAATATCACTAGTGTTGAGTAAGTCATGTGTGTGTTTACCTGAGTGTGTGAAGCTACACCATTATCATCTGGTTACCTGCTCACTACTACCTGGACCACCGACCACCAAGGACCTCACCTAACCTAACCAAACATAACCTAACCTAACCTAACATAACATAACCTAACCTAACCTAACCTACCCTAACCTAACCTATCCTATCCTAACTAAGATGTAACTAACCTACGCATACCCTAACTTTCCCCTTACATATCCAATAGTTATAACCTAACCTAACCAAATCAAACCAAACCAATTTAACCTTAATTTGATATTATAGGAAGGTGATCCTAACCTAACCAAACTAATCCTAACCTAATCTAACCAAACATTAGATTTAGTCAAGTTTGGTTAAGTAAGGCTAAGAAAGGTTAAGTTAAGGGTCTGTAAAGTTAAGGTTACGAGTTAAGGATAATCTCCAATCAGAACATAGCGATCCTGTCAACTTATGGCCAAGGGAATGTTGTTGTTGTGTTCCACTTGGTGTTGTGTTCCACTTAACAGAGTGTTCCAATTACCTGAGTGTGTGTGTGCATGTAGGTGTTTCTGTGTGTGTAGGAGAGGTGTACACATGCCTGAAGAAGGGATCATTGTTAGCCTGTGTATGTAAGATGAGAGAGAGAGAGAGAGAGAGAGAGAGAGAGAGAGAGAGAGAGAGAGAGAGAGAGAGAGAGAGAGAGACACGACCACTTTGTTTATGCCGCGTCACCATGTTTGCGCTTGTTGAACGGGGTAACATTTCCGGGACGGGCAGGGATCGTTTGTGTGAGTTATCGACGAACTAAAATGATGGATTTTAGCGGGCGTGTTGGCGAGCCTCTTGTCACATAACCATTGTCTCTCTGTCAAGTATAACCCAGGGTATCTGACACAGCTACATGGGCTAAACAAACGTAAACAAACCTAAACAAACGGGTGTAATATTATTTTTTTTCCCCCGAGCAGCGAGGATATAGGAAAAATGTTATATAGACCACAATAAAAGGCAAAAAAAATCGTCTAGGAGTGGTATATAATCTTGTTTACGGTGAATGTTTATGCTGTTTACGTTTGTTTGTGTCTGTAGGAGGGAAAAATAATCGCTGTTAATTAAAATAGCCAAAGTGATTGATTTCTACGTCTTTTTTTTATCGAATCCTATATTATGTTTACCACTGAGAGAGAGAGAGAGAGAGAGAGAGAGAGAGAGAGAGAGAGAGAGACACTGACTGCTAGGGTAAAAAATTGCTTGTATGTGTCCGGCCTATCAGAATACTAATGTGTAAATATGTATTATGATAATACATATGGGGGCTATGGTGTTTTATATGTGGTATACAGAGCTATTAATGTATGTGTAGGGTGTGTAGGGTGTGTAGGGTGTGTAGGGTGTGTAGGTGTGTGTGTGTGTGTGTGAAAGAAACATTAGAGAGATACGGTGTAGAACTCTGCATGCCTTTCCTCTTTCACAATGGTACAAACATCACAGGATTCGCACCTCGCTCTTGCACCATGGGAACAGAACAGAACGAAGATGTAAAGACGATGGTAGGAGGCACAGACAATGGTACACAGACAATGGTAGGCAGTACAGACGATGGTAGAAGCCACAGAGAATGGTACACATACACACACACAATGGTAGGAGGCAAAGACAATGGTACACAGACAAATGGTACACAGACAAATGGCACACAGACAATGGTACACAGACAATGGTACACAGACAAATGGTACACAGACAAATGGTACACAGACAAAACCACTTCTCTCGGGGTCAACAAACACGGATGCGCTGTTAGGGTCGCTTGAGGCAATATATGTAACAGCAGCAATCTTCATATTTTACATTTTTGGAAATTATCTTGTTCCGGAGTGACGCATAGCCACGTGTTTTATCTCTTATTCCGTCGCTTAGGTTAAGTCAGGTTAGTTTAGATTAGGTTAGGTTAAATATTTGGTCGAGTCGCCTTTATTATGAAAGCATGCACGCCGTCGTGTCCTTGACGTCCGTGACCTGTCCTTGGTGTGTACGTGATAACTCTTGAAGGAGTGTACAGATGTTCTTGAAACTGATCGCAAGTATCCCTTAGAGTTTCATTATACACGAGGTTTGTTTATTTCGCCTGAGGAGTTTATACCTTTTTGGGGTCACATCACGTATTGGACTTTAGGCGAATATCCTCGTTATGACCCTAACTTTTGACCTAAATGACCCTCATAACATAAACAGCTCTTGAATTTAGCATGTTGAATATATTTACCAAGTTTGAATACCATACCATACCATACCATACCATACCATACCACACCACACCATACCATACCATACCACACCACACCATACCATACCATACCATACCATACCACACCACACCATACCATACCATACCATACCATACCACACCATACCATACCATACCATACCATACCACACCATACCATACCATACCATACCATACCACACCATACCATACCATACCATACCATACCACACCATACCATACCATACCATACCATACCATACGTTCTGGAGTTATGATGCGGACAAAGATACAAACACACACACGTACACAGTTTACCTATAGACTGTACTGACCACCCTACTCGTGTGGTCCATCAAAGTGAGTCAAAATATTCCAGGGAACATAAAAATCAAAACAAAAAACACTCAGGTACTCACTTGTTGGTGTTAACCTACACTTGAACAAACACACTTCAGTCAAGTCAGGATAGGCGGGTTGTTCATTAAGCCTACCCCAACAACTCCCGCCAAAGATGACACTCCTGCTGCCAACATGGTACAGCGGCAGGTTAAAGCACCCTAGCACCATTATCTCCACCTTCAGGAATAATTGAAGGGGTTACCAGGACGGGCGACACGAGCGTCTGTCTCCACGAGCGAGAAAACTCACTCAGGTTGTGTTGTGTCCTGAGTGTTGGCCTGTCGCGTGTAGCGCCGTCCAAGACTCACTAATTTCCTGACTTAGACGCCAGAACCTAACTTAACCCAACCTAACTTAACCTAACTTGACGTATATTAACCTGACCTAACCTAATTTCCTGAATTAGATGCCAGAACCTAACTTAACCCAGCCTAACCCAACCTACCTAAGTTAACGTATATTAACCTAACTTAGCCTAACCTGCATTAACTTATATTAACCTAACCTAATTTAACGTATCCTAAACCAATACTGACCTAACCTGTACTAACCTACCTTAACCTGTACTAACCTAAACTACCCAAACCTGATCTAATATTATTCAATATCAATCAAACATGCGGTATCAGTATAAAAGTTCGAATCCGGTTCCGGCTCTAAGTTCGAATCCGGTCCCTGTTCAGAGTTCGATTCTGATTCCGGTCTAAGTTCGATTCCGGTTTCAGTTCTAAGTTCGAATCCGGTCCCCGTTTAGAGTTCGAATCCGGTTCCGGCACTAAGTTGGATTCCGGTTCCGGTTCTAAGCTCGAATCTGGTTCCAAGTTCGAATCCGGTTCCGGCTCTGAGTTCGAATCCTTTTCCGGTTCTAGGGTCGAATTTGGTTCCAAGTTCGAATCCGGTTCCGGCTTTAAGTTCGAATCCGGAAATGTGTTCGATCGTGATACATGTCTCCGTCTCTCATGTATTTGTGTCGTCGTCAGGTGAGCGTGTCAGGCCCTTCACCTACCTGGACGTCCCCCGCCAGGTGAACAATATCTTACTCGTCGACAATTACTGGTTACGGTAATTTTTCCTTTTATCGTCAATCACTGAGTCACTTTAAGTTAGGATGAGGAAATGTAACACAGACAACAGACTTACAAAGACACACGCACAGACAATATTAGACTGACTCTTACGACACACAGACAAGATCCCATTCAAGACGAAAATTTAATATTCTTAACCTCGACAAAATCTTTCTGTTTCATCTCATTAAGGAACACACACACACACACACACACACACACACACACACACAAGGATGGGAGATGTATGGATGGTAGTTGTGGTGGTTGTATTAGTTGTTGTAGTGATTGTTGTTGTTGTGGTTGGTGTTGTAATAGTCATTGTAGTGGTAGTCGAAGTAGTTGTAATTTTTGTTGTTGTTGGTGTGGTAATTGTTGTTGTTGTTGTAGTTGTTGTAGTTGTTTAATAGTGTTGTTATAATTGATGTTATTATTGTTGTTTTTTGTCAGAAATTTGTCTCCTACTTCGAGTGTTGTCAGAAATGTGTGTTGTCAGTAAGTGTTTCCCATCAAATGACTTGTCACAACTAGTTCACAGTGTTGCAGTTTGTGTTGGAAGCAAAAGTATTTCTCATGGATTTTATCAACACTAATCAGAGTTAATTCACTAAGTCAACTTGTCAATACAATTCTCTGTCGTCAGGTCAGAATAGACTTGTGTTGTGTGAGTGTTGTTCTGAGAGTTGGCGAGGATTTGTGTTCTATATAATAATATTTTGTTATGGCTTAAGTGACTCGTATAAGTAGATTAGTGGTTAAAGTGTGTGTGTGTGTGTGTGTGTGAGAGAGAGAGAGAGAGAGAGAGAGTGTATGTATGTATGTGTGTATGTACTCAAAGTTAGCATCACACTGATATTTAGGTCCTTACTCACACTGTAAATTCCTTAACTAAACACACACACACCCACACAAGAACTGCCTCACGTGGTAACCTAACCCATCGTATAAACCATTAAACACAAAGAATCAATAAAAACAAAACAACCTTAAATAATTCTTCGTCACAAAATCTAACCCACGAAACTGTACCGGGGAGAATAGTGGACGACATACCACTGACTACTGCGCCAATATTCAACATACCACAAGAGTATTCCAGTGGTATGTCCACCAATAATAAAATGCTGGATAAATTCAAGGATTCGAATCGTCACAAATAACCCATCTGGCTGAATTGTGTTGATATATTCAGACACTCTTTAGCCATTCATCGCGACACAGGCTCGAAGCAGTGGCAACAACTGGAACAATTCAAACGGGAAGAATGGGGTGTGGGAATGGGTGGGGGGAGAGGTGGGAATGGGAGGAAGGGGGGGGAATTGGGGAGGGGAGAGGTAGGAATGGGGAGAAGGGAGAGGTAGGATTGGGAAGGAAGGAGTGGGAATGGAGGAGGGGAGGGGTGGTAATGGAAAGGAAGGAGTGGGAATGGGGGAAGGAGTAGGAATGGGAAGGAAGGGGTGGGAATGGGAGGGGGTGGATGGGTGGTGAGGCAATATATTCTGGTTGTAGTGAGGGGACAGGCTAGTGACTCTCAACCCCCCCCCCTACCCCTCACCGCTTTGTGCCTACCTCTGTGGATGACACTGGTCCGAGATTCTGCCAAGAGGTTCCCCGTTTCCTTAATTCCAGAATTCTCCATGTCCAGATATGCCTATGTCTTCATTTTCCCCTTGTCTAGGTTTCCCGATGTCCTGATAAACAATCATACGCCAGAGAGAGAGAGAGAGAGAGAGAGAGAGAGAGAGAGAGAGAGAGAGAGAGAGAGAGACTGATAAACGAAGACTCGCTAATATATGGAATTGGAACTTTGCCTAACCTAACCTAACCCTAACGTAACCTTCTCTAATTCAGGTATATTTAATACTTAAACCCAAATAAACCCAAAACCAAAAACATTCAGAAGGTTTATTTATCATTATCCTGTTTGCAATAATAAAAATAAATAGAAAATCCCAAGAAAATTCCCGGAGATAGAACAGTTTTGAAGCAGAAATATTTAGACCCGAAAATCAGCGAGATAACACAAGCCTAAAATACCGAGACCCGAAACTTTACTTCCCGAACCACCTGACCTTCGGGTTGTCAAGGGTTCGTAAGTCAGATATTCTTTGTAGCTGATGATGTGACGAAGGTTCTAACTGCTTCACTTAAGTTACGACACAAGGAAGAGTTTTCAAGGGTTCGTAAAGTCAATTCTTCACCCTCACCGTTTTAACGTAATTTAGTTGTTATCCAAACCAATAGTTGGCGACCGATGACATGAGTTCATCGCTTGTCGTACTGGACCCAAACATATCCATAAGGATTTGTTCCCAATCATAAAGTGTCCCTAATCTTAATGAGGTGGGGTTAGGTGAGGTGAGGTGGGGTTAGGTGAGGTGGGGTTAGGTGAGGTGGGGTGGGGTTAGGTGAGGTGAGGTGGGGTTAGGTGAGGTGAGGTGGGGTGAGGTGAGGTGAGGTGGGGTTAGGTGAGGTGAGGTTAGGTTAGGGTGGGGCAACAACTCATTTACAGAGACATATATTAACGTGTGAATCATGGACACTCAAATTCTTCTGGCACGGTCCTCCACACACGACCACCAGCTAAGTTGATTCTTCCTATAACATATCGCACCATTCTCGATCCTATGGACTTAAGAGGACTTTATCTTCTCCCTGGTTTGTTTTGATGTGTCCTGGACAGTTCCTGATAAGATAAGGGCTCCGAGAGGATGAGGCAGCCATCACCGACTGAAAGACCGCGTCGCTGGCTGATAAATAAGTCACGCGTGAGAGCTAAACCAAACCGCGGGAAGGAAAAAAGAAGACGGTCGAGATACGCGGTACTTATGTTTTGATTCAGCTGAGAGGAAATGGATTAAATCTCTTCATATCTTTATTCTTATTATTATTTCCCTAACTTTATTCTTAATCGTTATTGATATCATGACCAGTAATTAATCTCATTACAGTAGCCTCGCGGGTTAACCAAAAAAGAAGAAATATCCGGTGCTAATTTTCCAGGTTTGTTGTTATTTTTTGAGTGGCCGATGGAAACTGATTTCATTGTTTTTAATTGTTAATGAAGTATAGTGCAGTACATTTACAACATTTATTTTATATATCGAACAAGTTTAAGGGTTTTAGTGCAGTTACGCGAGGGAAAGAGTTTATCTAAAAGGTTTAAATAAGGCGGATAAAAATGAAGAAAGATGAAAATAGTTAGGTACTTATATTCCTGGTTTATTGTTGTTGTTGTTGTTGTTGTTGTTTTGATGTTGATTTAAGCAGTCTTTAATATTGTTTTTCTTGCTGAGGCACACACACACACACACACACACACACACACACACTGCAGTATTCCTGTGGGTATCGTCAGCGGTTTTAAATGTACTGTACCTTCCCAACCTACAACTTAGTGTCTTGAAAAAGTGTTCAGCAAGTTCCTGACTCTGCAGTGAGGTGTCAACTCTTATGATGAGAGAGAGAGAGAGAGAGAGAGAGACGTACAAGTTGCAGGAAAGGCGACCAGTGTCAAGGAAAAGATCAAGGGAGGTGACGGAGGTCAAAAACGGGAAGGAAGGAAGGAAGAAAGAAGGAAGGAAGAAAGAAGGAAGAAGGAGGAAGGAAGAAAGAAAAGAAGAAAGAAAGAAGGAGGAAGAAAAGAAGAAAGAAAGAAGGGGGAAGGAAGGAAAGGAGGAAGGAAAGAAGGAAGGCATGAGTAGGTTAGGTCAGGTTAGGGGAAGGACAAGTTAGGTTAGGTTAGGTTAGGTTACGTTGTGTTAAACTAGGGTAACAGTAGTTCAGGTTAGGTTAGTTTCTGGATAAGTCAGGTTAGGTTAGGTTCCGGTTAGGTTAGTTTAGGTTAGGTTAGGTTCTACTTCCGGGTCCGTAAATTAGCAAGTCTGACCCCTTGACCATCACGGCTTAAAACTTTAGCAGATAGTGTCAGTGACGGACGGGGGAGGAGGAGGAGGGTGAGAGAGACGGCAATGCGAACGACACAACTGAGAGATAATATTCCCTTTGTGTTAGAAACTTTACTGTCCCTCACTGACTGACGAATCAACGCTCCTCATGCCCCACACACGCGTGGCTCTTGCCTCCGTCGCCCCCGGGCCTTCAACGACCTACTTGTGCCCATGCAGGAGGAGGTGAAGGGCGCGACACTCACGCTGGCGCTGCCGGAGGTCTCGCCCTCGTTATCTCGTTGCCTGACGAGACCCTCCCTTGCAGACAAGCCCCCCCCCCCTCTAATAAGACTTCTATGCCAGTGACGAGACTCCATCCCTACGAGACGCCACTTACAGACGAGACCCTTCACGAGACCTTCCATGCAAACGAGACAAGACCCCCATCACGAGACCCCATCACAAGACCCCCACCACGAGATCCCCACCACAAGACACCATCACGAGACACCATCACGAGACCCCATCGCGAGACCCCTTCACTAAGAGACCTCAGCTCCAGCTCGTTGTGCCGTGAGAGGAACATCTTCTCAGGGATCACTGGAGGATAATGTCCGTAAGGCTGTCTGTCTTGTCCCTCCATTCTCTTAACCTCCCCTCTCCCTGAACACGCCCTCGCAAGCAAACACCCACACATGTACACACACACACACACACACACACACACACACACACACACACACACACACACACACACACACACACACACACTTAGGAGGAAGTAAGGAAGAAGAATTAGTAGAGAGAACTCGATCTAAACAATCCCTGAATTATGGGTTAGGTGAAGGGAAGTTGGGGGGGGGTGAAGGAGGGGTTGGGGGGGTGAAGGTGAGGTGGGGAGGTGGGGGATTGGGGGGGGTTGTTGGGGAGGTGTAGAGGTGGAGGTATGGGGAAGAGGTGGGGAGGTTGGGAATGGTGTGGGAGGGGGTGGTTGGAGGTGGTTGAGGGTGGTGTGGAGGTGGTTGAGGTGGTTGAGGTGGTGGGGGATGGAGGTCAGTGGAGGGTAGAGAGAAGAGCCAACTATAAAGAAACATAATCGAATTCTTTCTTTTAACGAGAAGGACAATGGGAGGGGGGGGTAAGACACGTCCAGAGGAAAACAAGTACAATTAACTCATTGTCGAAGGAAACAGAAGGTGAGGGAAAAATACCTACTTGGGGAAGGGAAGGGGGAAGGGAAGGGGGAAGGGGGGAGGGAGGGGGAGGGAGGAGGGGGGGACGTGGAAGAGTAATATTTCTAAAAAAAAATCTCACTCGTTAGGAAATATGGGAAATAAGAAACGATAAATGTTAAAATAAGGAAAGAAAAATAAATATCAGGAAATAATGGTTAATGTTTCCGTATGGCTAAAGTTAAGTTGGTGGAGATAAGTTAGGTTAAGTTAATGAGGTTAGGTTAAGTTAGCGAGACCAGGTTAGGTTAAGTTAATGAGGTCAGGTTAGGTTAAGTTAGCGAGGTCAGGATAGCTTCAAACATAGGTTAGAAGGATATATGAGCGATAGAGGTTGGGTGTAAACAGGACTGCCCAGTAGGAGATAATGGAGCCGCTGTAGTTTCCTCCATTTTTATGACAGTAGGAGACAGGTAGGAGACAAACAGGAAGAGATAGACAGGAGACAAACAGGAGGAGACAGACAGGAGACAAGCAGGAGGAGACAGGTAGGAGACAAACAGGAAGAGATAGACAGGAAGAGATAGACAGGAGACAAACAGGACACAAACAGGAGGGGACAGACAGGAGACAAGCAGGAGGAGACAGGAAGAGATAGACAGGAAGAGATAGACAGGAGACAAACAGGAGGGGACAGACAGGAGACAAGCAGGAGGAGACAGACAGGAAAGAGACAGGAAGAGGTGTCCCTTTAGTCAATCAGTCACAACCTCTGAGACGGTGGGCGGTAACAAGATACTGTCTGTCTGTACCTGTGTTAGTTCTCTCTTGGCTGACGTTAGGTTAAGCTGGGTTAGGTTAAGCTGGGTTAGATAAGCTGGTTTAGGTTAGGTTAAGTTGGGTTAGATAAGCTGGGTTAGATAAGCTGGTTTAGGTTAGGTTAGGTTACGTATATATAACTCTGAAACATCCTAAGGTAAGATGTGCTACAGTTATAACCAGTTGACGGGACCACACACCTGTTCCACCAACCTGAGGGAGAAGAAGTGGAGGAGGAGAGTGGAGGAGGAGGTAGGAGGAGGAGGGTGGAGGAGGAGGGTGGAGGAGGAGGGTGGAGGAGGAGGGTGGAGGAGGAGGGTGGAGGGTTGACAAGGTGGACGTCTCCGTGAAATATAGCGAGATTTATAGAGACGTTCACCTGCATACTGAGGCCCTGGTGGTGGTAGTGGTGGTAGGTGGTGGTAGTAGAAGGGTAGTGGTGGTAGGTGGTGGTAAGAAGGTGGTGGTGGTGTTAGGTGGGGGTGGTCGTGGCTGTGGGTAGCAGGTTTTGGTGGTAGGAGGGTGGTGGTGGTAATATTGGCAGGTAGTGGTCGTACTGGTAGTTGTGGTAATTACTGATCAGTAGGTCGTATTTACATCATAACTCGTATTGAAATAAGACCTACCAGGCCCCAGTCTTCATGGGGCCCAGTCCTACAAGACGCCAGGTCTAACATGTTAGGTTGGGGACTACTAGAATTGGGGCCCATTAAGACAGGGGCCTACTGGAACTGGGGTCTACTAGGATAGGGGCCCACTAGGACAGGTATCACGTTAAAACCAACCCCATCAACGTTTGTTTACACCACCTCCATCAACGCTTAACTACAGCCGCTACACCATCCCCATCAACGTTTATTAACACCACCTCCATCAACGTTTGTCTACAGTCTACACCATCTCCCAAAACGTCTGTCTGCACGATCGTCATTAACGTTTGTTTACACCGCTTCCCATCAACGTTTGTTTATATCCCCCCGCCTAACGTTTGTCTACATTATACCCAGTAAAGCTTTTGAAAGACCGCCATTTTTCCGTAAACCAGACTTCCACCCAAGAGATATACATCACCTGTTGACAAATAATCACTACAACACAAAATTTTTGCTGGTTAAAATAATTGACGAAAACTGAAAACGTCTGAGGTTTCAGGAAGGAGCCCAAGACGAGTTCTGTTTGGTCGCCTTGAAGATACAGAGTGATAGAGGTGAGGGTGAGGAGGCTGAGGGGTGAGGAGAATGGGAGGAATGGGAGAGGAAGGTGAGGGGAGAGGGGAAGATAATGCTAGGTGTCGAACTCGGAACCAGACCCGACTTTGTACGCTAAGGACACTCTACTGTATACTGTATATAGGCTGATCTCCAGTTTAAGGTATATTGGCCACAATGCCCCAGCTTGAAGTTAGTTTACACCCCAGCTTGAAGTTTAGGTGTCTTGCCACACCTCCCCAGGCTGGCCCCAGGTGTGACGTATGACTGTGAACCACCTGACAATGCTGGCACGTATTCTGCTTATAACAAATTGCTGAGCGATGCTTCACAGTCTAAAATGGCCCAGCAAAATATCAGTGACAGCCTCTAAAATATATGTGTGTGAGAGAGAGAGAGAGAGAGAGAGAGAGAGAGAGAGAGAGAGAGAGAGAGAGAGAGAGAGAGAGAGAGAGAGTTCCTATATATTACGTTAGAACAAAATTAAAAGAAACATAAGATAATAATAAAAAATCCTTCCATAATTAACAGAAGACAGAACAAAACAACTGTCTATTATCTCATCAGACCTGTCTATACTAATAACACACCTACCTGTCGCCATACCCAATACTACTCCATTTATCACCACCTGTCTACCACCTGTCAGCAAAGAATACCCAGGCCACCACCAGATACCCAGGCCACCACCAGATACATTCGGGTAATCAGTCCATCACCAGATACATTCGTGGTACCCAGGCCACCACCAGATACATTCGTGGTGTAATCAGGCCATCACCAGATACATCCGTGGTGTACCCAGGCCACCACATTTCGTGGTGTACACCACCACCAGATACATTCGTGGTGTACCCAGGCCACCACCAGATCATTCGTGGTGAACCAGGCAACCACCAGATACATTCAGTGCCCAGGCCATCACCAGATACATTCGTGGTGTACCCCCATCACCAGATACATCTGTAATCAGGCCATCACCATACACGTGTTGTACCCAGGCCACCACCAGATACATTCGTGGTGTACCAGGCCATCACCATATACATTCGTGGTGTAATCAGGCCACCACCAGATACATTCGTGGTGTACCCAGGCCATCACCAGATACATTCGTGATGTAATCAGGCCACCACCACATTCGTGGTGTACCAGGCCACCACCAGATACCCGTGGTGTACCCAGGCCACCACCAGATACATTCGTGGTGAACCCAGGCCACCACCAGATACACATCTGTAATCAGGCAACCACCAGATACATTCGTGGTGTGCCCAGGCCATCACCAGATACATTCGTGGTGTACCCCATCACCAGATACATTCGTGGTGTACTAGGCCACCACCAGATACATTCGTGGTGTGCCCAGGCCATCACCAGATACATTCTGATGTAATCAGGCCACCACCAGATACATTCGTGGTGTACTCAGGCCACCACCAGATACATTCGTGGTTTCCAGGCCACCACCAGATACATTCGTGGTGTACCCAGGCCACCACCAGATATCGTGGTGTAATCAGCAACCACCAGATACATTCGTGGTGTGCCCAGGCCATCACACTCGTGGTGTACCCCACATCACCAGATACATTCGTGGTGTAATCAGGCCATCACCATATACATTGTACCCAGGCCACCACCAGATACATCTGTGTACCCAGGCCATCACCATATACATTCGTGGTGTAATCAGGCCACCACCAGATACATTCGTGGTGTACCCAGGCCATCACCAGATACATTCGTGGTGTACCCAGGCCACCACCAGATACATTCGTGGTGTACCCAGGCCACCACCAGATACATTCGTGGTGTACCCAGGCCACCACCAGATACATTCAGGTGTAATCAGGCAACCACCAGATACATTCGTGGTGTGCCCAGGCCATCACCAGATACATTCGTGGTGTACCCTGCCATCACCAGATACACATTCGTGGTGTAATCAGGCCATCACCATATACATTCGTGTGTGTACCCAGGCCACCACCAGATACATTCGTGGTGTAATCAGGCCACCACCAGATACATTCTGGTGTACTCAGGCCACCACCAGATACATTCTGTGTAATCAGGCAACCACCAGATACATTCGTGGTGTGCCCAGGCCATCACCAGATACATTCGTGGTGTACCCTGCCATCACCAGATACATTCGTGGTGTAATCAGGCCACATTCGTGTACCCAGGCCACCACCAGATACATTCGTGGTGTACCCAGGCCATCACCATATACATTCGTGAATCAGCCACCACCAGATACATTCGTGGTGTACCCAGGCCATCACCATATACATTCGTGGTGTAATCAGGCCACCACCAGACATCTTCGTGAACCGGTGCCACCACCAGATACATTCGTGGTACCCAGGCCATCACCATATACATTCTGTAATCAGGCCACCACATTCGTGATGTACCCAGGTCACCACCAGATACATTCGTGGTGTACCCAGGCCACCAGATACCTGTACTCAGGCCACCAAATACATTCGTGGCCCAGACCACCACATTCTGTGGTGTACAGGCCACCACCAGATACATTCGTGGTGTACCCAGGCCATCACATCCGTGGTGTACCCAGGCCATCACCAGATACATTCGTGATACCCAGGTCACCACCAGATACATTCGTGCCCAGGCCACCACCAGATACATTCTTGGTGTCCCAGACCACACCAGATACATTGTGCCACCACAGATATCGTGCACTCAGCCACCACAGATACATTCGTGATGTACCCAGGCCACCACACCAATACATCTGTGTACCCAGGCCACCACCAGAACATTCGTGGTGTCCCAGGCCCATCACCATATACATTCGTGATGTACCCAGGCCACCACCAGATATTCTGATGTACCCAGGCCACCACCAGATACATCAGGTGACCCAGGCCACCACCAGATACATTCGTGAAAGGCACCACCAGATACATTCGTGGTGTACCCAGGCCACCACCAGATAAACAGTCTGTGATACCCAGGCCACCACCAGATACATTCGTGCACGCCAGCCCACCAGATATCGTGGTTACCCAGGCCACCACCAGATACATTCGTGGTGTACCCAGGCCACCACCAGATACACTTCGTGGTACCCAGGCCACCACCAGATACATTCGTGGTGTACCCAGGCCATCACCATATACACATCTGTAAAACGAGGCCATTACCAGATACATTCGTGGTGTACCCAGGCCATCAACAGATACATTCGTTGTACCCAGGCCACCACCAGATACATTCGTGGTGTACCCAGGCCACCACCAGATACATTCGTGGTGTAATCAGGCCACCACCAGATACATTCGTGGTAATCAGGCCACCACCAGATACATTCGTTGTACCCAGGCCATCACCAGATACATTCGTGATGTACCAGGCCACCACCAGATACATTCGTGATGTACCCAGGCCATCACCAGATACATTCGTGATACCCAGGCCACCACCAGATACATTCGTGATACCCAGGCCACCACCAGATACATTCAGCCATCACCAGATACACGTGATACCCAGGCCACCACCAGATACATTCGTGGTGTACCCAGGCCATCAACAGATACATTCAGACGGTCACCACCAGATACATCTGTGGATCAGGCCACCACCAGATACATTCTGTAACCCAGGCCACCACCAGATACATCTGGTGTACCCAGGCCATCACCAGATACATTCGTGGTAATCTGGACATCAACAGATACATTCGTGGTGTACCAGGCCACCACCAGATACATTCGTGGTGTACCCAGGCCACCACCAGATACATCTGTACTCAGGCCACCACCAGATACATTCAGTAATCAGGCCACCACCAGATACATTCTGTACCCAGGCCACCATCAGATACATTCGTGGTGTACCCAGGTCACCACCAGATACATTCGTGGTGTAGTCAGGGCAGCGGGGAGAATAAATAGCATTATTTCTATTTCCCTGGTCGAAAGAAAATGCAAAACCAATAACCGAAAATCAGTCAAAATTGGTCCCCAGGTTTTCATCGGAAGTATTTGGTGTAGTGCGTTGCTGGTACCTGGACGGTCAGTAACGCCGCGCCTTCCACCACCCAAAACAAATCAGAATGCAAACAGAAAGACCATCACCATGCGAGAGAGGAGAGAGAGAGAGAGAGAGAGAGAGAGAGAGAGAGAGAGAGAGAGTAACAACAGCTAGTGATAGTAGAGTAGCATAAACAAAAGGAACAAGAAGTAAAAACAAAGAAAATAGAGAAAAAATTAAAAAGAAAACGAGAATGGGAATACAGCAGAGACAGCAGGTAGAGCTAGAGGGAGGGAGGGGAGGGAGGGAGGGAGGGAGGGAGGGAAGGAAGGAAGGAAGGGAAGGAAGGGAGAGGGAAGGAGGGAGGGAGGAGGAGGAGGAGGGAAGGAAGGAAGGAGGAGGGAGGGAAGGAGGAAGGAGAAGGAAGGAAGGAGGAGGGAGGGAGGAGGGAGGGAGGAGGAGGAGGGAAGGAAGGAGGAGGGAGGACGGAGGGAAGGAAGGGAAGGAAGGAGGGGGGAGGGAGGGAGGAGGGGGAGGGAGGGAGGAGGGAGGGAGGGAGGGAAGGAGGAGAGGAGGAAAGGGAAGGGAAGGAAGGAAGGAAGGAAGGAGAGGAGGGAGGGAGGAAGGAGGAGGGAAGGAGGGAAGGAAGGAAGGAAGGAAGGAAGGAAGGAAGGAAGGAAGAGAAGGAGGAAGGGAGGGAGGGAGGGAGGAGGGAGGGAGGAGGAAGGAGGGG
>NW_024729094.1:0-58180 GCF_018991925.1 Homarus americanus
TTGCACCGTGGCCACAGTTACATGTGTTGTACCGTGGACACAGTTACATGTGGTGCACAGTGGCCACAGTTACATGTGTTGCACCGTGGCCACAGTTACATGTGTTGCACAGTGGTCACAGTTACATGTGTTGCACCGTGGCCACAGTTACATGTGGTGCACAGTGGCCACAGTTACATGTGTTGCACAGTGGTCACAGTTACATGTGTTGCACCGTGGCCACAGTTACATGTGGTGCACAGTGGCCACAGTTACATGTGTTGCACCGTGGCCACAGTTACATGTGTTGCACCATGGAAACAGTTACATGTATTGCACAGTGGCCACAGTTACATGTGTCTCACCATTGTTACAGTTACATGTGTTGCACTGTGGCCACACTTACATAAAGTGTTGCTCCGTGGCCACTGTTATATGTGTTGCACCGTGGCCACAGTTACATGTGTTGCACCGTGGACATAGTTACATGTGTTGTACAGTGGACACAGCTGCGTGTTGTACCGTGGACACAGTTACATGTGTTGTACCGTGGACACAGTTACATGTGTTGCACCGTGGCTGCAGTTACATGTGTTGCACAGTGGCCACAGTTACATGTGTTACCGTGGCTGGTTACATGTGTGTTGCACCGTGGCTACGGGCCATGCGCACAGTGGCCACAGTTACATGTGTTGCACCGTGGACACAGTTACATGTGTTGTACCGTGGACACAGTTACATGTGTTGCACCGTGGCCACAGTTACATGTGTTGCACCGTGGCCACAGTTACATGTGTTGCACAGTGGTCATAGTTACATGTGTTGCACCGTGGACACAGTTACATGTGTTGTACAGTGGACACAGCTACACGTGTTGTACCGTGGCCACAGTTATATGTAGCGCAGTGGCCACAGTTACATGTGTTGCACCGTGGCCACAGTTACATGTGGTGCACAATGGCCACAGTTACATGTGTTGCACCGTGGCCACAGTTACGTGTGTTGCACAGTGGCCACAGTTACATGTGGTGCACAGTGGCCACAGTTACATGTGTTGCACCTTGGCCACAGTTACATGTGTTGTACCGTGGACACAGTTACATGTGTTGTACCGTGGCCACAGTTACATGTGTTGTACCGTTGACACAGTTACATGTGTTGCACCATGGACACAGTTACATGTATTGCACAGTGGCCACAGTTACATGTGTCTCACCATTGTGACAGTTACATGTGTTGCACTGTGGCCACACTTACATAATGTGTTGCTCCGTGGCCACTGTTATATGTGTTGCACCGTGGCCACAGTTACATGTGTTGTACAGTGGACACAGCTACACGTGTTGTACCGTGGACACAGTTACATGTGTTGTACCGTGGTCACAGTTACATGTGTTGCACCGTGGCCACAGTTATATGTAGTGCACAGTGGCCACAGTTACATGTGTTGCACCGTGGCCACAGTTACATGTGTTGCACCGTGGCCACAGTTATATGTAGTGCACAGTGGCCACAGTTACATGTGTTGCACCGTGGCCACAGTTATATGTAGTGCACAGTGGCCACAGTTACATGTGTTGCACCGTGGCCACAGTTACATGTGTTGCACCGTGGCCACAGTTACATGTGTTGCACAGTGGTCACAGTTACATGTGTTGCACCGTGGCCACAGTTACATGTGGTGCATCGTGGCCACAGTTACATGTGTTGCACCGTGGCCACAGTTACATGTGTTTCACCATTGTCACAGTTACATGTGTTGCACCGTGGCCACACATACATAATGTGTTGCACCGTGGCCACTGTTACATGTGTTGCACCGCGGCCACAGTTACATGTGTTGCACCGCGGCCATTTTGCTTGGTGAGTCAGGAGACAAAACATAAACATTGGACAAAGTTACGTAGGGAGGACCACTTCAGGGCTCACAAACTCCTTACTTCTTACACCCAAAATTTTTTGCCGACATTTTACCTCCCGAGAGAGGGTGTTAGGTTTCTTGTCTCTACCTTGTCTTGACTTTCTTGTCCCACACACTAAGATGAGCTGCCTGCTGCCTACCTCCTCCTAATGCAACAAAGAAAGTTGGTTAATGTGCCAACTTTGAGGTTCTTCACTTGTTAAACTATATAATATCTTACCGTGTGCCACTCTTATGGTGTGTGATATAACATACAAGACCCAGGTACACTAAATTACCTTCTACGTGTGTGTGTGTGTGTGTGTGTGCTATAAGTGTCGACCTATTGTGTAATGGTCAGCGTGCTCGCCTCGCAAGCGAGTGGTCCCGGGTTCGATTCCAAGGCAAGGTGAAACTATGGGCAAGTTTCTTTGCGCCATTTTCCTCTGACCACCCAACAGTAATTGGGGAACTGGATGTTTATCGATTACAGGTTTGTGTTCCGGGGTAATGGTTAGCCAGTGCAGCTAGCGAGTTGTCCGGTCTTCTCGGACTATTCCTTGACACTGAGTCAAGAAAACTCGTTAATTTAGGGTGTGGTTGTATTAACAACAGCTTCTACACCTTAAAAAAATTCACACCTAGGTGGGCTGGCCATCCTCGTACACGAGAGGACAATCATTATAAGCGGCTCTCAGTGACCGGGAATATTTCTGTGGTAAGTCGTTATAACCTACATAATCCACTTTACACTAAACTTTAGACCAAAATGAACTAAAGTGAAACAAAACTAAACTAAATCTATTTGTTCAGAAGTTGTTTACTTGACTTTGTAATCAGTGCGGTACTATACGGGTATATTGTACTTGTTCTATTTACATTATGTTATGAGGGAAGAAAGTTGATTTACATCCTCGGGGCTCCTACACCACCTGTTGACAAACAACATACCTGGATAAAGAACATAAACTTTCATAGACCATTTATGCTAACGACAGCTGTAGACTTAACAGGATGGCAGGGCTGGAGGTGGTTGATTAACGACCTTACCTGTAACGAAGTTGGTAGGTTCTCACCTGATAAACTAATTTAGGTTCAGAGGGACGTGGGAACGAACGAGCCTCAGCCTTGACCTGTATGAGGTGAGGTAGTTAGTGGTGCTGGCAGGAGGGGAGGAACCCACAACTTACCCACCATCAAGATACAGTACAGACGTTGACGGTGATAACCTTATGTTGTGTTTAAGTCTCAGTTATGTGTTATAAAGACCTTCGAGGTGCTATGAAGGTCTGTAAGTTAGGTTCATGGTGGTTGCAAATCACCAAGTCATAGGAGTGTTGTTAAGTCACCAAATCTGTCGTGTCGTAAAGGGTCACCAATTGTAGTACTGGTTTAGGTCACCAAGCTCACGGTAATGTTGTAAAAATTCATCAAATTAAAGTCACCAAGTCATAATGGTGAGGTTGTCCATGGTCGTCAGGCTACATCGGTGTTTCTAAAGATCACCAAGCTACAGTCGTAATACTGATGGTCTCCAATTCGTTAGACTAAAATAACAAACTACATTTACCCCTGGTAAGACACTCCATTAACCACCTGGAGTACTGGAGGCCCTCAATCAATCATTTACCTTTGATGATGAAGAACCCTGAGGCACTTGAGGGTTAAGCTGATAGATACGAGTGAAAGAAAGACATTTAAGTGTAAGAGGAGAAAGGCAGATGATGTTACTGAGAGGAAGGGAAGGTGAGCCTGGAATGATCTGATCACTGGGAGGAGATCAGGAGGGTGACGGAGATTAAGTGGAGGGATGAGGAGGATGGGCGACTTGATGCTTAACTTATGACTCGCCAAAAAAGACTTGAGACTCGCCAAAAAAGACTTGGGACTCGCCAATAGACTTAAAAGGCTCGCCAATAGAACATTAGACTCGCGAATAGAAACTTAAGTCTCGCCAATACAGACTTGAGATTGCCAATAGAGATTTGAGAGTCACCAATAGAGACTTGAGACTTACCAATAGAGACTAGAGACTCGCCAGTAGAGACTCAAGACTTCACCTGAGACTTGCAGTATTTAAAATAATATTAAAATGTATCACCATTGACTCCATGCTGGTATTCAGGTTCTGTATACGTCATGCATGGTAGAGAGTTTCAAGATGTTGTTTGTGGTCTATTATATATTGCCAAGATAGGGTGAACCAAGAAGTTAAAGTAAGATAATAGTTTACAGTGTCTAAGGTGTTGTGTTGATTACTTCCAAGACCAAATATTTCACTTATTTACACGAGCACATCAGAGTTGGTTTAATAAGTTAGATTCAATGGTACACATAAGTAGGAGTGGCCGGGGTGTTGACAAAAGGCATGACTAGATGTTGGGAAGATGTGAGGAGTAACATCATTGAACTTGACCAAACACCCGTGGCATAATGTAACGTTATTTCCAAATATTAGAGTCATATACTGTACACAGAACACACATCAGTACAGGAAACAGAACTGTACCGTCATTAGAGTCACTGCCCCAAACATGTCAGGACCAGTGGAAAGTCCTTTGTGTTTGTTGCCATGACAACCTCTCTAATTGTCTTGTATCCTACCTTAATAAAGTTACTTCTGTTGGTGAACGTATATTGTTGTGAGGCTGAAGGACACTCCGGCCTTCATATCTCTGCTGCTGCTGGTATATGTTTCCACCGACTGAGTCAAACTGAAGAAAAACTGAACATTCTTGTAAAATACGTTTTTTCGTGACTTCGTTTCCCATTGTAGGTAAATATTTATTATTAGACATTCAAGACGACTATTGGTGATAAAAACTGGATTATAAGGTGGAGTTGAGTTTTACTGCCTCTAATATTAAGAGTGACAGCGATTTCTCTGAACGTAAAATTTACAATGCTACATTCATACAGCTACCATCAGATTTATAGCACTGGTCCTCATATTCCATTGAACGACTTTAAATATAAAAGATAAATGACATTCTTCTGGATATTCACAACTTTATTTTTTGAGGATTTTATTGGGGTGAACTTTACAGTGGTGGTGACTGGGGTGATATGGGTCCCTGAAGACGAGTATATAGACTACTTAAATAATAATACCAATCATGTTCTCAGGAGTAAGTGATGACCCTATCAGCCCAGTGTTGTGTATTATATGGATTGATGTACTGTACGTTTATCTTAAGAATATTAATACAGCTATAGAGTCACATTAGAGTCTCATAAGAGTTACCTGAGGTGGGGCTTTAGGTAGACATAATTAAAGGTGACTAACGCCATGGAACGCTGGACACGTGGCTCTGTTTGGTTCTACAAGGACTGGCAGCTTAGTCGTGAGTTTACGTTCATGACTAAGCTACCAGTTGTGTTACCTGGCTTGACCCAGGTGGAGGGATAAGAGATTATGCATGACCATTCCCTGGGCCGCCCGAGCCTCCCTACCAAATTTAAATCTCTCTCTCTCTCTCCCTCTGTCTCTCTCTCTCTCCTCTTTTTCTCCCCCTTCTCTCTTTCTCCCCTTCTCTCTTTCTTCCTCCTTTCTCTCTCTATTACATCCTCTATCTTTTCCTTCCCCCTCTCTCTCCCTCCCACTCTCTCTCCCTCCCCCTCTCTCTCTCCTTCTCCCTATCTCTCCTTCTCTCTTCCTTCCCCCTCTCTCTCTCTTCCTTCCCCCTCTTACTCTTCCTCATCCCTCTCACTCTTCCTGCCCCCTCACTCTTCCTTCACCCTCTCTCCCTTCCTCTCACTCTCCCTCTTTCTTCCTCTCCTTCCCTCACCCTCTCCCTCTCTTTGTTCTATTTCTATACACACACAGTTAGGTAAACACAACAGTGAGTTAGTTCCACCTCCTGGCGCCCTAATTATGTCCGCCCAGGTATACTTCACCTTAACTACTGCTGAATATCTAACTCTGCAATTTCGCTGTAATTAAAGGTCAGTCACCTTATTCAAATAAACAAATCTATCCTGGTAGATTAAGGGAGAGTGGGGGTGAGGAGGAGGAGGAGGGGGGGCAGTGAGAAAGAAAATGAGACAGACATGAACACAGAAAGAGACAAAGAAAGATATTTAAATTAGACCAAACTCGTGCCTCCAGATCAGTACTTTCCAACCTTTATTGTGTTGGTCTTCCTCTCACCATTTTAACTTGACCACGAACTACCATGAGCGCTCGAACAATAATTCTACCATTTTATAAAACTAATAAACTAACTTTCATAAGCCTTTATTTTATTTTATTTACTCTTATTGAATAGAAATATATAACAAAAAGTGCCCCAACTACTTCAGCACAGGTAGTGGGTGGATATATGCAACATGAGCTGCAACATTTACCACGGAGTCATTGTTCGGAACAATAGTCTTATTAACTTCTATCTCCACCTTAGAGATGATTTAGAAGGTGTATATATTTTGTTTGGCTAATGACGAAGATTTCATTCAGCAGAGAGGAGACCCCGTACACAAGGGGTTAAAACTTCTTACTCTAAATTTTTTCATTATATAATAATTCAATTTAGAAAGAACTATTTTCCGTATTTGTGTGTAGACTATAAAGGTCATTGCTGTCCATAAACCTGCACAGGTTGACTCACAATACACAGGACCTTGTTAACATGAAGTGATCTGGCACAACAGATCAGTCATCTGGAGTGTGACTAAAATAAAGTCTTTTATTTGTTCTCTATTAACAAAACAAAACAATTAATAGGAGCTACACTCAACTGAAACGACCGGTCCATCACATAATGCGTAGACGAATGACCTAAGGAGATAGAAAGTAAACATAGACACTTGATAATAATGATACCAGAAACAGGTCTATTAACCTACCGACACTAGTGTTAAACTCGCTGTATATCGTGGGAACAAGGAACCAGGAAGTGAATTGATCCTGTGTTGAGTAGGAGGGAGTTTAATGTTTGTGTTTTACTTCCGCAAATTTACAGTGAACAGACGAGCTGTTGAGGGCAGCCTGGGAGAGGAGGAGGAGGAGGAGGAGGAGGAGTTGGAGGCGGCGGCAAGGGCAACGACGGCGGCGAAGGTGGTGGTGGTGGTCTGAGCATTATCTAATATACTATAGGACTAGACGTATGTCTGTCTGTCTATCTGTCTGTCTGTTCTGGGCAGCCGAAACGGCACAATCGTTTTTCATCAAACTTGGTGGAAAAATCGCAAAAATTTCGTAGAGTGGAACAAACCTGGTCCCATATCCATGGTTGCTTTACGAACGCATTAATTAACGATTTTATTTACGCTGGCAACAGATGTCGCTGTACGCTGTCAGCCGGCCGGACGATTGCAGTTAACGTACGGCTCCCTCCTCCTCCCCCACTTTTTCTCTGAGCCTACTTTTTTTTAATGTTGCTTGGATTAGTAAAGGAATGAAGATGAATAATAGAAGAATAAAGAAGGGGAAACAGACAATAGCTAGAGATAACAGGTGGGGGGAGCTGAGGTTCATCATGCGTCTGGATGCGCAGTTTCATCATGCGTTTGGATGTGCAGTTTCAACTTTACCAGAGCATTTTCGGACCTTACGAGGCTACAGTGTGTACTTATTCCTGTGACTGACTGTACATGGAAAAGGAGAAGAGATAAAAAGATAATAACATTAATGCATGGAGGAGATGACTACAATAGACACAGGGCGAATATAGGCAGTGAAACAGACAGGAGGTTGACAAAAATAGACACATTCATACATGCAAATAGACAATATGGCAACTAACATGACAGACAGACAGACAGACAGCTGACTGACTGGTTCACTTTAGGCAAACAGGCAGAGACATGCCAACAACGGATAAGACAGACAGATTTGACGACACAAAGAGTACAGACGGGCTTACAGTCAAACACCACGCAGACGAACAGACAGTTGGGATGGCAATAGACAGGACGGATAGACTTGAGACAGATTAGAAGGCGTTTATAAACAAGAATAGCACCAAATTGACCATAGCTGAGTCAGTGAGGGTAGGAGGTCTTACATCCACCAGCGTAAATAATAAGACCCATTGAAAACTAACACCCTCGCGCGGAAAGAACATCGATTGTCGGTCAGTCATGTGAGATGGGCCTAATACTGACAACCGTGGATGATGATTATGATGACTTAACACAGGTGATGACTTAAGCAGATGGTGACTAATCTAACCAGAATCAAGGTCACTTCTCTTCATAATATAATTTATCTAGGAATGATCATCGGTGATTCATAATATATATTTTTTTTAATCTCGCCTTTTGGCGAATATTTCTTTAACTAATTATTCTAACCTTTATTCTATCTAATAAACTATAGGACTAGGCGTGTGTCTGTCTGTCTGTCTTTTCTGGGCAGCCGAAACGGCACAATCGTTTTTCATCAAACTTGGTGGAAAAATCACAAAAATTCGTAGAGTGGAACAAACTTGGTCCCATGTCGATGGCTTCTCTTGGAAGGCATTAATTAACCATTTTATTTACGATGGAAAAAAATGCAAGTCTACGGACTTGGCGCACCCTAATTAACCATGCAAATCTACAGACTTGGCGCACCCTCATTCGCTGTACGCTAGCCAAGCACGAGCGTTCAAACTTTCACTGGGCACGAATGTGCCCGTGATCACTTGTCACCACTATGTGAGGGACATGGTTGGATTATGACGGAGAAGCGAAGGAATTTTTGCTTTAGCTGGACATGAAAAAAGGAAATAGTTTGAAATGGTTCATATCTGACACGGGGACTGTAGTTTCGTAAATATTTTAGTTTCTCTATACCCACATGAGCACTGAGCACTGATGTCTGTGTTACTGGCAAGGAACTGGGATGTTTGAAATATATTTGACAACATTGAATTTTAGTTTTGAATAAATATAGCAAATGTGTCAGTTCTGGACTAATACTGATATGATTAGTTCTGTAAAGCAAGAAATTCTACCATGTAAACCCATTACTGGAATTATTATTGTTCACAGACTCGCGCGATGTTTTAATTAGCGTCAGTCAACACCTGCACGTCAACAGATAAGCCTAAAGCCAGGTCCCGAATGTTTTAACTAGTCTATCGGTCTTAACATCAACTGATTGGAAATTGTTTTATTGCTGTCTCGTCCTGCACAACTCGCTTTGAATAACAGAACAGCTGATGAGGTTTCCAGAAGTAACCGTAGGCGTTATATAAGAGAGAAATATAATACCTTGAAATATAACAGGAATCTCACCTTTTGTTAATGACTTTAGATAGTTGGTAAGTGGTTTAATCACCTTAGTCCAAGATGTCTAAGGCACAACACGTATCAACCCGGTGACTGATGTAGACACTTTATTGTAAAACACTACACACAAAGTCCCAAAGCATTATAGCCAGAGTATTATAGGCAGAGCATTATAGCCAGAGCATTATAACCAGAGCATTGTAACCAGAGTTTTATAGCCTGAGTATTATAGCCAGAGTATTATAGCCATAGCGTTATAGCCAGAGTATTATAACCAGTCTTATAGCAGGAGTATTATAGCCAGAGTATTATAGCCAGAGTATTATAGCCAGAGCATTATAACCAGAGCATTATAACCAGTCTTATAGCAGGAGTATTATAGCCAGAGTATTATAGCCAGAGTATTATAGCCAGAGCATTATAACCAGAGCATTATAACCAGAGTCTTATAGCCGGAGTATTATAGCCGGAGTATTATAGAGAAACCATGAAGCCTCTCCAAACTTGCCACGATAATCTCTCTCTCTCTCTCTCGTCAAATTCATCATTGCCGACCTCTAAATTATCTAGAACACGTGGTTGTTTACATGGTAGAAACGAGTAGCCAAATAAACGCAGCCGTGTAAAGCCACGGCTCTATCTCTCCCACTACAATTCCCTTCCTAACCTCCAGCTTCTTCCTCTTTCATCTTCCACGCTCTGCCTTTCGCTACCAGCAACTTTTGGAGCTTCTACTACTTGTAACTTGTAACTCGAAAGTATTGACACCTCGTGTGGTGCTCCTCCAAGCGTTACGGAGTGGAGTGATCGTCTTCCAGGTGAGGGGATCGATTTGGCACTTTCTCAAATTTGTCTAAGACTATCCTTATACTTTTTCCGTTGCTCGACAGTCTATTTGTCGTCCATGAGGATAACATGACCCGTCCATAATGCTCCTATAGTTGGTGTCAGAGAGAATACTGGTATTTGCTTTATTGTCTTCCTACACACACACACATACATACATACATACATACACCCACACACACACCCACCCACACGCACCCAGCTATAAAAGGCCACGTTTGGCAATGACACGATAGGAGAGGTGGCATGTGTACAAAACACTACCACACAACTCACCAATGTTCCCGGAGTTTTTACAGTATGAGACACACAACAGTTACCAGCCACAAACCTCCCATTAAATATATTAGTACATGAACCGAGAACCTAAAGAATGACTGGTCCTCACCCTGGACGGATAAAGGCTCCCTGGATTACTACTGTATAGGACACGACTATTGGCGGAGTTATCAGAGTAACTTTATAGTGTAGGCGACCTGAGTGTAATCTATACACGCTGTATAAACCATTTTTCAGTCACATAATTACTGGTCACAAGAGATTAGAGTGAGTGAGTGAGTGAGTGAGTGAGTGAGTGTGCGTGTGTGTAATAATAATAATAATAATAATAATAATAATTAACGGTTTATTGAAAGAGCTTAGCAGCCAGAAGGCTGAAAATATACAGTTGCATATTTGGGGAATGGTTTCGAATTACAAATAATATACAAGTAACATAAGTGATACAAATAAGATATATAATAACTAGATGGGGAAAAGCTCAAACTACAGTTCATTTCAACATAGTGACAGTGCAAGGAGTAGTGTTTACTGGGAGTGAATACACTGGTTTATTACAAGTGTGTGTGTGTGTGTGTGTGTGTGTGTGTGTGTGTGTGTGTGTGTGTGAATAATATACAACAAATACTAAGGGATTTTAAACAAACCTGATATATATATGTACAAAAACATGTCATACCAGTGGTTACTCAGCATTTACCATAAATATGATCTATTCCTTATTTTTTTCCTGTGGAATTTTAAGAACTTTAAAATTCCACTTTTTTCTTCCAGTGGCCATATTTCACATAACTTTGTACAATAATATATACACGAATATGTGACACATTTTGTGAGAATTTTACAGATGTTTACATTCATGATGAAATATAAACTGCAGGTGGCGCCGTTAATTTGTCTGAATATGTACACAGAGGGAGTGTATTATGCTGGGTGTACTGTAGGTGAGGTAATTTATTTAACGCTATCGCTAGATTCATGTCACAGGCACGCTCACGCCCGCTCGCGTGTATACCAGCCACGTGTCCAACAGTATTCACCTAACCACGTGTGTATTTATCATGGCTGTAAAAGCGATAGAAATGTGCGCAATGAAAAGTTTATTCACAACATTATTTACGTTATTAAAAGTCAATTATAATTCCTCGAAAATAGAATATCACTTTATTTAGTTTATATTATTTCGTGTATCCTGACCTGATGTTTAGTCTGTAATCAACATTGTTGGGTCCAGTGTTAGTACAGGAGGGAACAAAAGTACCTGGTATAATCTGCGGTGTTTGGTCGTCACTCTACAGTTGACCTTTATATCTGAACCAAACAGGGTTGCGATATACTGTTAAATGGAACTTTAATCTACCAATCAAAACTCAGCGAGAACACACACACGCATCGACGCACGCATACACACAGGCACACTCGGGACCAATGATCATTTGTAAGATTTCTCTCCATGACGCAGAGGCAATTTAACGGTAATATCAATGAACCGGTGGAATGTGAGTTTCCCGCAGTAGTGTACAGACTGTTGACCCTCACACAGTAACGCTTCATCACGCATGTATAACCCAAGATCATGACGTCATCAGGTGAACACACGAGGGAACCACCTGGAGAAAAACTCTGACAATCTGATGAAAGGAAATGGTTATGAGAACAACAACACAGGTATACTGCAGTAGTGTACCTTCATGGAACACAAACACCGCGTTTAGTTTGGTTTATTAGTGCAGTATATTCTGTGTGTGTGTCCTGTATTTTGATCAGAGAAGTAAAGAGAAGGTTTATCCACGTCTTTAACAATAAGATATATGACAATGGTGTTTACAGTGAGTCTGACATCAAATAGATAACTTTTGCCTTATTGCTTGTAAAGTGAAATGGAAGTTGTGTGATCCCGTTGGCCACCCAGGCAGGCGTGTTCCTATCTCCAATGTTCTTGTGTGTCTTCCAACAAATTTGGTACAAGTATTCACCACCGTGAATGAGTAAGCTCTGTTTATTTTGTGTTTAGTCGGTCAACTTGGTGTGCAGCTGCCGACTGTATCCTGCACAAGGCTTACATTTAGTTCACCCAACATTGACTAACTTTACATGTGGGGGAGTGACGGAGGCTTGTGCTATACCGTCCACACTGTCTCCTTGTGTTCCGGAGACAGGCTCCTGGAAGCCAGATTTAGTAGACCAACGATAAAATTAATTTCCGCACATTTTTTAAAGTTTTAATGGAGGAATATCAGCCCAACATAACACATATTGCTCATGTGTTTTTTATTCTCTCATTCGAAGTTGTGACACTAAACGTCTCACACAGCTTTACGTCGTGGCAGTACCGTAACCAATAAGGTAAATGTTTCCTACAAAACACATATGATCGTGTGATCAGACTGGGCCCAGCGGAGATACCGATTAAAACCTTGTATAGACCACACAAGACAACAGACCACTGGAGGTGTACAACCCGAGACAAGAAAGGGCGTATTGACGGTGAAGAACACACACAATGACTTACAGGTGTGCACACTGTGACGGGTGAACAATATGGGTGATGTATGAGCCACTTGGACCAAATAGATGAATCAAAACAATATTCTTCCCCAGCTTATTCAAACACACACACTGACCTTCTGGGTGTTAATCCACCTTAACTTTCATCCCAGTCCTCCAGTTTGTCTTAGTCTTCTTCTATTCCGCCTACTGACCACTTCCGAATTATAAGCTTCAGCAATTATTAATTTCTCATTTTCTTAATATGTTAAAGCCAACTCACTAATCCTGGCTGGTTCTCTCTCCGACACACCTTTCACTTGGACATCTTTTAACGTGATTATTATTTACTGTTGCCAACTTGGTACAGTATAAGAATGTCAGTTACAGTCCCCGCCTTAATTATGTGCCGTAAAAAGTGAATGATAACCAAGATTGTATTATAGTCTTATTCCAAAAGCATAATCAAGAGCTTCAGTCTGTCACTGCAGTCAATAAAATTGTATTTGTGTTGCGATGCTTAATCCAGTTCAGGTTTTATTGAGTAAACACGATTGAAAAATATTAGTATAAAAATGGCTAGGAATGGGCCAGCACCTTGATGCATATGAGAGAGAGAGAGAGAGAGAGAGAGAGAGAGAGAGAGAGAGAGAGAGAGAGAGATCGACTTTGACCTTTATGTTATTTCACTTTAGATGTTCTTCCTTATGTGTTAATGGTTTAGTGTGTCTGTGCATGACGTCATATAGATTACTAGGCAACTCGAGGTGTTAACAGACTGCTGGCAAATTTGGTGAATTGTAAGTGACAAGCTATGACTATTGAAGGTGTTTGAAGGACGTCGGTGATTCTGAACTGGTCTGCATAATGGAGTGAGTTTCTGGGTGTAAGAAATTATTTTGCCTACCGCAAGCCTACGAGATTCTAACTAACTCCCACTACCAGCGATGACTGTACTGCAGGAGAGTCTTTTGTTGATGATTAGTACCGCAGGAGAGTCTTTTGTTGATGATTAGTACCGCGGGAGAGTCGTTTGTTGACGATTGTAACAGTAATTGCTCGCTGCCCTACTACCTCGCTGCCCTACTCCCTCGCTGCCCTACTCCCTCGCTGCCCTACTCCCTCGCTGCCCTACTCCCGCTGCCCCACTCCCTCGCTGCCCTACTCCCTCGCTGCCCTACTCCCTCGCTGCCCTACTACCTCGCTGCCCCACTCCCTCGCTGCCCTACTCCATCGCTGCCCTACTCCCTCGCTGCCCTACTACCTGCTGCCCCACTCCCTCGCCCTACTCCCTCGCTGCCCCACCCCTCGCTGCCCCACTCCCTCGCTGCCCTACTCCCTCGCTGCCCCACACCCTCAATCTTCTACTTCGTCCCTCACTCCCCTATTCTCTCCCTGCTCCCCACCCCCACCCCTCCCTAATCACACACAAATTTGTTAGGCAGGAACTTATCGTCGTAGAAAACTTCACAAGCCAGATAATATCATCCAGCAATGAACAACAGCGACCTCTTTGCCCTGCCTCACCATATATAATGCAACCAACATGACCCAAGGTTAGGTTAGGTTAGGTTAGTCGTAGCCTGTGGACTATAGTCAAACCAGGACAAGATATATCTGGTTATTCCCTGGAGTAAGGAGGCTACAAGGATAAGCCTCACCCAGTATACATGTAATGATAATACAGGATGAACAGTAACAGCAGTGTTGTTGTTAAGACTGTTACAAGACGGAATACAGTGACCAAGAAGTTCATTTCTCTTTATCTAGTCTATATAATTATCACTAACTATATATATATATATATATATATATATATATATATATATATATATATATATATATATATATATATATATATATATATATATATATATATAATATATATTACCACCGTGTTTAAGAATATGTTAATGATCAAATTTTTAAATCATGTTATTAATATTATTTAAAAATCATACTGACGAATAATACAGTTTTATATAAAAGTTTTAGTCAACACAGACATGAAACATATTTTTCTGTCATTATTTTTGTGTGTATAATATTACCACACGGTATTAAACTAGACAACACTCACATTATTTATAAAAAAATAGGTTGTTGTTGCTGACTCTATCCACCGCAGCCAGACACAACAAGGTCAGCTTATAAACCATTGTCATGCTCTCTCTTTATGTCTCGCTGTCCTCCCAACCCACAGCGTCATTATCCAGACCCTCAACTATTAGTGGTGGTGTTTGTACCATTCATCTACAGGCGATTTTTTTTCTTTTTTCTTTTTTTACGGAGATTAGCCCACCCGGGCATAGGTCACTGACCCACATCGCGGCCTGGGGGGCGAAAATGTAATAATGGTAATAATAATAATGACTGGTGATGACTGTGGCGCCGCCGTCAATATAATTGATGATGACTGTGGCACCGTCCTCAATAATTTGGAGATGACTGCACTGTCTTCAATAATTTGGTGATGACTGTGATACCGTCCTCAATAATGTGATGATGACTGGGGCACTGTCATCAATAATTCGATGATGACTGAGGCACTGTCCTCAATAATTTGGTGATGACTGTGGCACCGTCCTCAATAATTTGGAGATGACTGCACTGTCTTCAATAATTTGGTGATGACTGTGATACCGTCCTCAATAATGTGATGATGACTGGGGCACACATCAATAATTCGGTGATGACTGAGGCACTGTCCTCGATAATTTGGTGATGACTGAGGCACTATCCTCAATAATTTGGTGATGACTGTGGCACCGTCCTCAATAATTTGGAGATGACTGCACTGTCTTCAATAATTTGGTGATGACTGTGATACCGTCCTCAATAATGTGATGATGACTGGGGCACTGTCATCAATAATTCGATGATGACTGAGGCACTGTCCTCAATAATTTGGTGATGACTGAGGCACCGTCCTCAATAATTTGGAGATGACTGCACTGTCTTCAATAATTTGGTGATGACTGTGATACCGTCCTCAATAATGTGATGATGACTGGGGCACACATCAATAATTCGGTGATGACTGAGGCACTGTCCTCGATAATTTGGTGATGACTGAGGCACTATCCTCAATAATTTGGTGATGACTGTGGCACCGTCCTCAATAATTTGGAGATGACTGCACTGTCTTCAATAATTTGGTGATGACTGTGATACCGTCCTCAATAATGTGATGATGACTGGGGCACTGTCCTCAATAATTCGATGATGACTGTGGCACCGTCCTCAATAATTTGGTGATGACTGAGGCACTGTCCTCAATAATTTGGTGATGACTGTGGCACCGTCCTCAATAATTTGGAGATGACTGCACTGTCTTCAATAATTTGGTGATGACTGTGATACCGTCCTCAATAATGTGATGATGACTGGGGCACTGTCCTCAATAATTCGATGATGACTGTGGCACCGTCCTCAATAATTTGGTGATGACTGAGGCACTGTCCTCAATAATTTGGTGATGACTGAGGCACTGTCCTCAATAATCGATATGTTCCTCTCCTCACTATAAACACCATGATCGAGTCCCTCATAATGCTATCAGATCATCAACAGTGTTAAGGTTCCATGATGATAATTATTGTTCACAATATTCACAAAAGTTACAGCAGATATAAACTGTATTTGTTAACGTCATTTATCTCCAGCGTGTCTTTTGACTAACCGTAAACACACACACACACACACATTACTACTGCTACTACTACTATGCTGTCACTCGGAATCGAGTATGACGATCAACCAGCTATGACTCGAGAGGCCAATAGGGACCTGCAAGATCGTCCACAGATGGTGTATGTGTGGAGGGCTATATCTAGTGCGGGAGGGGCGGCGGCAGGGTCTTTTCCTTGCGTTGGCGCTTATCTGCCTCGGTATGCAGTCGTGTGGTGCTCCTTCAAGCGTTACGGTGTGGAGTGATCGTCTCCTAGGTGAGGGGGTCGTTAGGTGACTGGGTCGTTAAGTGACTGTAAAGTAGCTGCTTTGGCAGTCTACTGTCGTCCACACGGGTAACACAGCCAGTCCAACGTACAGTAGTTGGTAATTAATAATGGTAGCCTCGATGCTCCTACAGTTGGTGTCAGCAAGAATACTGGCATTTGTTCTCTTGTCTTCCCAGCGAACTCGGAGGATGGAACGTAGACTACGTTGGTGAAAGTTTTCAAGTGCCTTGAGGTGCCTCCTGTAAGTGACCCATGTCACACACACACACACACACACACACACACACACACACACACACACACACACACTTTTTAAAATTATTACACTCATTATTTTGTTGCAACAAAATTGCATGCAATTTGTTTTGAACAAATATGAAATTTAGTTTATTCGGACAACCACCAACCACAGATAAAAAAAAATTGTCATGATTATTCAGAATCACATTTTTACCAACACTTTAGATAACAGAAAACTTAAAACACACTTCATTAGTAAAGGAATTACCTAATAAGTTCTTAAGGATAGAACGTTTAGTAATATAAGTAAACTTTGGTAACTCAGTGACAGCGGCTGTCACCTTCCAGTCATTTATGTAAAAAGTTTTGCCCCACTGCCTCAGATTTAGTTTAAAAGGCAACATTGTTCAACAAAAATGTTGCATTATAAATTTACCTGAAGCTCACAACATAGAATGAACCAATGATGTACTTATTTATTAACTTTGTTTTAACATTATTATGTTATACTATTATAAATAATACTGTACCTACAGAAAAATGTTGGCGTGTGTGTGTGTGTGTGTGTGTTATGTGTGTTTTATTTCATCCTTCTCAACATGATTTGCTTAATGAGGATGTTAAAATTTATTTTGCTGTTAAAAATAAAAAAATAAAATAAAAAAAATATACCGTCTCCCTAATATAACATCACACTGGCCATGTCAACCATACAATAGTAAGCTGTTAAAATGTATGTAAGTGTCTGCTGTCATTAGGGTTATAAGAACATAAGAACATAAGAATGGAGGAAACTGCAGCGGGCCTATTGGCCCATACTGGGCAGTCCCGTTTACACCCAACCCCTATTGCTCATATAAGCATCCAACCTATGTTTGAAGCTATTCAGCGTATTCGAGTTAATGATGATATTTGGTAACTTGTTCCATTCATTCACTACTAAGAAACATAAGAAACATAAGAAACATAAGAAAATAAGGAGTCTGCAATAGGCCGGTTGGCCTGTGCATGGCAGCTCCTGTCGAGAGTTACTACCACTCTCTATCATCCATGAATCTATCTAGCCTCCTTTTGAAACTTTCCAGAGTTCCCGCACTTACTATAAAGTTGCTAAGCTTGTTCCACACGTCCACCACCCTATTTGTGAACCAGTTTCTTCCTATCTCCCTCCTAAACCTAAACTTATCCAACTTGAATCCGTTGCTCCGAGTCCTATCCTGCTCGGATATTATAAGAACTTTATCTATATCCCCTTTATTGATTCCTTTCACCCACTTAAATACTTCTATCATATCTCCCCGCACTCTTCGTCTTTCTAGGGAATGCAAGTTAAGTTTCTTTAACATATCCTGATATGGAAGATTTCTAAGTCCCGGAATCATTTTTGTCATTCTTCGCTGCACCGACTCTAGTGAATTTATATCCATTCTATAATAGGGGCACCAGAACTGAGCCGCATAATCGAGGTGCGGCCTGACTAGCGCAAGATATAGTTGCAATAAGACCTCTGCACTCTTGTTACTTACACTTCTAGATATAAAACCCAATACTCTGTTTGCCTTATTTCGAACATTAACGCACTGTTTTCTAGGCCGTAGGTCCGGGCTTACAAGTACCCCTAGGTCTCTTTCACAAGTCGACTTCTCTAGGTTGATGTTGTTAAGGCTGTATACATTATAAGTATTTGTTCTTCCAATATTAAGTACGCTGCACTTGCTGGTGTTGAATTTCATTTGCCATTTTTCAGACCACCCCTGCAGTTTATTTAGATCCTCCTGTAATGCATTTGCATCCTGCCCTGAATTAATTTGCCGCCCTATTTTGGTGTCATCCGCAAACTTGCTTATGTCACTGCTGATCCCAGTATCTAAATCGTTTATGTAGATTATGAACAAGAGTGGGCCTAGTACTGACCCCTGGGGAACCCCACTGGTTACACGGCCCCACTCAGATTTAACACCATCTACGCTGACCCTCTGCGTTCTATCGGTGAGCCATGATTTTATCCAATTTAAAACTTTCCCCTCGATACCATGAGCCCTAATTTTTCTCAGAAGCCTCTGCTGCGGTACTCTGTCAAATGCTTTGCTAAAGTCTAAGTAAATAACATCGTAATTTTCGTCATTATCTACTACCTCGAACACTTTCCTAAAAAACGTTAGCAGATTTGTTAGACAAGATTTTCCCTTTGTAAACCCATGTTGAGAGTCGTAGATTAATTTGCTTTTCTCTAGATGCTATCTGCTATAATTGATTCAAGAAATTTCCCCACTACTGACGTCAAACTGATCGGCCGGTAATTTGACGCTGATGCTCTGTCTCCCTTTTTAAATATGGGTGCTACATTCGCCTGTTCCCACAACTCTGGCACAACTCCAGTGTCTAATGATTTTGTAAATAAGTTTACGAGGGGTCCGCTAATCTGTTCCCTTCACTCTTTCAAGACTCGAGGGAAAATTTCATCCGGCCCTGTGGATTTTGTTTTCTTTAGTTTATTTATCTTCTTAAGAACATCCTCTTTTCTGATAGTGATATTCTTTAATTTCTCTTCTTCCTTTCCCTTAAATATCAGTTCCACCTCTGGAATTTCATCGCAAATTTCTTCTGTAAAAACTGATAAGAAGTAGCTGTTCAATGCCATCACCTAGAATACAACGAGTAAAAGTGTCATGAATCTCATATTCATGTGTGACTGTATCTGTTTGTTTCCATTTATCCCTAACAGTTGTCAATTTGCAATTTCATTTTTTCCATTACTTCCCTCAAAAAAGTGAAAAACTGCTGCACAAGAATTTATGCAGTGCACATGTTGCTAGTATAATATGGACATGTGAAGTTAGAGATCATTTGCTTTGGCACTCGAAATATGTTTTTCAAGAATCAAAAAGTTAATCTAACTAATGTCTGGTCCCACTTAGTCTTTAATTTCCGAAACACGGTGAAGATAAAGCTTCATTAACGACGGACTTCGATTTACACTGAACACATTATCACTGAGAATACGTTCTTCAACCTCGATGTATACTGGAGCATCCTGGAATAAGGGAACTTGCTTGCAAGACATACCTAGATTTCTAAATTTACTGCAAGAACCAAAATAGTCATCAATAAATTTACGATGAACATCAGGTGATCCCAGGCGGACATTGCTATCAACTATTTATGAATACCAATAAGATGCATCATCTCCCCAAGAACTCTGCATCTTGTGCGTCGAAGCAAAATGGAAGTTGCCTCTTGGTATAAATTTTTCGGCCATCAGCATTAGTTAACCCTAGGAGGATAATGTCAATTCCTTTATACTTGTGATAAAATGATAAAATACATCTTCCCGGAGAGCTCGGAGGAAGAATTTCTCTCTCATCTAAGCATTTGGGATTAATGTATCCGGTCGCCTTCATCCTCTAGCTCTGGAGTCCGGAAACTGAAATGCTAAAAGAGCATTTAAGTAAAGAAAAGTGCAATCGCAGCCAAAAAAAAAAAATCATTCACACCCTCCTACTACCATACTGGATAGCTCAAGACCTTTCTACACGACGGGTCACAAGAGGGTGGGAGATGTATTGATGGGGGGAGAGTTAGGGGTGGCGGACCCGGGTAAGGTAGGAGGGCGTAAGTCAAGGGCCACATACACTATACAGTGAGAGTGAAGGGGTTATGGTTGGTGGATGCAACTTGACCAACCAAACAACCAACCAACGGGTGTCCGGGGAAGTGTTATATGGACTTAACTTTCCCTTAGTTATCTATGCCTTTGCTTGAGATTCTGGGAAGGAATGTGAGTGAGCTTTTGGCAGGTAATGTGTCTTTAGGGTTGATAAGGCATCTGGCTTCCGTGAGGGAAAACCCCCGATGTGACACTACCGTTCTTGAAAAAAAAAATCAATATTAATTAAAAAAAAAAATTCAGAATGAATTGTTGGACAGAATGTGACTTGTCCACCCTGTAATAATTATGTTTATTAGAGTTGTGAAAATCAATGTGAGGCGATGACGTGACTGGCAATAGTGTATGGCCGCTGTTCCACACCCAGCCCAGGAACATTAATGGGCGAGTCGCAGCTGGCTACAATAGTTCTCATCATATTAACGTTCTTATGAATATCTAATTATCTTTGTTTAAGCCCTAAAGCACAACCTGAAAAAATTCATAAGGAAATGGATGACACATTATAATAATCATGAAATAAAGGACCTCATCTATTACTCTTTCAAGCTTGTAAACCTAAGATAATATAGTGAAAAAATTAAATCCATCCTTCCCTTCCTTGTTTATGAATTACCCTGATTTCTTCCATCTCCTGACACTCTGATGAGCAACTAGCATCGCATACTACCCTCCCACACCCCCTCCCCCAAGTGAACCATTCCCCCTCTACCTCCCACGTGACTTACCGCACAGAAAGGACCCGGCCAGGTACGGGGGCTAGGTGGTGGTGTGCATGAGTACTTTTGACCGCGACTGTACTTGGTATAAGTTAATGATATTTGCCATTCATGGTTTTTACTCTCTCTCTCTCTCTCTCTCTCTGTTGTCTATTTGCATGCATAACACACAGGCACGCACAGAGGATTGCCCGCCTGATGCACTTGTTCCTCCTACCCGTACACACAGACACATGCACACATTCACATCTAAACATGAAGTTGTTCTTAATTAACCATTTGTAGTTTTCTCTGGTGTTTCACCTAAATTATTAAATGGCCGTCAAAATTCAACTACAGTAATTTGTCTCTTTTGTTGTTCAGATACCAAATGCATTACATCAAACAATACCATAAACAGACTGTTAAAAGAAACTAGGTGCAGTGAGGTAAACAACTGGTACAATCTACCCAAGAAGTTACTTGGAATTTGCCAGTGGAGTGATCCTGATCCCGAAGACAAGCAAGACATTTTCAGTCAACATATTATTTTATAATGGCACCGGATTGAAGACCTTATCCTATACGTACACACCAGAGTAATACAAAACCTACTTGACGAAGCACTTGAGGAAGTTTCTCTCAATATCAAGAAGAAGCAGAACACAGAGCCGTAATTGTTTTCCTCTTCACCTACACCAGGAGCTTCTAGCCTAGTTCACCTTCCCGGGTACCGATAGATAGGTTACTCGCTTGTATCAGCCAGGGCGCTGAAATTTGGACACAATAATGAACAAATGCTGAGGCAAAGACCATTTAGTTTTCTTAGTTCTTGATTTTTATTTTAGACTGCTCCCCTTCCCCACCAGGTGCCGCACGACGCCACTTAACACTTATTTGACTCACACCAGGAGATTTTATTCAGCACAGAGAGGACCCTATACACTAGGGGTTCATCTTTGCTAAGAGGGTAATCTGTCATTAAAAATACCTTTACGAATATGATCTGTCAGCGAGAGTCCTTGAAGGGATTAAGTTTATCTGAATGTTGCAGTATTAGAACCAACCTTTAGTCAGATACACACCGCTGGAAAACTGTACATCAGATATAAATACAATATTAGCAGTCATGAACTCAAGTGTTTTGGTGTCTCACTGGTAATGTTTGTTTAACAGCTGCAGTTGTCAAGTACTTCCATTGATATAAATTGTTTTGGTGTTTGCTAATAATATTCTTAGTTTTACTTTGCTACTCAAGAAGGAAAAAGAGGGTTACAGTACCTTAATTTTTTTTCTTCAAAGTCTATGAAATTTAATAAGTGTTACAGCGCTCCCTTCATAATCAGTTACAAAATTCCCTGAACATTTGGCAATATGTGGCATCTACTTGTGGGTCAGGTCATATATATGATTGGTTTATTTCTAATAACGCTGCTTTTCATCACATATTATGGCGGAACCACAAAATGGAAAACAAAATGCTTAATACAAAGAAATATCTGAGGAAATACTTTAAAATATTCATTTCACTCACCAAAAGATCCTCAAGTACTTACATGCCAGATACTACTACCAAGTGCTCAGGGAATTTTGCCAAGGCCGAAGCTGGATATGCTTGAATGTACAGGATATGTTCATATCTCGGAACATGTTATTCAGGAGTTATATTAACGTGAGACTGTTGTAAGAGATTAAAGAAGGATTGCAGCGTGTCCAAACATCCGTTATCTCATTGAGTGAATTACAATAACTGAAGTAATTCTAGCGCCACGCCCCAGACTAGTAATCCTAGCACCACGTCCCACACTAGTCAGCCTAGCGCCACGCCCCAGACTAGTAATCCTAGCGCCACACCTCAAAATATATTATTATAAAGTTTAATCTTAACAACAAAAATGGTAACAAAAATTTACTCTGGAGGTAAACATATTTGTACAGGAAGTGGTGAGGGCAGTAATGAACGCTGAGGGCGGGAATGAAGGTTTACTATATCACCAGACACATACACAGGAAATACTACAGAAGAATAAGATACCTGAACATGGAATACTGAAGGTAAAACAGCCCCTACAGAAAGAAAACAAGATGATTAATATAAAATTCGTATAGAATAAACAGACTTCGAGAAAGGAGGAGAGAAGAAATTTTATGGAAACAAGTGAAAATACAACTTCCCAGACTAAGAACCATGTGTGTGGAACCGTAGAGGAGCGTTGAGATTCATGGCTGTGGGAGAGTTCTCTTTCTTATTGTGAATTGAATTGAAACAGTGTATTTAGCCAGAAAAAATACAGATACAGAGTGGATAATAATAACAATATTAACATGGCTGAGCTCTCTTTTAGGCACCTGATATATACTATACATTTATCTCAAGGAAGTATTATGTAACATTTAGTATCGTCTGGAAGAGTACAATAGCATGGTGGTAATAAGAATATCTCATTATGTTACCACGGTAACATTAAGCGGTGACTAAATGCACTATATACAAGGTGTGTTTCAAATTCTGGTTGCATTGAGTGATAGCAACGATAAAACATTCTCAAACACAGCACTCCGCAACATACAGCATGAGGTCGTGATGTACTAAAAATATATATAAATCTTGTTATAATTATTAAGAATTTTGGTGAAAACGACGTTGCCGAAAGAAGATTAAGAAGACTAAAAAATGACAACCGTAAGACATGGAGATACGAGAAGAAATTAGGCAAGTCAACCTACACTTATGAGAAAGACATATCACTAACTCCTAATGACTTAGGTGCAGATCCCATCCGTGAAATAAGTCTAGTTGGTAACAAAACTTATAATACATATATGTCTACTTATCACCACTGAACTTTTTTATGGGGAATAGCCCACCCGGGCACAGGTCATCGACCCACAACGGAGCCTGAGGGGGGGGGATAAAGAGCAAAAAATAAATAATACAAATTAGAGAGTAAAAGACTTTGTTAATCTACCAACTTTTTGAAGTGAGACAGACTGTAATAGGATGGAAGCACAAGAAGACACAGCATTCCATAGTTTGGCTGTGTGAGGAAAGAAGGATGTACTACTATATAACGGGTTATTCTTGTTGCCCGTTAAAGTACCTGTAAAAGAGAGTGAAGCAACACTGCGGCGAAGAGAAAGGGAAGAGAGAAATCATTGACTTAAGGCCCGTCCACACGATCGAGCAGTGCCCGGCGGGCACGAGCTAAATGCCAGTTATCGGGCAAACTTGGCGGGCAAACCAGCGTAGTGCCCGTGCCCGTCGTTGAGCGAAATCATGGTCCGCCTGCCTGGTGGTTTGCTGCCTGATATGGAGCGACGACTCTGCCAGACAAACGAGTTGACCCTGGAACCCCTTCACAAATATTAATATGTTTTAATATCATTTTCATTATCAATAATCGATAAAACCGGAAAACCGACATTCCTATAATATTGTCATTAATATTCAACATTACACAAGCCTGCAATACAAGACACGTGTTATTATTGGAACCTCAGGTGTTTGTCAAAAACAGCTGATCACTACGCCACCGCTGACCTTGGGTCCTCAAGTCGGTGAGGTATGAACAGAGATACTGACAGAACGTATGCTAGTACTTTGTAAAACCTGAGTTAAGTACTGCAAATGTGATACATATATGTTCCCCGCTCGGTCCAGATGTCCAGTGTATAACCAAATAAGCTTATGCAATGTACATTATTGGCGTGACAATAAACGGGAGATTGTTTATGTATTATGTAATGAGGACATTCGTGTGTGTTCTTCGTTCCTGCCGCCCTCCTCACTCTAGTCCCATAGCTTCCTGTCTATGCATATCATAATTCTAACATTATTCAATGAATTTTTATGTACTACAAATCTCACCTGCAAGTAATCTTCCTTGAGTACTTCATACATGACTTGACAAGTTGCAGGTATTATGCCAGACAAACTTTGTTTTGATATCCTCGTTCTATACTGAAGTGACGTGTAGGTACACCCAGTTGAAAGATATATGAGCGTTCCCTCTAGACGAGCCTCTGCAGATATACTCTCCCTCATATACAGTAGGTATCCTGTTTTTTATATATGGTTTCACTTTCGCTAGAAGTTTGTAAAAGGCGTTGGGGTCCATTCTCATGTAATTGGTGAAGTCTTGCTCATGTCCATCTTGCAGTTCACGTAAAATCGTGGCATGACTTCCCAATACTTTCCTTCGACCTAACCACTCTTTGCACCATTCCCTTTTCTGCATTTGGTTCTTCTTTTTGCACATAGCAGCAATTATTATAGTACACAACGCTATGCTCTTCGCTTTAACTGTCCGGCGATTATTCCTGCGACACACCATGGTGATCGTACCGCACCCGCCACTGCCGACCACCTACTAGCTACCGGCGCCCGACTATGACTGCCGCCAACCATCCCCGTGTGTACAACAACACACAGGCTTTGCCCGGTAAACGGGCAGAGCCCGCCGGGCACTGCTCGATCGTGTGGACGGGGCTTAAAGGAGGAGAGTTAATAAGACGAAATGCCTTTGATGCCACCCTATCTAACAGTTGGACAGAAGAGCCACCCCAGATATGAGAGCAGTACTCCAAGATAGGACAAATGAATCCCTTATAAACCTGAAGCAACTTCTCAGGAGTGAAGTAGCTACGGCATCTGTATAACATCCCCAGCTTTCGAGAGGCAGCTTTAGCAATGCTGGATTTCTGCTTCCATGGCACATTATAGGAATTGGTAAGGCCTAGCATATCTATTTTAGAAGTTGGCAAAATGATTGCGTCCTGAAATGTGTAATTGGTAAATACTGTGATTTATTACTATTCCTCAACAACAGTAAATGCTGAAACACCTCATCTACTACCTGTAGCTACTGTACTCTAAACGGTAGTTTCAGAAACAGAAATGAATCAGTCTTAACTGTAACTGTTGGTGTCTACTGTATGACCTAAAATAAAGAGTACCGGTATGCACTTAAAAGACCTTAGTTGTTGAAGACCAGTAATACATCACACCATCAACAAGTACCTGACAGAACCCATCGCTGCCAGCACAACCAATGAATACTTATGTCCCAGGTGAGGAAAAACACCACCATCCTGAGACATATCTTCAGTTTTGGTTAATTATTGGAGCTTCTTTATGTTTGTTACAGCCGCCAATACAGCCATTACTACTTGTATTATCATCAAAGAGAAATATGTTACATAGGTTTCAAAGAGCGGTTATCTCTCGGTCTACAGTAGTGAATACTTGGAGAAAAACTAGGAAAAATTTGAAGAAAAAAAAAACATGAGAGCAACTGCACTGTGAGATTCGTGTTCAAAGGTACACTAATTCTTGCTTCTTCATTCACACACCTTGAGCAGGACACATGTTTGACACTTATGATGAGTAGAATAATTGGAATTAAAAAATACAAAAAGTTTTTGACTGTTTAAAGAGAAATAAGTTATTTTTTATGATATTTGTGGCTTCTGTTTACTTCCTTTACGTCAAGAAATAGTCAATGTAGAAGAAGGTAACTGAAGAAAAAATATAAACATAAGAAACCGTCACTCAGAGGTTTCCTGGACAATTTACAAGTGTCAGACATATTGGCCACTACAAGCCAAGAACTGCAGCCAGCCAGTGTGAAGCGGCAGAACAATGAAATACAACAATATATGGTAACAAAGGAAATCTGATGTGTAAGTGATTTATTGAGTGTATTAAGAGTGAGAACAAGACCAGACAAACACACAAACCAAGGGTGACGTCATCTGACCCCCATAAAACAACAACAACAAATCTTAATAGCTGTATAGTACCACCAAACACAACAACAAAACTAGGGAAAAGGTCACGGCAGGGTTAGCTCCCGAGGGATAATTATCAGATATGGCCAGTGCTTTGTGTGGTTTTGGGTGTGGGAGTTTGTTGACCAAACTGGAGTGGTCCATGGAAGAATTGGCGAGGGCCAAGGAAGAAATTGAGAGGGCCACGTTGGAGAACCTGAAATTAAAGGAAGAGCTGGCGAGGTTAAAAGGGGATGGCGGGACAGGGAAAGCCAGTGTCTGACGAAAACTCAAGCGAGTGGAGAGTTGTGAGGAGTGGGAAGACGAAGATGGTGGTGAAGAAATACACCAAGGATACGACAACAACGACAACAACAGCTAAGTGTACCAACTCGTTCAGTCCCTTGATAGACGAATTGGACGTTAGTACAGTCAGGGACAGGGATGACAAGGAAGGTATAAAAACTTTAATTGTTGGTGACTCACAGGTAAGGTACTTGGACAGGGCCTTTTGTGGTAAAAACAAAATTAGGATGAGGGTGTGTTTGCCAGGAGCTGGGGTGGGGGATATAATTGACAGGATGGACAATATCTTGTCTGGTAATGGGAACAAACCTATTATCTGCCTCAGTGCAGGAGGCAATGATATTGGCCGGTGTAGGAGGAGGAGCTTCTTGATAAGTTCAAGGCAGCTATAGATCGTATTAGGTCTAAGGGAGGGATCCCTATCATATGCGGTGTCCTGCCTAGAAGGGGAGTTGGCAGTGAATGGTTGTCAAGGCCGGTTGGTGTCAACGACCGTCTTGACAGATATTGCAAGTCAATATCTGTCCCATTCATTGACAACTGGAACAACTTCTACGGCAGAAGGGACCTTTTTGCTAGGGATGGGGTGCACCTGTCTCGGGATGGGGTGGCAACCCTGGCTGGGTCTCTAGAGGGGGCAGTTCAAAGGATATCGAAGTCTTTAAACTGCTAGGGGAACATATGGGCACGGGGGTGGGGGAAACTACAGTGGGAGCGGGTAAACAAAGTAAAAGATTACAGGGAAATAGTGTTTGGAATGATGACAAAACTAAATCAAACAGGGAGTTTAAAACTAAACGCAGTAAAGGGAGGACTCAGAACACGACTAACTTAAATGTCTACTACGCGAACAGTAGAAGTATGAGAAACAAAATGGATGATATTAGGGCCTTGGTATGTACCGAAAAAATCGATATAATAGCATTCACTGAAACATGGATCAACCTAGACTCACGTGAGTTGCCGGTCGAATACCAAATTGCGGGTTACAAATTGTTCCATACCAATAGGCAGACCAGGAAAGGAGGCGGAGTAGCAATCTATGTAAGGGATAATCTGAAGTGTGAAATAAATAAGGAAATAAAAACCGAGCGGAATACAGAAACAATTTGGATAGAATTAAGCGACGGTAGGGAAAAATTAATCACAGGAGTAATATATAGACCTCCCAATCTTGATAGAGTCAATGAGCGACTTATCTGGGATGAAATGCGCAGGGCTTCCATACACAACAAAGTCTGTATAGTAGGCGACTTTAACCTTGACCAAATAGATTGGACTGACCTTACAGGTAACTCAGAATCAGAGGATTTTCTCAAGACGATCCAGGACTGTTTCCTAAGTCAACATATAACCGAACCCACATGGGGTAATAATATACTCGATTTAGTTCTGTCGAACAGAGAAAACCTCGTTAGCAATGTCGAGGTAGGGAACGAACTTGCAAACAGCGATCACAAAGAAATTAGATTCCAGTTAGATTTTCAGGGCAGACGTAAGGAAAATTCCACTGAAGTACCAGATTTCAGAAGGGCTAACTTTGACAGTTTAAAGAGGCAGCTGAGAGAGGGGGTGTCGCACTTGGCCGTGAACCTGACAGATGACTCCGACCTGATAACGAGATCTGAGATTGCCGAGTTCCACGACAATTTAAATAATGAGTTACTTAATGCACAAAGACAGAACATACCATACAAAAAACTCAGATCAGACAACAATGACCCTAAATGGATAAATAATTATTTAAAGAACATCATTGGCCAAAGGAAGGCTATAGGTAGAAGGATAAAGCGTGGCGAAATTTACCTCCAGGATTATTATAAGATATTGGCGAGTAGGGCAAAAACCGAGATAAGGAAAGCCAAGAGGAATAATGAGGTAAGGATAGCAAGGGAGGCGAAGACAAACCCCAAAGGATTCTACCAAATGTATCAAACTAAAACACAAGAAAAGATTGGACCAATACGGTCAGATACCGGCGAGCTCACTGATACCGACGGAGAAATGAGCAATAATTTGAATAAATATTTTTCAACAGTTTTCACCACTGAAAATTTAAACATGATACCCGAGGCACCGACTCTATTCAGAGATAGTGAAGAAAACAAATTAAGCGAGATAGTAGTGACAAGTAACGATGTTAGTAAGCAAATAGACAAACTAAAGCCTAATAAGCCACCTGGTCCCGATGAGATATTTGCCAGAGTATTAAAGGAATGTAAGGAAGAGCTTAGCATGCCCTTAGCAAAGTTGTTTAACATGTCCTTAAAAACAGGTGAAGTACCAGAATCCTGGAGGATAGCGAATGTAATACCGATTTTCAAGAAGGGGGATAGATCACTATCCTGTAACTACCGCCCAATCAGTCTAACATCAATAGTAGGCAAATTACTGGAAGCAATCATTTCAAACTCTATACGAAATCACCTGGAGAAGCACAGATTGATCAATGATTCCCAGCATGGCTTCACAAGCGGACGTTCTTGTCTAACTAATCTATTAACATTCTTTTCATCAGTTTTCGAATAGGTAGACGAGGGGCACAATTATGATGTGGTATATCTCGACTTTAGCAAAGCCTTCGACAGAGTCCCCCACGAAAGACTAATTAGAAAGGTAGAAGCACATGGCATCATAGGTAACATCCTTAAATGGATTAGGGCGTGGCTACAGGAAGGGAAACAGCGAGTGAGCATTAACGGCACTGAGTCCTATTGGAGCAACGTCACAAGTGGAGTTACCCAAGGCTCAGTACTTGGACCATTATTATTTATTATATACATAAACGACATAGATATCGGCATAGACTGCAACATAAGTAAATTTGCTGATGACACTAAAATAGGACGTGTTATTAAATCTGACGAGGACTCCGCAAAACTACAGGAAGATCTAAACAAATTTTTCGAATGGTCTGAAAAATGGCAGATGAAATTCAACGTGGACAAATGTAAAGTCCTCAGTATAGGATATGTAAACAGGTAAACCAGATACCAGATGAACAACGATGCCATAGAGAAATCGGACTGCGAGAGAGATTTAGGAGTAATGATAAGTAGGAACCTCAAGCCAAGTAAACAATGTGTTTTTGCTCGTAGCAAGGCTAATAAAGTACTTGGGTTCATACAAAGGAGTGTTAGTTACAAGACTAGCGAGGTCATCCTAAAACTGTATCTTGCGCTTGTGAGACCACACCTGGATTACGCAGTTCAGTTCTGGTCACCGTATTACAGGATGGATATAGAATCATTGGAAAGAATTCAGAGGAGAATGACAAGACTAATCCCGGGCATTAGGAACCGTGAGTATAGAGACAGGTTAAAGCATCTTAATTTGCACTCCCTCGAGAGACGTAGAGCGAGGGGCGACCTGACAGAGGTGTATAAGTGGAAGTCAGGGCTAAACAAAGGGGATATTACAAAGGTACTCAAACTATCCAACCAGGAGCGAACTCGTAACAATGGTTTTAAATTAGACAAATTTAGATTTAGGCGTGAAATAGGCAAACACAGGTTTGGAAACAGAGTAGTGGATGAATGGAACAAGTTGCCAAATATCATCATTCACTCGAATACGCTGAATAGCTTCAAACATAGGTTGGATGCTTATATGAGCAATAGGGGTTGGGTGTAAACGGGACTGCCCAGTATGGGCCAATAGGGTCGCTGCAGTTTCCTCCACTCTTATGTTCTTAAAATACACAAATAATAGTAAATAATGAAGAGTGAAAAAAAAGAATAACAAAACCAGACAGAATAATTTATGATTCTTCATTGTTTGTACACTGATGATAAAAGATTCAAACAGGTGTTTTATTTATTCATACAGACTTCTCAGTGTTTGTGTAAGATATTAAATTACATCCATTGATTTACGAGAGACAGGAGGTACAGTATGTTATAGATGGATAAGAACGTGTGGCTTTTTTCTAAGACCTACATAATATCTACTAAATATACATATGTTGTATCGTTTTATACATACTAATGGAGATAGTGTGAACCCCCAAAAATCCGAATTTTCTTTCAAAAAAAAAAATAATAAAAAGTGTTAAAATAAGCAACATACCCCGTTGACACCTTCCATCAGGGCTCGACGGAATTAGTTATCATCGGTAAATTCGTTGGTGCTTTGTTACTGTTTCCATCTCACTGAAAATATTTAAATAACTCGGTACATATTCATAATTAACTATTTCTATCTCGTCTTTCATATAGTTCTCGCCCCATAACTCCCGTCCCTCAAGTAAACAATAATACATTAATGTTTTGCTTTATCACTATTTTAGTTCATCATTCAATTCAGATTTGACTATTTTCTGTTACTATTGTTCTAACAGATTTAAATATGTTGTTACGAACCCCGCCACCAATTGTCATGATCTACCTACCCAGCACTACGAACCACGCCATCTATTGTTTTGATCTACCTACCCAGCACCACGAGCAACGCCATCTAGGGACGAGACACGAGTATGACTCGTCTTAGTTACCACTCCCGGGTTTCCCTTCTCCATATCCTGGTTGTTGCGTCACCTCCTCAAAGTCTTCTTTGTCAGCTCGTAACAAATGGCGACCGTGACTGGATTCGACCTTAAGTACCATATTCCTTCCTCCCTTGTAACTCCTTGTTAATTATTCCTCCCAGTCACTTCTGTTCACAATTGCTTTACGGTGGTTTAAAGTTTCCTTCATATGTGTGTGCATATATTGGTATCACCGTACAGTAAGAGTGACAGACGTAGGATATTAGGTTCCAAGTGTCATAAGGCTTACCTGTTATTACACGTGGCAGTCGTGTAGTAAGTCTTATCGAGTGTAGGGAAGAATCCGGATCTGTTTAATGCCGTACCCTCACTCCAGAGTAGGCTGTTCCATAGTCACTAGTTTAGGGTGAAGTAATATCTTGGGACGCCCCGCTCTACCAGGACCCCATAATTATAAAGCCTCTATTATTGTTCTTCTCATTACCTCATTCGGGGTCAATCAAGAAACTCAAGGGTTGTTAATCCGGATCTTTATATTAATGCCGTAATACGCCCTTCCCCTTTCAAGTCTCTTATCCTTATCTAAGGATCTTCTCAGAAGAACAATATTCATAAGTGTAATTTCCCTAGGTATAACTTGGGTAGTTTCCGGGACTTTCTGGTTATCCACTGCCGTGATATTTTCTAGGGTAATCCACTTATCTTATCTTTTGACCATTAATTAATTTATCTAGGTTTTCTTAATGGCCACCTCAGGATTTGTTAAACTTGGTAGTCCTGGAGGAGTGGAAGAGCAAGATACCATTTCACATCTTGAAGCATGTGGAGGAGCGTGGAGAGGTTAATTTAGGACGTGCGGCTGAGCTGGCTGATGCATACGCCTTGCTGGTGGAGTCACTGTGCCGTAGGGAACGTGGTACTTTCCGGCATGTTAGGTCCTCCTCTGATGATAACCTTGGGGACGTGAGTGGTAGGTCGAAAGGTCCCACACCTACCCCCCCTGATGCAACCAAGTTTTATTGTTCTTACTGTAAAAAACCAGGCCATACGATCCAGTCTTGTAAACACCCAAAGTGTCGAACTGCTAAAAGTAGTTCCCTGGATCCCAAATCCAAACCAATAGCAACCACCAATGTGGAAAGGCCCCATCAGGATCTCTTCTCTTCATTCACCTATGAGGGAAAAATTTCAATCATGGAGGGGTCTCGTTCTTTCCCTATTCGTATACTACGTGATACGGGCGCAGCACAATCTATCCTCCTGTTTAACGTCATTCCTGATATATCTACCGCATTTACTAATGAGTGTTCTAATTTCAGATCTCTCATCCCATTCTTCCTATCCTTAGCTAAAGTGCACCTCCAATGTCCCTTGATTACTGGGGAAGTGCAAATAGCCATTAGGAAAGACCCAATGCCTGTGTGCGGCATTCATTTATTATTGGGTAATGACTTGGTAGGAGATCTAGTGGTTCCCAACATAAAGACAGTCGACTCTCCCTTACCTGTCAACTCCACCACTGACCTTGAAGAAACTATTCCTCACCTTTTCCCATCTTGTGCTGTCACCCGGTCACAGAGTGTGCGAAATGGGCCCTCTTCATCTAAAACCACCTCCAATATCTTCCTACCCACAGAAGATCTGTACAATAAGACCATTAGTAAGGATGAGCTCATTAAAGCCCAACAATCTGATCCATCTGTGTTCAAACAGGTGATGAAAGACCTCAGTGTGGACCATTGTACATCTTCGGCTTACCACCCACCGTCCCAAGGTTGCTTGGAACGGTTCCATCAAAACTTTCAAATCAATGCTAATAAACTATCTCCCCTCAACTATATAGTCCATACTCCTGATCGCAGAAAAGATTCACAACTTGTTCACATTAATCTCATGAAACTTTACCATTCCAGGCAGTCAGAGGAAGACATCCCAGAGGCTATAAGCCTACCTGTATTGCATACGGTTTTGTCAGGGCCGGAGCCGGAGACAGATGACATGGACCTATTGGAGAATTTAGACTTCCCTCTACCTAAAGAAAACCCTGCTAACAGTCACATACTCAACAACTTGGATGAGTATTTTTCTGTTCTGAATCCATCTCAAGCAAAAGATCTCACTAAGTTATTATCAACATTTCCTAAAGTCACGTCAGACCTCCCAGGGTTTTGCAATATACTTAAACATGATATTAAGCTAATCTCAGATGATGTACAACCCATTAGGCAATCAGCATATCGACTAAATCCACAAAAAAGAGAGATTATGAAAAAGGAGGTAGATTTTTTGTTAAAACATAACTTAGCTGAGCCTAGTACCTCCCCCTGGGCTTCACCTTGCCTTCTCATTCCAAAACCCGATAGCACTTTTCGTTTCTGTACCGATTATCGTAAAGTGAACCAGGTCACTGTCTCAGACTCCTACCCTTTACCTTTGATTGAAGATATAATAGACAGCATAGGCTGTGCCAAATTTATCAGTACCGTGGACCTGTTGAAAGGATATTATCAAGTGGGACTCACGGATAGGGCAAAAATAATCTCGGCATTTATAACTCCATTTGGTCCTTTTCAATATTTGGTTATGGCGTTTGGCTTTTCTAATGCTCCGGCCACATTCCAGAGGGCCATCAACTTCCTAATTCAGGACCGAGGTGGGACGTTCGCCTACCTGGATGACCTGGTGGTGGTGTCGGACGGCTGGGACGAACATCTGGTGCGTTTGGAGATACTGTTTGCACGACTGCAAGAGACTGGATTCACCATAAACCTGGCTAAATCTGCTTTTGGCCGGGCCTCAGTGACTTACCTGGGACATATCGTTGGGCATGGTATGGTGAGACCCAAGGACGCAAACGTTAAAGCCATCTTGTCCTTCCCCACTCCAAGGACGAGGAAGGAACTCATGCGCTTCCTGGGGATGTGCGGCTACTACCGTCGGTTCTGCAGTAACTTCTCCAGCGTGGCCGGACCCCTCACAGACCTTACCAGTTCTGCGGTCCCTTACATCTGGAACCAGAGGTGCGACCAGTCTTTCCACCGCCTCAAAGCCTTCCTTGCCTCCAAGCCTGTAGTCCACCCCCCTGACTACACCTTGCCCTTCCATCTGCAAATCGACGCTAGCGGTGTCGGAGTTGGGGCTGTGCTCCTACAACCCGACCCAACCACTGATGTCCTTCACCCTGTGGCATACTACTCCGCCAAGTTGAAAAAACATCAGACCAACTACTCGACCATAGAAAAGGAGGCCCTGGCTCTGGTGTTGGCAATAAAGAAGTTTGAATGTTACCTCCAGTCTTGCCCACAAACAACCCTAGTCTTCACCGACCATAACCCACTCACGTTCATCCAAACCAACAAGACCTCCAACCAGCGAATCCTCCGCTGGGCTCTCCTCACCCAGCCCTATAATCTACAAGTCCGGCACATAAAGTGGGTGGACAACCTGATTGCGGACTCCTTATCCCGAGCTCCAGTGGAAATGCAGCAGCGACTCTCCAGACGCACCAGGTGATCACCTCCTTCGCGCCCGCGCTACGGAGGTCTTTGGAGGGGGGGTGTGTTACGAACCCCGCCACCAATTGTCATGATCTACCTACCCAGCACTACGAACCACGCCATCTATTGTTTTGATCTACCTACCCAGCACCACGAGCAACGCCATCTAGGGACGAAACACGAGTATGACTCGTCTTAGTTACCACTCCCGGGTTTCCCTTCTCCATATCCTGGTTGTTGCGTCACCTCCTCAAAGTCTTCTTTGTCAGCTCGTAACAATGTCCTTATGTCACTGTCGAGGGTTTAGATGTTAACGCCTTCTGGTTCTTGTCAGGTGGAACACTTCCACTACGGATATTGAATACGCTGAAGGATATATGTAACAAGATACTTCTTTTTACAAGTATTCACACATGAACATATGTAGGTATGGGAGTGCCGGACTGTCAGTCAGAAGAGATGTCGGGAGTGTAGCCATTAGATGTGAAGCGTGGGGTCACATATATCAACACGGAACAGGTAGTAAATAGGGGTCTTCTCCTCGACAAAAATGGCGCTGGAGGGCAAGTATCCCCCTAACCGACACAGGTACTGGAGAATGGACCCGGGGGGAACAGCACAGAGGCTAGGGCTGACAGCGTCCTAGCTGGCGGGCTGACATACAGGGCTAGGAGTGCAGCCGCTCACACCAACGTGACCATGAATAAAAAGAGCTGCAACAATACAGTACTTTTAGAATATAGTCCTATTAATTTGGTAGTAACGGTCAACATGCCATTACATTTGCAAGATTTATACACACTAAGTTGTTCATACATAATTATTAACAAACATATTACACAAGGCACACATACCTCCACGCAGTACCACCGCCTGTCTCCACACAGCACCACCGCCTGTCTCCACACAGCACCACCGCCTGTCTCCACCCAGCACCACTGCCTGTCTCCACCCAGCACCACCGCCTGTCTCCACAGCACCACCGCACCACCGCCCACACACAGCACCACCGCCTGTCTCCACACAGCACCACCGCCTGTCTCCACACAGCACCACCTGCACACACAGCACCACCGCCTGTCTCCACACAGCACCACCGCCTGTCTCCACACACACACACCGCCTGTCTCCACACAGCACCACCGTCCCACACAGCACCACCGCCTGTCTCCACACAGCACCACCGCCTGTCTCCACACGCCTGTCTCCACACAGCACCACCAGCACCACCGTCCCACCACCACCGCCTGTCTCCACAGCACCACCGCCTGTGTCCACACAGCACCACCACCTGTCTCTGTCTCCACACAGTACACAGCACCACCGCCTGTCTCCACACAGCACCACCGCCTGTCTCCACACAGCACCACCGCACCACCGCCTGTCTCCACACAGCACCACCGCCTGTCTCCACACAGCACCACCGCCTGTCTCCACAGCACCACCGCCTGTCTCCACACACAGCACCACTGCCTGTCTCCACACAGCACCACTGCCTGTCTCCACAGCACCACCGCCTGTCTCCACACACACACAGCACCACCGCCTGGTCTCCACACAGCACCACCACCTGTCTCCACACAGCACCGCCGCCTATCTCCACACAGCACCACCGCCTGTCTCCACACAGCACCACCGCCTGTCTCCACACAGCACCACCACCTGTCTCCACACAGCACCGCCGCCTATCTCCACACAGCACCACCACCTGTCTCCACACAGCACCACCACCTGTCTCCACACAGCACCACCACCTGTCTCCACACAGCACCACCACCTGTCTCCATGCTGACACAAATTCTAATAGTTTAAAGAAATATTCGTGTCTGGCGGTAGGACTTGCCTTCAGTGGGTGAGTGGGGGAATGTATTCCTCTTTTACCATAATGGACTCCAGGGCTTACAGTTAGCCTTTCCTGGGCCATCACTGCAGTCGACAGGGAAAACTACTTCAGGACGTAGCTTGATGTAGTCTTTCTGGTAAACAATCTCTGGTAAGTTCTACGTCAAGATCTTCCGTCATAAAATCATGTCCCCAAGTGTAATAAATTTAAAATATAGTTAATTTTAAATCTCGTCTAAATATATTTCTAGTTCTTGTACAAAGTTGAAGGCTTCCTCTCTAATGTAGTAATTCTTTGCTTTTTACTCTATATCAATATATAAAAGTTTTTGGTGGCAAACTGTTTAAAAGGTGACATGGCATAAACATCTTGTCGAAAATAAAGTCATTCTCGCCCTCCTTTACTTCTCTGTTGAAAATAGAAATGACAGTCATGTGTGTTTGGATTATTTCCAAATATAAGGTATGTGTGTACCACTGGATGCCAGCTTAATATGTACTGTACATTCGAGGCCAAAAGTTCACTCCCTCCCAACTGAACCAGTATCGACCCTAAATGAGATTAAACAACACAGTCAGGGTAAGTCAGTACGGAGACTCTTTCCCGCGACTCAGTTTCACCACAGGGAGCGAACTTTTGTCCACGATATTACTGTACATAACACTGAGGCATCAAAGTCAGCGTCATCTTCAGTTCTTCATTCGTCCGTCGAATAGACAAATATGGTCGAGGTTTGATGGTAAGGATGTCAACAGTATAAAGATGAAACATCTTTAATCCTATGGTACAACTTGGTACAACTACATAACAAACACGAAGTTACAGAATAATATAATGACATATTTGAGGATAAGGATTTTGAAAGCGCTTTAATGGTGTTATACTATGAAGATAAAGTCAACATGGTGCGGTGACGAGAGATAAACAAACCCAGCTGCTGTTATCTACCGTCAAGTAGTTTTGTTACTCAAGAATCTGTAGACCTCTTGTGTGGTCCTGTATCTGGGTCGAAGGCCTAGTTTTGAGTGACCCTTTTCTCCCAAGTTGAATTACATTTCGTATTTACTTGGTCAAGGACGTCACTTTCAGCATCAGTCATACAGATTTGACATCCTAGTAGTAACAACCTCCGCCTCTCCTTCCCCGGTAAATCTACTTTCCAAAATGTACAAGACTTTTCCCCGTTATCCATCGCTTTCCTTATCGTTCTATTGTTCCTTCTCAATATATTCTGATCATTTGTTCTTACGGACTTGTTTTGGTCATTCCTCCACACATTGTTGAGGAGTTATTTCACTGTTATGATGGAGCTCTCATAAATATGCGAGGGAGAGTTCCTTGATGTGTGTTGTGTAGTGTTCAGGGCCAACATAAAGTGAAGATTGGAGGAGTTTACTTGTTCAAACCTAAATCTCGATATTGATGTTTGGCTATTGAAGGAACCAACGAAAAAAGCAGATTTCTTACGGAAGTTTCTGGTTATGGTGATGATGATGACAGCGCGTTGACCGTTAAGACTGTCAGCCATTTTTTTCACGTTGGGTTTGTTCTGGCTGCTTTATCTTGTAGTTGTACATGGGTATTATTACACTACGCTTATTCCTTATCCTATCCTCTCGCCTAGAGTCCCTGCTGTTGGTAACGATGCGAACCCTGCGAGCAGAGCCACAAGGGGGGTCCTCAGAGGGCTGCTGAGTCGAAACAGTGAGGGTGGTAACATTGTCTGTTAGGGACTCGGCAGTGCTTCATAACCTGTCACTGTTAGGTATTAGGGCTTGGCTAGGCCCCCGTCAGGTATTGTCTGTTCACCTTACCCCTAGACCCATCTTCACTCGCCCAGCAAGTGTACAGAAGGAGCGGCATCCATGGGGTTTAGCTGAGGTGGACAGATTAGGTAGGATTTTCTTGCATGTATGTAACTGACCATGGCCAAAGTGAGAGTGAAGACCTCCGGAACCCCGATCCACGGGTTTCTGAGAGGGCTAAAAATGCTATTAAGCGACCTAAGGGTGAGAATAAATAGACTTGTGGATCTGAGAGACGGTTGCATCATCCGCACAGAAACAGATGAAGATGCTGATAAACTACTTAAGTCTGGTGCCATGGACAAATGAAAACTAACGGATACGAGGTCATTGCCCCACGGGAATACGGCGCCAAGCTCACCCTTGTATGAAAGAAGTTGGATAAAGATGTAGTGGAAAATAATGCAGAAAAAATAAGAGATGAAATAGAAAAGCAAAACAACGTCAAGATTGTGGAGGTGTATCCTATGTATGCCCATAATATAATCAAGGTTTCTCATTTACTTCATTTGTGTCAATGGTCATCACACAGCTTTTCTATATACTCTGTTAATTGCTTTTTCTAGTTAATAAAATGCCATAAATTCTTCTTTCTACATCAACTTTCCGCTCATGTTCTACACAACAACACTTGATCAACAAAAACTCTTTTATTTCCTGAACCTCGACTGCTCTTTACGTCACACACACACTCTCTCTCTCTCTCTTCTCAAAAATGACTTATACGTCTAACTTGTTGTATTCACTGTTTGCATTTCTCTATATTGTTTGTTTTACTCTTATACATGAGACCTTTACTGATTTATCTCATTATTGTGTCATTTATTGGAAAGTTGCCTGCGTAATTGCATTAATTTTCTTATTAAGTCATTTTATCCTTTCATCTACAACTCTATTTCCGCCTAAGTGTTTGACTCTTTCCTTCCTAAATGTAAATTTCCCGAATCTAAATCCATTGGAATTCTACTCTTACAAGCCTTTCACAGCATGAAGCAATTACTCTCTCTCAACAGTTCAACAATTGCAAATGTCCATCACTTCAGTAACACAGTATGTCCACTACCCTCTCATGAAAGTAACCTAACCTAACCTAATCTCACATAACTTAACCTACCCTCTTCTCGGAAGGTAATCTACAGTCTGCCACCTGGTAGCCAAATATCACCGTTGTGTAAACTCATCTGACCAGAGCCGTTACCACTGTACACTTCCCAGCGACCATCCCTACTCATCACGTTGGCCCTAATTGAACTCGCCTCCCTATTATTACCAATAACTTTCACTCACCTGAAACCTGAACAAGATATTTCGGAAATTTCCGACGTTCAATCCAGCAGCCCCCCCCCATAGTCACTCTGAGGGTTGATGGTACTCGGATAAGTTCAGTTTGGACTTGTATGTACCGACCTCCCCCGCCACCCTCCCTGGCTGTGGTACTCTCACGTTGATAAAATATTAGGTTGAGACCAACCATGGAAATTACAAAGAAAAATAGTTTTGTGCGTGCAGGTGTTTTTTCATAATGTTTCATACTAATCAGACCTTTATTCTCTGTCGGGAATGAGTAGCCATGGAGATATGCCACCTCCCACACTACCAACAATGTGGCCGGAGTTTTCAAGTAAAACAAAATTTGGGGGTGAAAAATGAAAGTAAAAACTGACCAAACCAAACCAAACCTAACTGATCTAACTTAACTTTGCCGAAACAAACCTTATTAAACCTGACCTAAACAAACCTTACCTTAATTATCAGACAGGGATGATGAAGTGAAGACACTTGTAGGAGGAAGTGGTGCAGTATGGTGTTGTGATCGTTATGTTGGAACATGTACCGAGCGAAACATTGGCAGTAATGTTGTTTCTTGTTTCCGGCACCAAGCTCCCAACTTTTGATATCCTTCCACATGTTCTTTATACTGCCTATGAACGCCAGTAGAAGGATCCACAAAGTTCTGACTGTGGTTTACAGGTCTGTGGATGTCACCAGTTGCACCGAGGGCACTGTAAGCTTATACAAAACGCTGAATTAGTAGTATGAGATTATGAGCACTGCGGCCAGGTACTGGTATGATGAATTTACGTTTTGAAACAGTTTCCCTGCCCCCAACACCCACACTCCCGCCACCTCACAGCTACTATTGTATTTAGATTTTCAGACCTTACTCTCGTCCACTTCCACAACAACACCAGACCCCCTTTGAGTTACTGGTTATCCAACCAATGTTCACACACCTCACAACAAAATTTATTCCAGTTCACGAGTTTCAAACGATGTTCACAAGTTTTCTGCTGCGTAGAGCTGAGTAAAGTGTTTCCTGATGAACGTATTACAGAACAAGTTATTCGACGCCGACTTGTGTAATTTGTCCAACCACGATGAATTATTTTTTTGTCTCTAGGATTTTCCATCTTTTAGTTCAAATCCAAGCGCGTCTATCTTCACTTTGAACACTTTACGAAAGACAGCGAAGCACCGTGAGCCATGAATATGTCAACATCGGCTTCATTTTCAAACACAAGTTGGATGGTACACCAGTCTGCCAAGGAGCAGCCTCACACACAGAAGCCATCTTGTCACTACGCAGTTCAAATGCCAGAGCCTGCGCATGCGCACGAGTATCACGTTACATCGAGACTTCCACTGATTGGCTGAGTAATAAGTAAACAAAATATTCCCTTGAACCTGTATTTTTTTAGTGAAATAGCAAAGTCAAATAAACTCGAAAACTATGTTGTTATAATGACCTTACTGCACTTCAACAACGAAGGTCTTTAAACCTGTAACAAGGTTAGTAATACACTCGTCCAACAACGATAAATTAACGAGAGAATCGCTATAACAACTTAACAATAGAACACACGAATTAGCACTAGTTATCTGTATTATTTCCCGCCTCTTGTTCTCTCATCTTTATATAATGATCAAATCTTTATTTAAAATGAAACGTTCTCAGCATCAACTACCTCTGGCGGTAAGCTGTTTCAAGGGTTAACAACTTGGTGAGTAAAGGAATACCTTGTGCAGTTTACATGGGGTCTGAGTTGTACAACCTTTGTGTATGTCACCTGGTGTGAGTGTCTCTTGGAGCAAGAAAATTCTCTACATCTTAAAGGCTTCAATAAGTCTCCAGCGGGTAAGTTCATGACTCACAGTTGTTCAATGTTCTGGTAATTGATAATTTGTGGTATTTGGGACTAGAAAACATGGCCGCATTCCTGATCACTGAGGTGTGTGTGTGTTAGTAGGTCAATACTCGATGGATTTACATCCTAAAATAGTCGACACAGAAAAATTATCTCGGTGGTTACCGAGAGTTCTGATATTATGAACTACGTATTCACGTATAATGTCACGTGTTGTGTGGAAAATTGTCTGACGTTGACATTAAGCGAGGAATTGCTTAATGTCTACATTATGTATTTGACTTGTCTAATATTGAAAGCAATGGTAATAATGTCGATATTAAGACAATCTGTGTATAATGTTGACAAGAGATGCCTGCCTTCTGGCTAATGTTGAAAATACTTGGCAGTTCTCCACATTATGCATAAATATAATTATATACATAGTTCTAAGAAAAAACAATAATGAATTAGTCAGGTTAGGTTAGGTTAGGTTTACATCTATAAATATTCTCGCATGTAGCACAGGCATTCAAGTCTCTGTCAGCATCTGTAAAAACTTTTTTACTAAATGTTGAAACACCTGTTTAATGATAACATTAGGTAACAAAATTGCTTAATGTTAAGATAGAAATTTTTTAACATTTCGAGAAACATATACAGGTAATATGTACAGTACATACATTATATATACTGTACAAACAACATATTTGTCCATTTAAGCAGGTTCCTTGTACAGTAACTCACACAACCAGCCTATGAGACCAATGTATATTTATCCATATTCGTGTCCTTTTAAACATAAATGCCGCTGGTATTTTTTAAGCTTACCATCATAACATAACCTATCATCCTGTTGGCTACTGGGACAATAGATAAAAACCTGAAGCACTATCCTAATCACCTCCACCAAGCGTGAGTAAATGGTTTATGGTGTGTGGGATGACAGCGTAAGCTGTGGGACCAGCCTGGGTCAGCCACCTACTGTGCCTTCACTACACACTAAGCGCGGTTAAAAGATGTTGGCCCTCATCCACGGCCAAGTGTTACTATTGAACCTTATTTATAAGTTTTAATATTATATACTGTAAGTCTTTCACGTGTGTTGCTTTCTTGTAGAAGGAGAAAGTCGGCGGTGATTAATGAGCGCTGCTGCCTGTCCTGCCTCCGTTTATTACGACAACACTTGGCAACGGCGAAGAAACACCCCATTATTACAACATTCTCCTCGTGTATATATATATATATATATATATATATATATATATATATATATATATATATATATATATATATATATATATATATATATATATATATATATATATATATATATATATATATATTGTTACGCCGTCTCCTAATTTACTTAAATATCCAGGTTCTAGGCGTAACCAAACAAAAAGTGAAGTAAATTAAAAGAGAATAAAAATAAATAAAATAAACCTTTAAGAATTTAATTGATTAAATATTAACACAATAAAGAGCCTCGTAGGCTGTCACAACAAATTGATTCACCATCGAAACTTTTAAGACACAAGTGATACAAAACATCGAAACATCAAAAGAATAAAAATAAAGCATTGGATTACGTTAACACTGCATAAACATATAAAAACTATCACTGAAATTAACTAACGTGAAACAACACTGAATTACTTGAATACAACTAAGCAAATACTGATGGACACAAACAGAGACATAAATAGGTACTCACATAGATATACCACATTGGTGGCGACAGGAACAACACAAATAAATTAAGTATAAGTAACAAGTGACACTCAAAGGATGTGGACTGTATGACAAGAGGACTGAACTAACTCAAGTCAGTTGGTGGGTCCTATATATAAGGTCGGCTCGCGACACGCGACCCGCCGGTGGGTCGTTTAACGATGCAGATGGTCGTTAGAGAACAAAGAATGCTGGTTACAATACAAAATAAAGAAATAAGATGGGCTTGAACAAATAATGACAGTTAAAACCTTAACAGCACAGGGTAAGGTGACTAGAATATATAATAGTAAATTTAACACATCATTACAGGAATAATATGGAACAACATGGGAGCATGTTACATATAAAAAAAATACGACACGGTCGTAACAATATATATGGGTGAAGATGTCCCTTGTATGCTTTGTTACTCCACTGTTGACAGGTCGCCCATAATGCACCTCCTAATTTTAGCAGTGTGAGCTCATTCAAGATTAGACCAATACTAACACAGGAACAAATCCATTCTGGAGCCAGTACATGCCCGGTACTTGCCAACAGTGCAAGTCGCTAAGGATGTAATTACCACAACCAATAAATCCTAACAGTCAGTAATAGAGACGTGACCGACCGCCCAAGCGGCTAAAAAGTCGATCAGTGGTGAAGATGATAAAGTAAAGTAAAGTAAATTAGAGTAAATTATACCTTTTGTAAGTTCCAAGTTGACCAGTAACGACTCTATCAATGACGTCTTCCCGAATAATTTACAGTACACGAGTACATGAACTATTACAGTGGCAGCAAGTACTCAAGGAGATCAGGTGTTTAGTACTTCTTAGGTAACCTTATGAAGAGAAATATCGTGCACATGTATCAGTACAAGAAGGTCACATTACGCCTTCCTCAGTGAGATACATACTGTCGAGAGAAACCTTTTACCTGTTTTCAGACTTAAAGACTTTCTAACAGTCTACTGAAAGTCAATAAGACGAATATATTAACAATTCTCTTGGTAATACGTCAGCGATTAACCTGGCTGGGACTTTCATCTAAAAACTCACTGAATATCTTTTTCATACTTCACCATACTGACGTGAAGACAAGAACTACACCACCATGCTAACGTGAGGACAAGAACTACACCACCATGCTGACGTGAGGACAACTACACCACCATGCTGACGTGAGGACTACTGACACCTACACCATGCTGTGAGGACAAGAACTACACCACCATGCTGAGGACAAGAACTACACCACTGACGTGATACACCACCATGCTGACGTGAGGACAAGAACTACACCACCATGCTGACGTGAGGACAAGAACTACACCACCATGCTGACGTGAGGACAAGAACTACACCACCATACTGACGTGAGGACAAGAACTACACCACCATGCTGACGTGAGGACAAGAACTACACCACCACACTGACGTGAGGACAAGAACTACACCACCATACTGACGTGAGGACAAGAACTACACCACCATGCTGACGTGAGGACAAGAACTACACCACCACACTGACGTGAGGACAAGAACTACACCACCATACTGACGTGAGGACAAGAACTACACCACCATGCTGACGTGAGGACAAGAACTACACCACCACACTGACGTGAGGACAAGAACTACACCACCATGCTGACGTGAGGACAAGAACTACACCACCATGCTGACGTGAGGACAAGAACTACACCACCATGCTGACGTGAGGACAGAACTACACCACCATGCTGATGTGAGGACAAGAACTACACCACCATGCTGACGTGAGGACAAGAACTACACCACCATGCTGACGTGAGGACAAGAACTACACCACCATGCTGACGTGAGGACAAGAACTACACCACCATGCTGACGTGAGGACAAGAACTACACCACCATGCTGACGTGAGTGACAAGAACTACACCACCATGCTGACGTGAGGACAAGAACTACACCACCATGCTGATGTGAGGACAAGAACTACACCACCATGCTGACGTGAGGACAAGAACTACACCACCATGCTGACGTGAGGACAAGAACTACCTCACTATCCATGGCGTTCTTTGTGTGTAAAGTAACAACGGCTCCACAATCCCCGAGAGAGAGAGAGAGAGAGAGAGAGAGAGAGAGAGAGAGAGAGAGAGAGAGAGAGAGAGAGAGAGAGAGAGATAGTTGCCTGTCTCATCAAACTTCCCTTCTTAAGCCTCGCTACCTCCTCATATTGTATTATAATCCTCACTAAGTCAGACCCGCCGCTGGCCATCCGTGGAAGGGTCTCTTACCCTGAGGTTCTTCCAACTCATTTTTATCGTCGTTGTTATTATTTTTTGACTCATTTACTTGAAGTACTGATATGTTTAAACTTAATTTTATATTATTAACTGTGAGGGACTCATAAATGTTTTCGAATCTGGGAGTGTAGTATCCAACATTCTGTCTTTCAAGCCAGCTATTCACAATAGCCATTCTCTGGTCGGTCTACCATAGTCCTTATATATACAGGGACTCTAGTCTACCACATATATCGCTCTACATCTCGGCTTTGTTGGTGGGTGATGACTCTTGGCTCTCAGTGTCACGTTGGGAAATTATCAGATGTCATCCTTGTGCAAAGTCAAAAAGTAATCTTATCACCACCATTTAAGAAATAATTGAAATAAATGTTATTTTATTTTACGGACTATTTCCTACAGCACCTTTTTACTTTCCAGGTTAATTATATACAAGCTGGACTAAAACATCCTGTGACAGCTGGTTAATGACATGTGACTTACTGAAAATATGTGGATTAAATTAAAGGTTGTCATAACAGAACAAAAACAATTTCATGTCACTCATGCATCCCTTCAAGTTGACATGGACCAACTGTCTTGTTTTGGCTGTGTTGTTATTTTGTACCTGTTCCATTATTACCTTAAGTTGTGGTAAAGTCTCCTTCATGTGATATATTAAGGCAGCCTCACTAACCAGCTTCTTAGTGCTCTGTAAGACGAGGGAGGAAAGGCGATAAATATATTCCTCCTATTTCGATTATTTTTCGTCTTAAAATGAGGGATAGTGTTATATATTACTGTACAAATAGTTTTATGAAGGAATAATTTGTATTATTACAGCAACAATTGTATTTATTTACTTGAAATAAAAAAAATTCGATTATGTATTTAAGAACATTATTTAACTGTATACAATAAAGGAGATTGTATATGGGTCCAGTAATGCAACTCATGAGAGTGTGTGTGTGTGTGTGTGTGTGTGTGTGTGTGTGTGTGTGTAGTTACCTTTGGTGCTAAATTTTATCAGTTCAGTCAAACTCGGTAAAGAAACAGAAACGACAACAATAAATGTATCTTGGGAAGTGTGTGAATTTTTTTATCACGGGTAAAAGTTGTACTACACAAAGACGAGCAGCTTAAAAACTGTTAAGGCGACACTCACTGACGAACCGAGTCTGCTGCCTCAACACTTACATTTAGTAAGAATTTACTTATACCAACTCTCTCATATTACAGGTGTTGCTGCCTCACCTGTCAGAGTCAACTACGACACCTACATGTTACCACACCTGCCAGAGTCAACTACGACACCTACATGTTACCACACCTGCCAGAGTCAACTACGACACCTACATGTTACCACACCTGTCAGAGTCAACTACGACACCTACATGTTGCCTCATCTGTCAGAGTCAACTACGACACCTACAAGTTGCCTCACCTGTCAGAGTCAACTACGACACCTACATGTTGCCTCATCTGTCAGAGTCAACTACGACACCTACATGTTACCTCACCTGTCAGAGTCAACTACGACACCTACATGTTGCCTCATCTGTCAGAGTCAACTACGACACCTACATGTTGCCTCACCTGTCAAGTCAACTACGACACCTACATGTTGCCTCACTTGTCACACGTGAGTGGACCAAATTTCGCTATATTATAATATTTAAGTTGACTATTGTCGCATCTCTTTTTTTTAAACACATACAGCTGTGAATAATTAAATATATTTACTCGTGTATAAATTGAAGACCATCATAACAATGTGTTCAATACATATCAGTAGTTAACATACATCATGTTACTATGGTGAAGCTTCATTGTGTTGATAGAAGTGTGCAACTGTATAGTGACTTTATCTCCACCTTGTTATTACACAGTGACTGAGGACGCGAACCGGGCCTACACTGACGGCTAGGTAGGTCTTGGTGGTGCAGGTCAGGGAGGCTAAAAGGTGGGCCTACACTGACGGCTGGGTAGGTTTCGTGGTGCAGGTCAGGGAGGCTATAAGGACATGCGAGAGTTAAGGTATAACTTCCTCTTCAGGGCATTGTGTAAGAAACTATAGTTCTAAAGGTCAATAACTTTAAGGCATCGCTGATAAACATTTCTCGAGTCTAACTGGAACACCAAGTAAGGAGAACTGCTCATAAGACAAGACAAACTACACATATAAGGCAGTAAACGAGGAAAGAAATATGTAAGGCAGGCACACAGAGGAACACGATCAGGTAAGGCAGACATACAACGGAGACAAGACAAAGGAGACAGCATGGATGTAATAAGACATGGAGATAGAAGCCACAAGACATTGGAGGCAGCAGAAGATCCCAGTTATAAGAATATATTGGTATCCACTGCCAGAATTCAGGAAGCAGGCCCCCCCCCCACCCCACCAGCGGCCACTAATATAATTAACCAGCCCAGGAGAACACCAGGAGACTGTGGGAGATATTGATGATGGAGATAAGAAATAGTGGACGTAGATGGAGACATGTTGGTGGACCACAGCCATAATTATACCTGTGTCTGGGTTATCTATAGATATCTTCTTTTTCAGAAAATTCAAGCTGATGTGAACGTAGGATCAACCGTGATGGTGAACCTAAGCTATGAGCTGATATCATCAATACTGACCTAACCTAACCTGACTTAACCTAACCTGATCTAACCTAACCTAACCTAACCTAACCTAACCTGACTTAACCTAACCTGATCTAACCTAACCTAACCTAACCTAACCTAACCTAACCTGACTTAACCTAACCTGATCTAACCTAACCTAACCTAACCTGACTTAACCTAACCTGATCTAATAAACCTAACCTGACCTGACCTGACCTAACCTTACCTGACCTATACTAACCTAATCTTACCTGACCGAACCTGACCTAATTAATATTTAATTTAGCTATGTTTAATTAGCGAAGAACGTCTTAGGTTAAATAGTTAACTTCACCAAGTATTCCTTAATTTCCACATTGACTCCTCCGGTTGTAATGGTGACCCCTCCTCCCCCTCCACCCCGGAGTAAGACACCATTGTATCAAGACTTGTGTTTATTCACATAAAGTTTAAGATTTAAAACCAGTTGAGTTTGTATGAAAGTTTCTAAATAATTTTTCGCTTCATTTCAGAAATTTATACTGCATAATTAGTTAATAAAAATCTTATAATATACCCATTGCGTTTCACTGATGCTTGTGTAAAAAATATTAACTCTTGGAAAAATAGTGTAAACATACAAGTAAAAAATGAAGGAATTTGTTTCTATACTGTACCATAATACAAGAAAAAGCTTCCACCTTTTAAATAAAAAGTCAGTGGAAGTGAGTCCCTGAAGCTCCCTCTCTCACAACCTGCAGCTCGGTCCCTTATGGAGAGGCTCGGGATATATATATATATATATATATATATATATATATATATATATATATATATATATATATATATATATATATATATATATATATATATATATATATATATATATATATATCATGTAGATCCATAATGAAAACGTGGACAGGATAAATTTTGATAAAATCACACAGAAAAAAGGGAAACAATGGAGCCGTGGTTGGTGTTGTAGCTCACTGTGAGAGGTGATGTAGACTTGGTGTTGTGGTGTCCAACAACAACACTTGGACCAGGACCAGAGGACGCGTTAACGGGGATGGTGCGGCAGCTGGTCCCAAACTGATAGTCGTTGACTCAGTGATGATGACAGGACCAGTGTACTGAGTGCCTCTTAAAAGTTGGAGTTCAGTAGCACCCTGACACTGTCATCCGGGAACCACTGCCTCGTTCACTGTTAACAAAATTGGGGCGGGAGTAACTTAGTGGAGTCGTAGAGTGCTGACGACGTGGAAAGGTAAACATTGGCTGTGACCTTAACCCGAGTGTTTCTAGGGTTACCGACTCGTTGGTTCTTGTCCACTTACAGAGACCTACAGGCACACCCACAACTTCACACACCCTCTTAGCCTTCTCAACACTCACAAATGACCACTCTCACAAAAGCCCAATAACCTTCACAAAAGATAATCAAACAAACACATTAACATAGACAACACACAGGCACTCACACTCACAACCCAACCCAATCACACACACACACATACACAATAACACCATCTGTGAGGGAATTACTACACCACGTGAGGTCCCTCATAACACCATCTGTGAGGGAATTACTACACCACCTGAGGTCACTCATAACACCATCTGTGAGGAAATTCGTAACCACGCGATTCAAAACACATCTGTGAGGGAGTTACACCACGTGAGGCCCCTCATAACACCATCTGTGAGGGAATACTACACCACGTGAGGTCCCTCATAACACCATCTGTGAGGGAATTACTACAGCACGTCAGGTCCCTCATAACACCATCTGTAAGGCAACTACTACTACACCACGTGAGGTCCCTCCTAACACCATCTGGGAGGGAGTTACTACATCACGTGAGGTCCCTCATAACACCATCTGTGAGGGAATTACTACACCACGTGAGGTCCCTCATAACACCATCTGTGAGGGAACTACTACACCACGTGAGGTCCCTCCTAACACCTTCTGGGAGGAAGTTACTACACCTACATTAATCTGTATGTTCACTATATGTTCCTTTACCTTTCTCTAATGAAGACTTTTGTTAAACCACCAATGTATGTAATAAGTCATTTATGACCTATGTATATTTTCAGCCTTTGGGCTGCAGAACTTTTTCAATAAACCGTTAATTATTATTATTATTATTATTATTATGATTAACAACGACACTATCACGATTACACTCACATACACAACAACAGAGCAACAATACATTTTTTTCCATAAAGTTATGAAATTGTCCATTTTCCTGTGTTTGTACAACATTGATCGCGGTGTTCCAGGTTCTGATGATCACGGACTCAGTTATTTTTCTAGTTTTGTTAATACAGATAGATCAGTCATTGTATACTTTTGTTGTCTTTTGTGGCTCCTGTAGTCAATAATGTTTGTCTTCATCTCAACAAAGTCATTTTCGGAGATGCTGTATGGTTGAATCGGTCCTGGGAGCATATATGATTACGTTCAGCGGTTGTCCTGTTGCGTGGTGGTTCCTGGAGCCAGTTACTAGCTGATATACGTCCTGTATCTTGTAGTCGCTGTTACAATTCCAATGAATCTCAAAGAAAAACGAAACGTAGTTAAGTTTTTCCTGGTGACGAAACCTTGTGAACTTCCTACAACTAAAGATGTATGTCTGTCATGGCACCAATCATTTAGGTGAACTCAATGGTCCATCACCTCAGCCACCTCCCCTAAAATTCAGGTGGGCTACTCCCAAGTTGTAAGGAACCTTCCCTCACCCATGTCTGTGTAAACCTCACCCTAAGAAGAGAGACTCATCTTTAACCCCCGAAAGGTGTTCTTTATGTTCCAGACCGTCCACCAGTCCGGGCACCTCCCTACGTATCTCACTTCTTTTTATTGATATATAGTTTTTACACTCGTCGTCCCTCCCCCCTTACTCTACATACAATGCCGAGAACGTTGCAAACTCTCTTCTCCCGTTCCCTCCTCTCCCCTTCCCTCCTTTCTCCTCCCCCCCTCCTCCATTCCCTCCCATTACATCCCCTTCCCCCATCCTCTCTCTCTCTCTCTCTCTCTCTCTCTCTCTCTCTCTACCTCTCTCTCTCTCTCACAGGCGAGACATCATGGTCGATACTGTCACTGTACACGAGCGTCACCGTGAGGAGAACCCGGGCCAGGAGACGTAATAGTTCTTGGACACACCCGGAGACCTTCAGTATACATACCTGAAGGACACACCCGGAGACCTTCAGTACATACACACGGAGACCTTCAGTATACATACTGAAGGACACACCCGGAGACCTTCAGTATACATACCTGAAGGACACACCCGGAGACTTTCAGTATACATACCTGAAGGACACACTCGGACACCTTCAGTATACATACCTCAAGGATACACCCAGAGACCTTCAGTATACATACCTGACGGACACACCAGGAGACCTTCAGTATACATACTTGAAGGACACACACGGAGACCTTCAGTATACATACTTGAAGGACACACACGGAGACCTTCAGTATACAAACCTGAAGAACACACCTGGAGACCTTCACTATACATACCTAAAGGACACACCCGAGACCTTCAGTATACATACCTGAAGGACACACCAGGAGACCTTCAGTATACATACTTGAGGGACACACCCGGAGACCTTCAGCATACATACCTGAAGGACACATACGGAGACCTTCAGTGTACACACCTGAAGGACACACGTGGAGACCTTCGGTATACATATCTGAAGGACACACACAGAGACCTTCAGTATACATTCCTGAAGGACACACACGGAGACCTTCTGTCAAGATGACCTACGCCCGTCACGCCTGGATATTCAAGTCCCAGCAGATGTGGAAGCATTATGGGTACGTGTCGTGCTACGGGCCCACCCGCGCAACACTGCTTCCATCATAATCTGTGTGGCATACCATCCGCCTCGATCACCCACCAGAGACACTCTTATCAATCATCTCATCACCACCTCAGACCACCTCAGAGTTAGGTACCCATGTGCCAAGTTAGTATTATGTGGGGATTTTAATGAAATTGACACCACTGATATCCAGGACCAGCTATCACTATCACAAGTTGTGACCTTCCCCACACACGGTCAAAATACCCTCGACCTTATCTTAACTGACTTAGCGGACCAGTACCAACCACCTCAACCAATGCCTCCTATCGGGTGTAGCACACACTTATCAGTGCTCTGGTCCCCAGCTGCCACTCCCACTCAAGTACAGAGACCCTACATCAAGACCTACAGGCCGATTACTGACTCTGCAGTGCGCCTCTTCGGGCAGTGGATAGTTCACCATCCCTGGACTGAAGTACTTAGCGTGGATGACGTGGAAACCAAATGGATAAATTATACCAACACCACCACGGAAGCTCACCACCACTTCTTCCCCGAGAAGTCCGTCAGATCTCACCCAGCTGACTTGCCCTGGATCACACCTCGGATCAAAAGACTTATGCAACAGAGAGACAGAGCCTTTCATCTCAATGACCACATCCGCTACAGGTCCCTTCGCAACCGAGTCATCCGCGAAATACGCACTGCAAAGAAGTCCCACTACCCAACCAAATTACAACACCTGAAGCAGACCAACATCAGTCAATGGTATGGTAAGCTTAAAGAACTCTGTGGACTAAACAATAAGACACACCCCCTCCCCTTCCTTAGCCATCTCACTAATGTTGACGCAGCTGAGCAAACAAATAACCATTTCGCTACTATATGCCAGACGCTCCCCCGGCTTGACACAACCACTCTCCCTGCTTACCTACCAGCCCCCCTTCCCACTGACTTAGTAGAAGAATTTGAAGTAGCAAAACGCCTGGACAAACTGAAATTAAAACGCTCTACCACCCCCATTGACTTACCAATGAAACTCTTCAAGGAGTTCTCCCCGGAGCTTGCTAAACCCCTATGCTCCATCATCAATGCTTCTCTCAGCCAAGCCAGATGCCCAGCTGACTGGAAGACCTCTTATGTATCACCAGTGCCCAAGTCAACCAGCCCACAATCCTTAAATCAGCTACGACCTATTGCAATCACCCCAATACCCAGCCTAATCTGTGAAAGTTTTGTGTTCGACTGGGCTTATGCTGATATTGCAGGAGTCGTAGACCCTCAGCAATTTGGCAACATGAAAACTTCCTCCACCACTCACTGTCTTGTCAGCTTTTCTCGATTACATATCCGCCATCTCGAGAGCCAAAGAAAGCGTACTAGCAGCTGTACCTTCATTGGTTTTCACTAAAGCGTTCATTTTCGTCGACCACAATATAATCATCAACAAAGCTATTGACCTCAGGCTTCGGAGAAGTCTTATACCATGGCTTACAGACTTCCTCAGTGACCGACGCCAAGCTGTACGCTTCAGAGGGGCTGTCTCCACCTTTCAGTCACTCACCTGTGGCGTCCCCCAAGGCACCAAGATGGGACCACTCTGCTTCCTTATGCTCATCAATGATGCCCTAAGAGAAACCCCTGCTCGCTGGAAATATGTCGACGACTCCACCATTGGGATCAGCATCAACAATTCTGCTCCCGACTATACCGCCCTTCAGGATTTATTGAACAGTCTCCAAAACTGGGCCACCAACAACCATGTCACCATCAACCATACCAAGACCATGGTTATGCACATCAACCTCTCCTCCGATATTGTCCCACCTCCTTCCATTACTTTAGGTCCGAACACACTCCAGGTTATAGATTCCACGAAGCTCCTCGGCGTCACCATAGACAACAAACTAAATTGGAAACCACACGTCAGTGAAGTTGTCAAATCCTCGGTTTCCATCTCCACTATAAGCTCAAGTCCTCAGGTTCCTGCACACAGCTCCTCCAAGAGGTATTTACACAACATTCATACTTCCCAAGCTCACCCTATGCCTCCCCACCTGGTCTTCCTCCTAAATGCCACACAGCATAAACACCTAGAAAAAGTGCAAAAGAGGGCATACAGATTATTCTCTCTCCCCTTGCTGCTCCACATATCCAAGAAGCGCTCAACACACAGCCCTTTCTCTCTCACAGCCATCGCCTTGACCTCATCTGGAATTTGGTGAGAAGCTTCTACTGCATCACCGACTTTTGGCTCCTACTACCACCTGAGATCCCTAGTCCGAGAATTGCTGTTCGACACCACAACCGCATCCAGCCCATACGTGCACGAACTGATCGCTATAAGAACAGCCCAGTCCCAACCATTGTAAAATTATCAATAACTTGTAATAAATCAGTGTATTCACTCCCAGTAAACACTACTCCTTGCACTGTCACTATGTTGAAATGAACTGTAGTTTGAGCTTTTCCACATCTAGTTATTATATGTCTTATGTGTGTCACTTATGTTACTTGTATATTATTTGTAATTGTAACCCATTCCCAAATATGTAACTATATTTTTCAGCCTTCTGGCTGTCAAGCTCTTTCAATAAACCGTTAATTATTATTATTATTATTTATTATACATACCTGAAGGACACACTTGACCTTCAGTATACATACCTGAAGGACACACCTGGAGACCTTCAGTATACATACCTGAAGGACACACTTAACCTTCAGTATACATATGAAGACATAGAGAGACCTTGATATACATGGATACAGGGAACCTTCAGTATATACATATCTGAAGACACACCCATGAACCTTCAATATATACATACCTGAAGACACCTTAACCTTGATATACATACCTGAGACACACAGAGACAGCTAGTATACACACTAAACCCCACACACCAGGAGACCTTCAGTATACATACCTGAAGGACACACCAGGAGACCTTCAGGGTACATACCTGAAGGACTAACAAACACCTGGACTATATGTGTTGCTACGCCTCAGTGTTCTTGGAGTACATAGTGGAAAACTTTACAGAGTTCACCAGAAGAAACACACCCGGATCTTTACCTTAACACGAACCTAAACAACATCCACCACCAAATATGACGTCATCGTCTTAACTCACAGTAGGAGTAGACAACAATGAATCTTATTACTACTACGAACAAACAATACAACTGTACACAAACTGGTAAAACACATTATCCGTAGTTCTACCACAATCACTGGTAAAACACATTATCCGTAGTTCTACCACAATCACTGGTAAAACACATTATCCGTAGTTCTACCACAATCACTGGTAAAACACATTATCCGTAGTTCTACCACAATCACTGTTAAAACACATTATCCGTAGTTCTACCACAATCACCGGTAAAACACATTATCCATTGTTCTACCACAATCACCGGTAAAACAAATTATCCGTAGTTCTACCACAATCACTGTTAAAACACATTATCCGCAGTTCTACCACAATCACTGGTAAAACACATTATCCGTAGTTCTACCACAATCACTGGTAAAGCACATTATCCGTAGTTCTACCACAATCACTGGTAAAACACATTATCCATAGTTCTACCACAATCACTGGTAAAACACATTATCCGTAGTTCTACCACAATCACCGGTAAAACACATTATCCGTAGTTCTACCACAATTGCCACATGATATAGTTCCGTGATAGATTGATAATAATGACTGGTCGCATATGTATCACCATGATTTAGTATTACTGAACGACCAACACTCTCGGGATCCTTGACGCTGAGGCGTTGAATATGTAACACCTGAGTCCGCTCTATACCTCACACAATATTAGTCCCGCCCCGCTCTCTCTTACCTCACCGGGCGATTACAAATGACCTTCCCGATTTTAACAATTATTATGAAAAACAAACAAAGCTAAATTTAAAAGCAAGACAATAAAAATTCCTAAGGGGATTTTCATTTCCAATATCGCCAGTTACAGAACAGTTTTGAATAAACATTGATACTACAGTAGGGTGTGTCATAGGAGGGAAGATCAGCTAAAACTAATGGCCCATCACTTTTTTGGTAGATTTTAGTGTATATAAACAGAAAATAATTTCAGTTTCAATATTTTGCAACCTTTTGCTAGGTAAATTTTAGCGTGAAATTTATCGAAAATCTAACGTACAGCTGCATTAGTGCATTACAATTAAATAGTGAACATTGGTTTCTGACTTCATTCTTTAACAACCCAACTAACAATATTTTTTTCTGTTTAAGATTCTGATGCATTTATAAGTTGATAATATTTGCGATGGCTGCTTGTGTCAGGACGAGGAACCAAAAATCCAGCCATCTCAGTCACTATCTTGGGTCTGGGAGAGAGCTCCTGAAGTCAGAGTTGCCTACATTGAGGAGTGTAGAGATACGGGAGGTGTTTTTAATCAGGCAAATCGATGAAAGAACCAAAGACTTACAAAAGCAATTGTTGGTGATACTGGCCGAAGCTGTCTTGGCACAATGCCACTCTGGCTAACGCTCAGTTCAAGCCTCCAGTCATAATAGTCGAAGAAGATTAGTGAGAGACTGCTATTGATTGAGAAAAACCAAGAGATATCTCTCTTGGGGAGAGGAAAGGCACTGCAGGATTAAGGACAGCTTGCCAACCTTCTGGACCAGTTATTTGACACCAATTACTTGCAAGTACTTAATTGTTCTCTGTCCTGAGTTTGGATGCGATCGTGACTGTAAATCCGGGCCCACATCTCCTGTGTTGTTTGCAAACGTGAACTGAGATTCATAATGATCAGACGCATTTGTCAAAGCACAGAGAGAGAAGACTGGCAGTATAGGGGCTCTCATGATTTCTAGCCAAGATATTCCGGAGTCCAAGAGACAGGAGGCTGCCACAGAGAGACAGAAGAGGAGAAGAGTTGCCGAGGAAAAGAGACTTGAGAAGGCCCAGTGTGAGGTAAAAAAGGCCGATGATTGGAATCAAGCTGATTCAGAGTTTAATGACTTCCCCATGGTTGATCCGAGTGCTGACCAGGAGAATGGTGACTTTGTCCCTAACCCAGAAAATAATGATCCCAAACCTTCCAGGCATAAGATTCGAAATAAGAAAGATATCCCGAGCATAGCTCTGGCCAGCATGCGACACCACACTGGTCTCAGAGAAACTGCAGAGATAGCAACAGCTGCCTGGGTTGACGGTGGTTTGATAACACATGATGATGTTCACCGGGTGATAGATCATAACAAAGTAAGGAGAGCTCAGGAGAAACTTGTCAGTAACCTAGAAGAGGAGTTTGATAAGGGGATAAGAGAAAATGGAATCAATTGTTTGTTCTTTGATGGGAGAAGGGATGAAACTAAAGTGTTGATGAAAGTTGGAGATTCTGACAAGTTGTTCCCTGCCATGGTGAAGGAGGAACACTACTCCTGGTGCAGTGAACCAGGAGGGAAGTATTTGTGGCATTTCACTCCAGAGAAAGATGACATCAGGAAACCAGCTGAGATAGTAGCAGATAACATTGTGAACTGGCTCAGAGAGAGGAACGTAGACCAGACCCTGCTGGCCATTGGAGGGGACAGCACCAACACGAACACAGGGTGGCAAGGGGGGGGTCATACAGTGGAT
>NW_024729094.1:58280-114636 GCF_018991925.1 Homarus americanus
TGCCCCGTGGCCACACTTACATAATGTGTTGCACCGGGGAAACAGTTACATGTGTTGCACCGTGGCTACAGTTACATGTGTTGCACCGTGGCCACAGTTATATGTGTTGCATCGTGGACACAGCTACATGTATTGCACCGTGGCCACAGTTACATGTGTTTCACCATTGTCACAGTTACATGTGTTGCACCGTGGCCACACTTACATAATGTGTTGTACCGTGGCCACAGTTACATGTGTTGCACCGCGGCCATTTTGCTTGGTGAGTCAGGAGACAAAACATAAACATTGGACAAAGTTAAGACGGGAGGACCACTTCAGGGCTCACAAACTCCTTACTTCTTACACCCAAAATTTCTTGCCGACATTTTACCTCCTGAGAGAGGGTGTTAGGTTTCTTGTCTCTACCTTGTCTTGACTTTCTTGTCCCACACACTAAGATGAGCTGCCTGCTGCCTACCTCCTCCTAATGCAACAAAGAAAGTTGGTTAATGTGCCAACTTTGCTGAGGTTCTTCACTTGTTAAACTATATAATATCTTACCGTGTGCCACTCTTACGGTGTGTGATATAACATACAGGATCCAGGTACACTAAATTACCTTCTACGTGTGTGTGTGTGTGTGTGTGTGTGTGTTATAAGTGTCGACCTATTGTGTAATGATCAGCGTGCTCGCCTCGCAAGCGAGTGGTCCCGGGTTCGATTCCAAGGCAAGGTGAAACTATGGGCAAGTTTCTTTGCGCCATTTTCCTCTGACCACCCAACAGTAATTGGGGAACTGGATGTTTATCGATTACAGGATTGTGTTCCGGGGTAATGGTTAGCCAGTGCAGCTAGCGAGTTGTCCGGATTTCTCGGAGTATTCCTTGACACTGAGTCAAGAAAACTCGTCAATTTAGGGTGTGGTTGTTGTATTAACAACAGCTTCTACACCTTAAAAAAATTCACACCTAGGTGGGCTGGCCATCCTCGCACACGAGGGACAATCATTATAAGCGGCACTCAGTGACCGGGAATATTTCTGTGGTAAGTCGTTATAACCTACTTAATCCACTTTAAACTAAACTTTAGACTAAAATGAACTAAAGTGAAACAAAATTAAACTAAATCTATTTGTTCAGAAGTTGTTTACTTGACTTTGTAATCAGGGCGGTACTATACGGGTATATTGTACTTGTTCTATTTACATTATGTTATGGGGGAAGAAAGTTGATTTACATCCCCGGGGCTCCTACACCACCTGTTGACAAACAACATACCTGGATAAAGAACATAAACTTTCATAGACCATTTATGCTAACGACAGCTGTAGACTTAACAGGATGGCAGGGCTGGAGGTGGTTGATTAACGACCTTACCTGTAACGAAGTTGGTAGGTTCTCACCTGATAAACTAATTAAGGTTTAGAGGGACGTGGGAACGAACGAGCCTCAGCCTTGACCTGTATGGGGTGAGGTAGTGAGTGGTGCTGGCAGGAGGGGAGGAACCCACAACTTACCCTCCATCAAGATACAGTACAGACGTTGACGGTGATAACCTTACGTTGTGTTTAAGTCTCAGTTGTGTGTTATAAAGACCTTCGAGGTGCTATGAAGGTCTGTAAGTTAGGTTCATGGTGGTTGTAAATCACCAAGTCACAGGAGTGTTGTTAAGTCAACAAATCTGTCGTGTCGTAAAGGGTCACCAAATTGTAGTACTGGTTTAGGTAACCAAGCTCACGGTAATGTTGTAAAAATTCATCAAATTAAAGTCACCAAGTCATAATGGTGAGGTTGTCCATGGTCGCCAGGCTACATCGGTGTTTCTAAAGATCACCAAGCTACAGTCGTAATACTGATGGTCTCCAATTCGTTAGACTAAAATAACAAACTACATTTACCCCTGACAAGACACTCCATTAACCACCTGGAGTACTGGAGGCCCTCAATCAATCATTTACCTTTGATGATGAAGAACCCTGAGGCACTTGAGGGTTAAGCTGATAGATACGAGTGAAAGAAAGACATTTAAGTGCAAGAGGAGAAAAGCAAACGATGTTACTGAGGAAGGGAAGGTGATACAAGAGCCTGGAATGATCTGATCGCTGGGAGGAGATCAGGAGGGTGACGGAGATTAAGTGGAGGGATGAGGAGGATTGGCGACTTGATGCTTAACTTATGACTCGCCAAAAAGACTTGAGACTCGCCAAAAAATACTTAGACTCGCGAAAGAAGACTTAAGTCTCGCCAATACAGACTTGAGATTGCCAATAGAGATTTGAGAGTCACCAATAGAGACTTGAGACTTACCAATAGAGACTAGAGACTCGCCAGTAGAGACTCAAAACTTCACCTGAGACTTGCAGTATTTAAAATAATATTAAAATGTATCACCATTGACTCCATGCTGGTATTCAGGTTCTGTATACGTCATGCATGGTAGAGAGTTTCAAGATGTTGTTTGTGGTCTATTATATATTGCCAAGATAGGGTGAACCAAGAAGTTAAAGTAAGATAATAGTTTACAGTGTCTAAGGTGTTGTGTTGATTACTTCCAAGACCAAATATTTCACTTATTTACACGAGCACATCAGAGTTGGTTTAATAAGTTAGATTCAATGGTACACATAAGTAGGAGTGGCCGGAGTGTTGAGAAAAGGCATGACTAGATGTTGGGAAGATGTGAGGAGAAACATCCCTGAACCTTATCGAACACTCGTAGCATAATGCGATGTTTACTTCCAAATATTAATATCATATATTGTACATAGAGCAAACATCAGTACAGGAAACAGAACTGTACCGTCATTAGAGTCACTGCCCCAAACATGTCAGGACCAGTGGAAAGTCCTTTGTGTTTGTTGCCATGACAACCTCTCTAATTGTCTTGTATCCTACCTTAATAAAGTTACTTCTGTTGGTGAACGTATATTGTTGTGAGGCTGAAGGACACTCCGGCCTTCATATCTCTGCTGCTGCTGGTATATGTTTCCACCGACTGAGTCAAACTGAAGAAAAACTGAACATTCTTGTAAAATACGTTTTTTCGTGACTTCGTTTCCCATTGTAGGTAAATATTTATTATTAGACATTCAAGACGACTATTGGAGATAAAAACTGGATTATAAGGTGGAGTTGAGTTTTACTGCCTCTAATATTAAGAATGACAGCGATTTCTCTAAACGTAAAATTTACAACTGCTACATTCATACAGCTACCGTCAGATTTATAGCACTGGTCCTCATATTCCATTGAACGACTTTAAATATAAAAGATAAATGACATTCTTCTGGATATTCACAACTTAATTTTTTGAGGATTTTATTGGGGTGAACTTTACAGTGGTGGTGACTGGGGTGATATGGGTCCCTGAAGACGAGTATATAGACTACTTAAATAATAATACCAATCATGTTCTCAGGAGTAAGTGATGACCCTATCAGCCCAGTGTTGTGTATTATATGGATTGATGTACTGTACGTTTATCTTAAGAATATTAATACAGCTATAGAGTCACATTAGAGTCTCATAGGAGTTACCTGAGGTGGGGCTTTAGGTGGACATAATTAAAGGTGACTAACGCCATGGAACGCTGGACACGTGGCTCTGTTTGGTTCTACAAGGACTGGCAGCCTAGTCTTGAGTTTACGTTCATGACTAAGCTACCAGTTGTGTTACCTGGCTTGACCCAGGTGGAGGGATAAGAGATTATGCATGACCATTCCCTGGGCCGCCCGAGCCTCCCTACCAAATTTAAATCTCTCTCTCTCTCTCCCTCTGTCTCTCTCTCTCTCCTCTTTTTCTCCCCCTTCTCTCTTTCTCCCCTTCTCTCTTTCTTCCTCCTTTCTCTCTCTATTACATCCTCTATCTTTTCCTTCCCCCTCTCTCTCCCTCCCACTCTCTCTCCCTCCCCCTCTCTCTCTCCTTCTCCCTATCTCTCCTTCTCTCTTCCTTCCCCCTCTCTCTCTCTTCCTTCCCCCTCTTACTCTTCCTCATCCCTCTCACTCTTCCTGCCCCCTCACTCTTCCTTCACCCTCTCTCCCTTCCTCTCACTCTCCCTCTTTCTTCCTCTCCTTCCCTCACCCTCTCCCTCTCTTTGTTCTATTTCTATACACACACAGTTAGGTAAACACAACAGTGAGTTAGTTCCACCTCCTGGCGCCCTAATTATGTCCGCCCAGGTATACTTCACCTTAACTACTGCTGAATATCTAACTCTGCAATTTCGCTGTAATTAAAGGTCAGTCACCTTATTCAAATAAACAAATCTATCCTGGTAGATTAAGGGAGAGTGGGGGTGAGGAGGAGGAGGAGGGGGGGCAGTGAGAAAGAAAATGAGACAGACATGAACACAGAAAGAGACAAAGAAAGATATTTAAATTAGACCAAACTCGTGCCTCCAGATCAGTACTTTCCAACCTTTATTGTGTTGGTCTTCCTCTCACCATTTTAACTTGACCACGAACTACCATGAGCGCTCGAACAATAATTCTACCATTTTATAAAACTAATAAACTAACTTTCATAAGCCTTTATTTTATTTTATTTACTCTTATTGAATAGAAATATATAACAAAAAGTGCCCCAACTACTTCAGCACAGGTAGTGGGTGGATATATGCAACATGAGCTGCAACATTTACCACGGAGTCATTGTTCGGAACAATAGTCTTATTAACTTCTATCTCCACCTTAGAGATGATTTAGAAGGTGTATATATTTTGTTTGGCTAATGACGAAGATTTCATTCAGCAGAGAGGAGACCCCGTACACAAGGGGTTAAAACTTCTTACTCTAAATTTTTTCATTATATAATAATTCAATTTAGAAAGAACTATTTTCCGTATTTGTGTGTAGACTATAAAGGTCATTGCTGTCCATAAACCTGCACAGGTTGACTCACAATACACAGGACCTTGTTAACATGAAGTGATCTGGCACAACAGATCAGTCATCTGGAGTGTGACTAAAATAAAGTCTTTTATTTGTTCTCTATTAACAAAACAAAACAATTAATAGGAGCTACACTCAACTGAAACGACCGGTCCATCACATAATGCGTAGACGAATGACCTAAGGAGATAGAAAGTAAACATAGACACTTGATAATAATGATACCAGAAACAGGTCTATTAACCTACCGACACTAGTGTTAAACTCGCTGTATATCGTGGGAACAAGGAACCAGGAAGTGAATTGATCCTGTGTTGAGTAGGAGGGAGTTTAATGTTTGTGTTTTACTTCCGCAAATTTACAGTGAACAGACGAGCTGTTGAGGGCAGCCTGGGAGAGGAGGAGGAGGAGGAGGAGGAGGAGTTGGAGGCGGCGGCAAGGGCAACGACGGCGGCGAAGGTGGTGGTGGTAGTCTGAGCATTATCTAATATACTATAGGACTTGACGTATGTCTGTCTGTCTGTTCTGGGCAGCCGAAACGTCACAATCGTTTTTCATCAAACTTGGTGGAAAAATCGCAAAAATTTCGTAGAGTGGAACAAACCTGGTCCCATGTCCATGGTTTCTTTACGAACGCATTAATTAACGATTTTATTTACGCTGGCAACAGATGTCGCTGTACGCTGTCAGCCGGCCGGACGATTGCAGTTAACGTACGGCTCCCTCCTCCTCCCCCACTTTTTCTCTGAGCCTACTTTTTTTTAATGTTGCTTGGATTAGTAAAGGAATGAAGATGAGTAATAGAAGAATAAAGAAGGGGAAACAGACAATAGCTAGAGATAACAGGTGGGGGGAGCTGAGTTTCATCATGCGTCTGGATGCGCGGTTTCATCATGCGTCTGGATGTGCAGTTTCAACTTTACCAGAGCATTTTCGGACCTTACGAGGCTACAGTGTGTACTTATTCCTGTGACTGACTGTACATGGAAAAGGAGAAGAGATAAAAAGATAATAACATTAATGCATGGAGGAGATGACTACAATAGACACAGGGCGAATATAGGCAGTGAAACAGACAGGAGGATGACAAAAATAGACACATTCATACATGCAAATAGACAATATGGCAACTAACATGACAGACAGACAGACAGACAGCTGACTGACTGGTTCACTTTAGGCAAACAGGCAGAGACATGCCAACAACGGATAAGACAGACAGATTTGACGACACAAAGAGTACAGACGTGCTTACAGTCAAACACCACGCAGACGAACAGACAGTTGGGATGGCAATAGACAGGACGGATAGACTTGAGACAGATTAGAAGGCGTTTATAAACAAGAATAGCACCAAACTGACCATAGCTGAGTCAGTGAGGGTAGCTGGTCTTACATCCACCAGCGTAAATAATAAGACCCATTGAAAACTAACACCCTCGCGCGGAAAGAACATCGATTGTCGGTCAGTCATGTGAGATGGGCCTAATACTGACAACCGTAGATGATGATTATGATGACTTAACACAGGTGATGACTTAAGCAGATGGTGACTAATCTAACCAGAATCAAGGTCACTTCTCTTCATAATATAATTTATCTAGGAATGATCATCGGTGATTCATAATATATATTTTTTTTAATCTCGCCTTTTGGCGAATATTTCTTTAACTAATTATTCTAACCTTTATTCTAGCTAATAAACTATAGGACTAGGCGTGTGTCTGTCTGTCTGTCTGTCTTTTCTGGGCAGCCGAAACGGCACAATCGTTTTTCATCAAACTTGGTGGAAAAATCACAAAAATTCGTAGAGTGGAACAAACTTGGTCCCATGTCGATGGCTTCTCTTGGAAGGCATTAATTAACCATTTTATTTACGATGGAAAAAAATGCAAGTCTACGGACTTGGCGCACCCTAATTAAACATGCAAATCTACAGACTTGGCGCACCCTCATTCGCTGTACGCTAGCCAAGCACGAGCGTTCAAACTTTCACTGGGCACGAATGTGCCCGTGATCACTTGTCACCACTATGTGAGGGACATGGTTGGATTATGACGGAGAAGCGAAGGAATTTTTGCTTTAGCTGGACATGAAAAAAGGAAATAGTTTGAAATGGTTCATATCTGACACGGGGACTGTAGTTTCGTAAATATTTTAGTTTCTCTATACCCACAGGAGCACTGAGCACTGATGTCTGTGTTACTGGCAAGGAACTGGGATGTTTGAAATATATTTGACAACATTGAATTTTAGTTTTGAATAAATATAGCAAATGTGTCAGTTCTAGACTAATACTGATATGATTAGTTCTGTAAAGCAAGAAATTCTACCATGTAAACCCATTACTGGAATTATTATTGTTCACAGACTCGCGCGATGTTTTAATTAGCGTCAGTCAACACCTGCACGTCAACAGATAAGCCTAAAGCCAGGTCCCGAATGTTTTAACTAGTCTATCGCTCTTAACATCAACTGATTGGAAATTGTTTTACACAGAACAGCTGATGAAGTTTCCAGAAGTAACCGTAGGCGTTATATAAGAGAGAAATATAATGCCTTGAAATATAACAGGAATCTCACCTTTTGTTAATGACTTTAGATAGTTGGTAAGTGGTTTAATCACCTTAGTCCAAGATGTCTAAGGCACAACACGTATCAACCCGGTGACTGATGTAGACACTTTATTGTAAAACACTACACACAAAGTCCCAAAGCATTATAGCCAGAGTATTATAGGCAGAGCATTATAGCCAGAGCATTATAACCAGAGCATTGTAACCAGAGTTTTATAGCCGGAGTATTATAGCCAGAGTATTATAGCCATAGTGTTATAGCCAGAGTATTATACCCAGAGCATTATAACCAGAGTCTTATAGCCGGAGTCTTATAGCCGGAGTCTTATAGCCGGAGTATTATAGCCGGAGTATTATAGCCTAACCATGAAGCCTTTCCAAACTTGCCACGATAATCTCTCTCTCTCTCTCTCTCATCAAATTCATTATTGCCGACCTCTACATTATCTAGAACACGTGGTTGTTTACATGGTAGAAACGAGTAGCCTAAGGTTTTACTCGATGATATAATTATGTTGACCTAACAAGTGAAAAGCTGCCCGTTTATCCACCATTTTTTAGTCTCTGTTTTATTGTACTTTTTGTGATTGAGTCCCAGGGTGTATCATTACCTGCACAAACTTCAGATAAGTAAAGTTTGACCTTCAGTACCATCACTTATTAATAGAGCAAAGATTCTCCTGAATATATCACTTACTATTAGAGTGACAATGATCCACAAATCATACCAGTAGGCTCCCCAGGAACATGAGTCACACACACACACAACTACTACCACGTCGCGCTTATCTGCCTTGGTATGTAGTCGGGCTAACTCGAAAGTATTGACACCACCTCGTGTGGTGTTCCTCCAAGCGTTACGGTGTGGAGTGATCGTCTCCCAGGTGAGGGGGTCGACTTGGCACTTTCACAAATTTGTCTTAAGACTATCCTTATACTTTTTCCGTTGCCCGCCAGTCTATTTGTCGTCCATGAGGATAACATGACCCGTCCATAATGCTCCTATAGTTGGTGTCAGAGAGAATACTGGTATTTGTTGTATTGTCTTCACACACACACACACACACACACACACACACACACACACACACACACACACACACACACACACACACACACACACACACACACACACACACACACACACACACACACACACACACACACCCACACACACACACACACACACACACACACACACACACACCCACACACACACACACACACACACCCACACACACACACACACACACACCACACCCACACACACACACACACCCACACACACCACACACACACACACCCACACACACACACACACACACACACACAGCTATAAAAGGCCGCGTTTGGTAATGACACGATAGGAGAGGTGGCATGTGTACAAAACACTACCACACAACTCACCAATGTTCCCGGAGTGTTTACAGTATGAGACACACAACAGTTACCAGCCACAAACCTCCCATTAATTTTATTAGTACATGAGCCGAGAACCTAAAGAATGACTGGTCCTCACCCCTGGACGGATAAAGGCTCCCTGGATTACTACTGTATAGGACACGACTATTGGCGGAGTTATCACAGTAACTTTATAGTGTAGGCGACCTGAGTGTAATCTATACATGCTGTATGAACCATTTTTCAGTCACATAATTACTGGTCACGAGAGATTAGAGTGAGTGAGTGAGTGAGTGAGTGTGAGTGAGTGTGTGTGTGTGTGTGTGTGTGAATAATATACAACAAATACTAAGGGATTTTAAACAAACCTGATATATAAGTACAAAAACATGTCATACCAGTGGTTACTCGGCATTTACCATTAATATGATCAATTCTTTGTTGTACCTGTGGAATCTTAAGAACTTTAAAATTACACCTTTTTTCTTCCATTGGCCATATTTCACACATCTTCGTACAATAATATATACACGAATATGTGATAAATCTTGTGAGAATTTTACAGATGTTTACATTCATGATGAAATATAAATTGCAGGTGGCGCCGTTAATGTGTCTGAATATGTACACAGAGGGAGTGTATTATGCTGGGTGTACTGTATGTGAGGTAATTTATTTACTGTTATCCTTAGGTTCATGACACAGGCACACGCCCGCTCGCGTGTATACCAGCCACGTGTCCAACAGTATTCACTTAACCACGTGTGTATTTATCATGGCTGTAAAAGTGATAGAAATATGCGCATTGAAAAGTTCATCCATAATCTGATTTACGTTGTTAAAAATTAGTTATACTTCCTCAAAAATAGAATATAACTTTTCACAGTCTATATTATTTCGTGTATCCTGACCTGATGTTTGGTCTGTAATCAACATTGTTGGGTCCAGTGTTAGTACAGGAGGGAACAAAAGTACCTGGTATAATCTGCGGTGTTTGGTCGTCACTGTAGACCACACCGCCTTTACATCTGACCCAAACACGGTTGTGATGTATTGTTAAACGGAACTTTAATCTATCAATCGAAACTCAGGTAGAACACACACACGCATGCACGCACGCATACACACAGGCACACTCGGGATCAATGATCATTTGTAAAATTTCTCACCATGACGCAGTGGCAATTTAACGGTAATATCAATGAACCGGTGGAATGTGAGTTTCCCGCAGTAGTGTACAGACTGTTGACCCTCACACAGTAACGCTTCATCACGCATGTATAACCCAAGATCATGACGTCATCAGGTGAACACACGAGGGAACCACCTGGAGAAAAACTGACAATCTGATGAAAGGAAATGGTTATGAGAACAACAACACAGGTATACTGCAGTAGTGTACCTTCATGGAACACAAACACCGCGTTTAGTTTGGTTTATTAGTGCAGTATATTCTGTGTGTGTGTCCTGTATTTTGATCAGAGAAGTAAAGAGAAGGTTTATCCACGTCTTTAACAATAAGATATATGACAATGATGTTTACAGTGAGTCTGGCATCAAATAGATAACTTTTGCCTTATTGCTTGTAAAGTGAAATGGAAGTTGTGTGATCACGTTGGCCACCCAGGCAGGCGTGTTCCTATCTCCAATGTTCTTGTGTGTGTTCCAACAAATTTGGTACAAGTATTCACCAACGTGAATGAGTGAGCTCTGTTTATTTTGTGTTTAGTCGGTCAACTTAGTGTGCAGTTGCCGACTGTATCCTGCACAAGGCTTACATTTAGTTCACCCAACATTGACTAACTTTACATGTGGGGGAGTGACGGAGGCTTGTGCTATACCGTCCACACTGTCTCCTTGTGTTCTGGAGACAGGCTCCTGGAAGCCAGATTTAGTAGGCTAAGGATAAAATTAATTTCCGCACATTTTTTAAAGTTTTAATGGAGGAATATCAGCCCAACATAATACATATTGTTCATGTGTTTTTTATTCTCTCATTGGAAGTTGTGACACTAAACGTCTCACACAGCTTTACGTCGTGGCAGTACCGTAACCAATAAGGTAAATGTTTCCTACAAAACACATATGATCGTGTGATCAGACTGGGCCCAGTGGAGATACCGATTAAAACCTTGTATAGACCACACAAGACAACAGACCACTGGAGGTGTACAACCCGAGACAAGAAAGGCCGTATTGACCGTGAAGAACACACACAATGACTTACAGGTGTGCACACTGTGACGTGTGAACAATATGGGTGATGTATGAGCCACTTGGACCAAATAGATGAATCAAAACAATATTCTTCCCCAGCTTATTCAAACACACACACTGACCTTCTGGGTGTTAATCCACCTTAACTTTCATCCCAGTCCTCCAGTTTGTCTTAGTCTTCTTCTATTCCTCCTACTGACCACTTCCGAATTATAAGCTTCAGCAATTTTTCATTTCTCATTTTCTTAATATGTTAAAGCCAACTCACTAATCCTGGCCGGTTCTCTCTCCGACACACCTCTCACTTGGACATCTTTTAACGTGATTATTATTTACTGTTGGCAACTTGGTACAGTATAAGAATGTCAGTTACAGTCCCCGCCTTAATTATGTGCCGTAAAAAGTGATTGATAACCAAGATTGAATTATCGTCTTATTCCAAACGCATAATCAAGAGCTTCAGTCTGTCACTGCGGTCAATATAATTGTATTTGTGTTGCGATGCTTAATCCAGTTTAGGTTTTATTGAGTAAACACGATTGAAAAATATTAGTTTAAAAATGGCTAGGAATGGGCCAGCACCTTGATGCATATGAGAGAGAGAGAGAGAGAGAGAGAGAGAGAGAGAGAGAGAGAGAGAGAGAGAGAGAGAGAGAGAGAGAGAGAGAGAGAGAGAGACCGACTTTGACATTTATGTTACTTCACTTTAGTTGTTCTTCCTTATGTGTTAATGGTTTAGTGTGTCTGTGCATGACGTCATATAGATTACTAGGCAACTCGAGGTGTTAACAGACTGCTGGCAAATTTGGTGAATTGTAAGTGACAGAAGCTATGAAAGTTGAAGGTGTTTGAAGGACTTCAGTGATTCTGAACTGGTCTGCATAATGGAGTGAGTTTCTGGATGTAAGAAATTATTTTGCCTACCGCAAACCTACGAGATTCTAACTAACTCCCACTACCAGCGATGACTGTACCGCGGGAGAGTCGTTTGTTGATGATTTTAACAGTAACCCCTCGCTGCCCTACTCCCTCGCTGCCCTGCTCCCTCGCTGCCCTGCTCCCTCGCTGCCCTGCTCCCTCGCTGCCCTGCTCCCTCGCTGCCCTGCTCCCTCGCTGCCCTGCTCCCTCGCTCCCCTGCTCCCTCGCTCCCTCGCTCCCTCGCTCCCTCGCTCCCTCGCTCCCTCGCTCCCCCTCCCTGCTCCCCTGCTCCCCGCCCTGCCCCCTACTTCGTCCCACTCTATTCTCTCCCCTGCTCCCCCACCCCCACCCTCCCCTAATTACACACAAATTTGTTAGGCAGGAACTTGTCGTCGTAGAAAACTTCACAAGCCAGACAATATCAACCAGCAATGAACAGCGACATCTTTGCCCTGCCTCACCATATATAATGTAACCAACATGACCCAAGGTTAGGTTAGGTTAGTCGTAGTCTGTGGACTATAGTCAAACCAAGACGAGGGATATTTTGTTAAACCCTGGAGTAAGGAAGCTACAAGGATAAGCCTCACCCAGTATACATGTAATGATAATACAGGATGAACAGTAACAGCAGTGTTGTTGTTAAGACAGTTACAAGACGGAATACAGTGACCAAGAAGTAAAAGTTCATTTCTCTTTATCTAGTCTATATAATTTTCACTATACCTGTCTATATATATTACCACCGTGTTTAAGGGTATGTTAATAGTCAAAATGTTTAATCATGTTATTAACATTATTTAAAAAAACACATACTGACGAATAATACAGTTTTATATAAAAGTTTTAGTCAACACAGACATGAAACATATTTTGCTGTCGTTATTTTTGTGTGTATAATATTACCACACGGTATTAAACTAGACAACACTCACATTATTTATAAAAAAAAATAGTTTGTTGTGGCTGACTCTATCCACCGCAGCCAGACACAACAAGGTCAGCTTATAAACCATTGTCATGCTCTCTCTTTATGTCTCGCTGTCCTCCCAACCCACAGCATCATTATCCAGACCCTCAACTATTAGTGGTGGGGTTTGTATCATTCATCTACAGGCGATTTTTTTTCTTTTTTCTTTTTTCTTCGGGGATTAGCCCACCCGGGCATAGGTCACTGACCCACATCGCTGTCTGGGGGGCGAAAATGTAATAATGGTAATAATAATAATGACTGGTGATGACTGTGGCGCCGCCGTCAATATAAATGATGATGACTGTGGCACCGTCCTCAATAATTTGGTGATGACTGAGGCACCGTCCTCAATAATTTGGTGATGACTGTGGCACCGTCCTCAATAATTTGGTGATGACTGAGGCACTGTCCTCAATAATTTGGTGATGACTGAGGCACTGCCCTCAATAATTTGGTGATGATTGTGGCACTGTCCTCAACAATCGATATCTTCCTCTCCTCACTATAAACACCATGATCGAGTCCCTCATAATGTTATCAGATCATCAACAGTGTTAAGGTTCCATGATGATAATTATTGTTCACAATATTCACAAAAGTTACAGCAGATATACACTGTATTTGTTAACGTCATTTATCTCCAGCATGTCTTTTGACCTACCGTAAACACACACACACACACACACACACACACCCACATTACTACTGCTACTACTACTATGCTGTCACTCGGAATCGAGTATGACGATCAACCATCTATGACTCGAGAGGCCGATAGGGACCGGCAAGATCGTCCACAGATGTTGCATGTGTGGAGGGCTATATCTAGTGCGGGAGGGGCGGCGGCAGGGTCTTTTCCTTGCGTTGGCGCTTATCTGCCTCGGTAAGCAGTCGTGTGGTGCTCCTCCAAGCGTTACGGTGTGGAGTGATCGTCTCCCAGGTGAGGGGGTCGTTAGGTGACTGGGTCGTTAAGTGACTGTAAAGTAGCTGCTTTGGCAGTCTGCTGTCGTCCACACGGGTAACACGGCCAGTCCAACGTAGTTGGTAATTGATAATGGTAGCCTCGATGCCCCTACGGTTGGTGTCAGCAAGAATACTGGCATTTGTTCTCTTGTCTTCCCAGCGAACTCGGAGGATGGAACGTAGACTACGTTGGTGAAAGTTTTCAAGTGCCTTGAGGTGCCTCCTGTAAGTGACCCATGTCTCTCTCTCTCACACACACACACACACACACACACACACACACACACACACACACACACACACACACACACACTTTTTAAAATTAGTGTTCATTATTCTGTTGCAACAAAATTGCATGCAATTTGTTTTGAACAAATATGAAATTTAGTTTATTCGGACAACCACCAACCGCAGAAAAAAAAAAATTGTCATGATTATTCAGAATCACATTTTTACCAACACTTTAGATAACATATAAATTAAAACACACTTCATTAGTGAAGGGATTACCTAATAAGTTCTTAAGGAATGAACGTTCAGTAATGTAAGTAAACTTTGGTAGACTCAGTGACAGCGGCTGTCACCTTCCAGTCATTTATGTAAAAAGTTTTGCCCCACTGCCTCTGGTTTAGCTTAAAATGCAACATTGTTCAACAAAATTGTTGCATTATAAATTTACCTGAAGCTCACAACATAGAATGAACCAATTAACTTTGTTTTAACATTATTATGTTATACTATTATAAATAATATTGTACCTACAGGAAAATGTTGGTGTGTGTGTGTATGTGTGTGTGTGTGTGTGTATGTGTGTGTGTGTGTGTGTGTGTGTGTGTTTTATTTCATCCTTCTCAACATGATTTGCTTAATGAGGATGTTAAAATTTATTTTGTTGTAAATAATAAACAAAAAAATAAACAAAATATACCTTCTCCCCAGTATAACATCACACTGGCCACGTCAACCATACAATAGTAAGCTGTTAAAATGTATGTAAGTGTCTGCTGTCATTAGGATTATCACACGAGCTACGACATGGGACAAGAAGCAAATGCCAGGGGTCTTCTTATCCTCTGTAATAATCTTAAACAATGGCACTACATTTACTCTCACATGTCTGGTAGTCGGGAAGTTCATGTTAAAATGTATTGTATTTGTTGGCCTTAAAGATGTTCATATTTTGTGGTTATAATATTGCAGCAGTGCATCCAGTTGATCACACAGCAGCCTGCTTGAGGGAACAAGAATACCTTCAGTTTTATTCAAATTCATTGGAATTGTGTTTTGCTCAAGACCTCCACACGCTTCAAGTAACATTAAGAGAGAACAACCTTACTGACCAACACACGCCCGTCTGTGAGGTGACTGTTTGGTAATGTTACTCTGTCATTTTTTGTAACTACATTGTAAATATTAATAAGTAACAAATATATGAGTTTGATGATGTCAAAGGTATAAAAGGGATCGCTAACTTTCGAATAAATAGTGAACACAAAAAGTCCTAATCTCACCTCACCTCACCTCACCTCACCTCACCTCACCTAACCAGACCCATACCTTCACTTGCTGGTTATCATTACTGTCATGTTTGGAGCTGATAAGAAGCACCACTGAAGAATTCTCCCTTAATAGAATACTCACCACTGTTGTCATGATGACCACCTAAGGTTAATGATAACTACCTCTTAGTTACCTGGGTTCATCCTTCGTAAATATCACACTGCACTACGCTTATTGGCCCACGTGAGGCAACTACAATCTACACCTACTTGGAGACAGGTATATGACAATGCATCTGAATATAATCTAACAAAGAGTAAATTGTTTGGATTCTTTAGACAACTTATGAGTGATCGCATCCATCATAAGGTAAGGAACAACAGACCAGGTCACGTGATAATGGCGGGTAGTAAATATAAACATCAGTCGGGCACTTGAGGTACAAATTACAGTATACTCAGATGTCGTGGCCAGAAGCTCTTTTGTTACTGTGAGGTAGACAGCCTCTCCTTGTACACAGAATGGAATGTTTTCATGTGTCAGTATTTGTATTGTAAACGAAACTATTTCTTTTATACTGTATGTTCCTGTCCTGAGGAATGACGGGTGAAGAATGACGTGACGGGCGATGGTGACAAGTGGAGACGAAGATGACGGGTGAAGGTTGACAGGTGAAGGCTGGCGGGTGAAGACTGACGGGTGAAGACTGTCGGGTGAAGACTGTCGGGTGAAGACTGACGGGTGAAGACAAATAGGTGATGACTGACGGGTGATGGCAGGCGGTTGAAGGCTAATAGGTGAAGGTTGACGGGTGAAGGTTTACTGGTGAAGGTTTACTGGCGAATGCTGACGGACGATGGTTGACGAGTGAAGGCTGACGGGTGATGGATGCCAGGTGATGGCTGAAAGGTGATGGATGCCGGGTGAAAGCAGACGGGTGAAAGTTGGCGGATTGGCAATGTTGTGATATGCAAATTGTAAAGGGTAAACCACCATATATTAAGAATAACGTTATGGCAGAAAAAAATACGTGGGGAGAGAATTATTTAGTGGCAAATGAAGACACAAGAGAAAATGAGGGAGAGAGAATAACATCAAGAGATCAAAACAAAGTAGAATGATGATCTCTGCCACAGATGATTGCTCAGGTCTGTGAGACCATCAATACATCAACATCATGGTCGTGCACATCTAGTTCAGCATTACCCAAGTTGATTAACAGTCACCATTATGCTCTCCAAACGGGAACTAATCTCACCACAAAGAACCCACAACAAGCCTCATCATCTGTGAATCTGTGAGTATTGATTAAATTTACCAGAAAAAAAAGTTGTGAAGCACTTGAGGAAGTTTCTCTCAATATCAAGAAGCAGAACACAGAGCCGTAATTGTTTTCCTCTTCACCTACACCAGGAGCTTCTAGCGTAGTTCACCTTCCCGGGTACCGATAGGTAGGTTACGCGCTTGTATCAGCCAGGACGCTGAAATTTGGACACAATAGTGAACAAATGCTGAGACAAAGACCATTTAGTTTTCTTAGTTCTTGATTTTTATTTTACACTGCTCCCCTTCCCCACTTCATCACCAGGTGCTGCACGACGCCACTTTTAATACTTATTTGACTCACGCCAGGAGATTTTATTCAGCACAGAGAGGACCCTATACACTAGGGGTTCATCTTTGCTAAGAGGGTAATCTGTCATTAAAAATACCTTTACGAATATGATCTGTCAGCGAGAGTCCTTGAAGGGATTAAGTTTATCTGAATGTTGCAGTATTAGAACTAACCTTTAGTCAGACACACACCGCTGGAAAACTGTACATCAGATAAAAAGACAATATTAGCAGTCATGAACTCAAGTGGTTTGGTGTCTCACTGGTAATGTTTGTTTAACAGCTGCAGTTGTCAAGTACTTCCATTAATATAAATTGTTTTGGTGTTTGCTAATAATATTCTCAGTTTTTCTTTGCTACTCAAAAAGGAGAAAGAGGGTTACAGTAGCTTAAATTTTTTTTCTTCAAAGTCTATGAAATTTAATATGTGTTACAGCGCTCCCTTCATAATCAGTTACAAAATTCCCTGAACATTTGGCAATAGGTGGCATCTACTTCTGGGTCAGGTCATATATATGATTGGTTTATTTCTAATAACGCTGCTTTTCATCACATATTATGGCGGAACCACAAAATGGAAAACAAAATGCTTAATACAAAGAAATATCTGAGGAAATACTTTAAAATACTCATTTCACTCACCAAAAGATCCTCAAGTATTTACATGCCAGATACTACTACCAAGTGCTCAGGGAATTTTGCCAAGGCCGAAGCTGGATATGCTTGAATGTACAGGATATGTTCATATCTCGGTACATGTTATTCAGGAGTTATATTAACGTGAGACTGTTGTAAGAGATTAAAGAAGGATTGCAGCGTGTCCAAACATCCGTCATCTCATTGAGTGAATTACAATAACAGAAGTAATTCTAGCGCCAAGCCCCAGACTAGTAATCCTAGCACCACGTCCCACACTAGTAACCCTATCACCACGCCTCGCTAGTAATCCTAGCGCCACGCCTCAAAATATACTATTATTATAAAGTTTAATCTTAACAACAACAAAAATGGGCACCACCGCCTGTCTCCACACAGCAGTACCACCTGTCTCCACACAGCAGTACCACCTGTCTCCACACAGCACCACCGCCTGTCTCCACACAGCACCACCACCTATCTCCACACAGCATCACCACCTGTCTCTACACAGCACCACCACCACCTATCTCCACACAGCACCACCGCCTATCTCCACACAGCACCACCACCTGTCTCCTCCCACAGCACCACCGCCTGTCTCCACACAGCACCACCACCTGTCTCCACACAGCACCGCCGCCTATCTCCACACAGCACCACCGCCTGTCTCCACACAGCACCACCGCCTGTCTCCACACAGCACCACCACCTGTCTCCACACAGCACCGCCGCCTATCTCCACACAGCACCACCACCTGTCTCCACACAGCACCACCACCTGTCTCCACACAGCACCACCACCTGTCTCCACACAGCACCACCACCTGTCTCCACACACAGCTACCACCTATCTCCCACACACAGCACCACCACCACCTATCTCCACACAGCACCACCGCCTGTCTCCACACAGCACCACCACCTGTCTCCCACACACAGCACCACCACACTATCTCCACACAGCACACACACCTATCTCCTGGCACCGCCTGTCTCCACACAGCACCACCACCCCTATATCTCCACACAGCACCACCATCTGTCTCCACACAGCACCACCATCTGTCTCCACACAGCACCACCATCTGTCTCCACACAGCACCACCGCCTGTCTCCACACAGCACCACCGCCTGTCTCCATGCTGACACAAATTCTAATAGTTTAAAGAAATATTCGAGTCTGGTGGTAGGACTTGCCATCAGTGAGTGAGTGTATTTATATTTTACGCCAAAGGACTCCTGGGCGTGCAGTTAACCTTTCCTGGGCCATCAGTGCAGTCGACAGGGAAAATTACTTCAGGACGCTTAACTTGATGTAGTCTTTCTGGTAAACAATTTTGGGTAAGTTCTACGTCAAAATCTTCCGTCATAGAATCATGTCACCGAGTGTACTAATATTTAAATCTCGTCTAAATATATTTCTAGTTCTGGTATTAGTTAAAGGCTTCCTCTCTAATGTAGTAATTCCTTGTTTTTTACTCTATACCAATATATAAAATTTTTTGGTGACAAACTGCTTAAAAGATGACATGGCATAAACATCTTGTCGAAAATGAAGTCATTCTCGCCCTCCTTTACTTCTCGGTTGAAAATAGAAATGACAGGCATATGTGTGTTTGGATTATTTCCAAATATTGGGTATGTGTACCACTGGATGCCATCTTAATATGTACTGCACATTCGGGGCCAAAAGTTCACTCCCTCCAAAACTGAAGTAGTATCGACCCTAAATGAGATTAAACAACACAGTCAGGGTAAGTCAGTTCGGAGACTCTTTCCCGTGCACCAGTTTTACCACAGGGAGCGAACTTTTGTCCACGATATTACTGTACATAACACTGTGAAGGCGTCAAAATCAGCGTCATCTTCAGATTTTCATTAGTCCGTCAAATATGGTCGAGGTATTAATGGTAAGGATCTCAACAGTATAAAGATAAAACATCTTTAATCCTATGGTACAACTTGGTACAACTACATAACAAACACGAAGTTACAGAATAATATAATGACATATTTGAGGATAAGGATTTTGAAAGCACTTTAATAGTGTTATACTATGAAGATAAAGTCAACATGGAACGGTGACGAGAGATAGATAAACCCAGCTGCTGTTATCTACCGTCAAGTAGTTTTGTTACTCAAGAATCTGTAGACCTCTTGTGTGGTCCTGTATCTGGGTCGAAGGCGTAGTTTTGAGTGACCCTTTTCTCCCAGGTTGAATTACATTTAGTATTTACTTGGTCAAGGACGTCAATTTCAGCATCAGTCATACAGATTTGACATCCTAGTAGTAACAACCTCCGCCTCTCCTTCCCCGGTAAATCTACTTTCCAAAATGGACAAGACTTTTCCCCGTTATCCATCGCTTTCCTTATCGTTCTATTGTTCCTTCTCAATTTATTCTGACCATTTGTTCCTCCACACATTGTTGAGGAGTTATTCACTGTTATGATGGAGCTCTCATAAATATGTGAAGGAGTGTTCCTTGATGTGTGTTGTGTAGTGTTCAGGGCCAACATAAAGTGTAGATTGGAGGAGTTTACTTGTTCAAACCTAAATCTCGATATTGATGTTTGGCTATTGAAGGAACCAACGAAAAAAGCAGATTTCTTACGGAAGTTTCTGGTTATGGTGATGATGATGACAGCGCGTTGACCGTTAAGACTGTCAGCCATTTTTTTCACGTTGGGTTCGTTCTGGCTGCTTTATCTTGTAGTTGTACAATCATGGGTATTATTACACTACGCTTCTCCCTTATCCTATCCTTTCGCCTAGAGTCCCTGCTGTTTGGTAACGATGCGAACCCTGCGAGCAGAGCCACAAGGGGGGTCCTCAGAGGGCTGCTGAGTCGAAACAGTGAGGGTGGTAACATTGTCTGTTAGGGAATCGGCAGTGCTTCATAACCTGTCACTGTTAGGTATTAGGGCTTGGCTAGGCCCCCGTCAGGTATTGTCTGTTCACCTTACCCCTAGACCCATCTTCACTCGCCCAGCAAGTGTACAGAAGGAGCGGCATCCATGGGGTTTAGCTGAGGTGGACAGATTAGGTAGGATTTTTTGCATGTATGTAACTGACCATGGCCAAAGTGAGAGTGAAGACCTCCGGAACCCCGACCCACGGGTCTCTGAGAGGGCTAAAAATGCTATTAAGTGACCGAAGGATGAGAATAAATAGACTTGTGGATCTGAGAGACGGTTGCATCATCCGCACAGAAACAGATGTAGATGCTGATAAACTACTTAAGTCTGGTGCCATGGACAAATGAAAACTAACGGATACGAGGTCATTGCCCCACAGGAATACGGCGCCAAGCTCACCCTTGTATGTAAGAAGTTGGATAAAGATGTAGTGGAAAATAATGCAGAAAAAATAAGAGATGAAGAAGAAAAGCAAAACAACGTCAAGATTGTGGAGGTGTATCCTATGTAAGCCCATAATATAATCAAGGTTCGATTTGCAGACACAACGGATGCAAAATGAATGAAGGAGAAGGGGCTCTATGCATATGGCACTTCCATCGCATCACACCAAATAGAATATGAAAAGTATACGCCCATCCAACAATGTATGAAGTGCTACAAATACAATGACCAGGTGACCAAGAACTGCCCCCTGCAAAGGGTCATATGCTCTGAGTGTTCATCTGATCAACACTTCTACAAAGACTGCCGCAGCACCATCAAAAAGTGTGTCGTCTGCGAGGGTGGCCACAGGACCTTCTCTGCCACCTGCCTGGTCAGGAAACGGGTAATTCAGGAATCAGAGAAGAAACTGACCGAAATAACCAAGCGAAATTTCTAACACTATAAAAGACCACTCAGTCGACGATCATAGCTCGCACTACAACAACCCAACCCGCGACCCATCTATGTCCGCCACAACGATCCACCTTAGATTAAAACTTAGATGATATTAGATCACATTTAACAAGTCACAATCTAGTGAGTCCATAACATAATACAGTAATAAGATTTTAATCAACATGTAATTGTCAAATCAAACTAGTCATTGTCTACTAAAGTAACCATTGTGCAACCTCATCCTAAATCCTAGGTTAGCTTAGTTAGGCAACAAACTCTGTAATATGTAAAACAAGGGGTGTCGTCCCCCTCTGTTTAACTCATTAAACTTATTTTCCAACCTTTCCCCCCACGACTATATGTTGTGACTTCTCCATCCCTCATGTCTGGCTGTGCCTTGAGCCCCAGCATGCCTTCCATCCTTTCCCCACCTTAACCTATAAAAAAAAAAAAGAGTAAAGAAAAGATGATGATGATGATGATGATGATATAGACAGACAGACAGACACGGAAGGCCTGGTCATATCGGTTAGTAACATAATAATAATAATAATAATAATAATAATAATAATAATAATAATAATAATAATAAATGTGTTAACGCTGGAGGGAGAGGGAGGTATAATTGGGTGAGAGGCAGCGAGTGACTTGGAAAGTGTTAGTAAGAAAGTAGTGACTGGAAGACTAAAGAAGCACCAACTGGGCGAGCTTGATGATATGAACTCTGGCCAAGACTCCACCACCAAGGTAAACACGTGTTGATCTATTACCAAGAAAAATAATAACTTTCTACAACCTTTTGCCAATACTTTATGAGATCCTCTAAAAAGTGTCCTAGTAAAGTATATATATTTTCCTTCTCATAAAAACATATCAGTAACTCATCCACAAAACTAGTATTTTTTTACCAATATCTAAGAATCAATATTATGCTTACTTACATTTTTAAGAAACGTTTAAAAATTATACCATAGTTGAGGTGGAAATTTCTTGCGTCGTTAAATAAAATAATACAGAGCGTCATTAAATCTTATATCATAGTACATTAATATATGAATAATACCTCAGACTCCGCCTACAGTGTTACCCTCCAGTCATTAAGTTACCTGAGGAAGTAATGGTCATGGACTGTCTCACCTTGACTGTTTGTCCTTACTGATCACACTATATTACTCTGCCCAGTGCCTGTCCAGTTGTCTCATTAATCTCATTAAGTATTTTCGCCTCTTCTGTTGATCTACGAACCCCGAGATTAGCCTAGTGAACCACGAGGCATTTATGGACAGAATAATGCTTCATTAGTGTCTACTGCTTCGGGCTCACGAGTCTGAATCTCGGGGTTCGTGAAGCAGCAAAAGAGACAAGACTTTTGTTCGCGGCTGTACCTGGCCAACTTAGAGCCTGATAAAATGCTGTCCTTATCTAATATAAATACCTGAAACCTAATCTAAGACTACAAGCAAAACGACCACAATAACAATTGATATGGATTATAATTTGTCTCAGTGAATTTGATATTGTAAATAAACTCAGATATATTGAATTATTCATATATATTAGTAACCAATAAATAACTGTAGGTGAATTTACAAGTTTTATCCTTCATGATTTTTTTTTACATTCCACACTATCACTCTAACCACCACCACAAACACTATTGCCATATATATTCACTATCACTCCACCACAATTACTACCACCATCACTCCTCCACCACAATCACCACCACCATAACTCCCTTATCTAACTGCTCCCACACTCCCAGTTCCCAGCACAGGTTCCCTCACCCATCTCATCACCCTTCCCACTCTGTCAAATCACTCCAACTGTCTCATCTCTCCCTCCCCTCACCCAGCGCCCTCTTTAAACTCTCTCTCTCTTCATAGTCTTAAGCTTCATCTAATGCTTCACTCTCCTTATAGAAGCTCTTAATAGCATTCAAGAATTTCTCATTTACTTCATTTGTGTCAATGGTCATCACACAGCTTTTCTATATACTCTGTTAATTGCTTTTTCTAGTTAATAAAATGCCATAAATTCTTCTTCTACATCAACTTTCCGCTCATGTTCTACACAACAACACTTGATCAACAAAAACTATTTATTTCCTGAACCTCGACTGCTCTTTACGTCACACACACACTCTCTCTCTCTCTTCTCAAAAATGACTTATACGTCTAACTTGTTGTATTCAGTGTTTGCATTTCTCTATATTGTTTGTTTTACTCTTATACATGAGACCTTTACTGATTTATCTCATTATTCTGTCATTTATTGGAAAGTTGCCTGCGTAATTGCATTAATTTTCTTATTTAGTCATTTTATCCTTTCATCTACAACTCTATTTCCGCCTAAGTGTTTGACTCTTTCCTTCCTAAATGTAAATTTCCCGAATCTAAATCCATTGGAATTCTACTCTTACATAGTTTGTTGAAATATGGTTTGACCCCAAAAAATTCCTACAAAAGGTTTCTCAACTGTTTATTGTAGTATCAGGTGTGCTTAATAACATATCAAAAGTCTACCACAGTCTGACCACGAGAAAGGTCTAATTTTCAAGATGGCGTCGAAGTTAGCCACCAGATCCTTAAAATGCCCGTTACTCCTTCATTATTCATCCTAGACAAGTAATTTTGGTGCCTAACCCCATGTTTTGGGGATCTAGGAATCCAATTAGCATATCTAAATTATAGTGAAGTCATTACATAATTACATAATTTAAGATGGAGGACCAATATGGCCGCCAAACTATGAAAATGCCCATTACTCTTTCTAATTCATCTTAGACAAGTAATTTCGTTGTCTAACCCCATGTTTTGGGGATCTAGAAATCCAGTTAGCATATTTAAAATAATAGTGAAGTGATTACAGAATTACAAAATCCAAGATGGCGGACAAATATGGCCACCAAACTATGAAAATGCCAATGACTCCATCATTATTCATCCTAGACAGGTAATTCTGGTGCCTGACCCCTTGTTTTGGGCATCTAGGAAACCAATTAGCATATTTAACATAGTGTAGTGATTACTGGTAAAAAGTTATAACAAATCCCATAATATATATTTCTGAAAAATGCCTTTGATCTGAACCAGGTTTACAAATAGTCATAGTCACACTCTTCCTCCTGTAAAGGTTGATTATGTGGAATCTCTTAGTTTTCAATTTGACATGGTCCACAAGCGGGTGTGCATGGTAGTCCGTATCCTCTGCAACTACAACGTGTTCGGCAGGCAGTTGTGCAATTACAGTGGACCATCTGCAGGAGGCTTTCTGGCACAGCAGTTTTCTTGGTCATAACTAGCACAAACTGATTGTCCTCCAGTTTCCATCCCCAATCCACTGCATTCATGTCACTCTCCTTTCCAGTCCACACCATGATCTGGTAATACACTCTAAAGCTATGATATTTAGTCGAGGACGTGGTAGGAGGGAGACGTTCTGGGGAAACAAATGACTTGGCGGAGACAATTTTCTTGATCAAAAGGTTGTAGCGCAAAGAGGCAAGTGAATCGGTACTCTTGCCACCAAACAGAACTGCCATCGCCTTGCTCCCAAGGTCCTCTATGACACTGTTTGCTTGATTTGGGAGCAGAAACACATTCGCACAGGTCTGAATGGTCAATTCACCATTCACAAGTTTCTGGAACGCTGACTTTTTGCCAACACTGAAAATGCGGGAAGTTGTGTCACATCCTGTGAAAGCGTGGATAAACAGCAACTGAGAACACATGTCACTACCCAGGACTTGTTTCATCTCACTGATGTTGTTCACCTTAGCAACTGTGGACTTGTCCGAACGAAAATAGAGGCCCCTATTGTTTGCTTCAGCATAGTAGAGGAGAAGAATGAGCAGGTCTGTATCCTCCCCTATCAAGGTCGTGAGCTGATGTGACGCCTTGACTGCAGCCTTGACAATGTCCATGTCTGCATCCCCTAATGCATTGATAACAGTGCAGCCCTTCTTCTGTAGTTCCTCAGTTACAAGATCAATAAGTCCTTGTTTGTTGCAAGATCTGGAAAGGAAATCATCCTTTCTTCCACAAACTCAGTTTTTGCATTGAAGCTGATGATGGGGCGGGTGTTTTGCCCACGTCGCTGATGCATATTGTCTTTGATGGAAGGACCTTCACTATAGCCATCAAAAACTACGGTTGCTTTTCCATACTGGCGTATGGTAAAGTCAGCATACATCCGTGCAATGGCACCATAGCTGTCACCCTTTTTCCATGGCAAGCGATGAACCAGGGAACCATCGTCAAGGACATAATGTTCAGTTAGTGGGATAGAATCCATGACAGCTTCTTTTGATTTCTTGCTTGAATACTCAGCAACTGCATGTGCTAGTTGGGGCTTGTCAGCTTTACGAAAGATATCATTGGCTTCAAACAGGGCTGTAGGGAATGGGCTGAGCTCATAGCTCATTACATCTACCAGTGAAAGGTCTCGGGTTTTTGACAGAACCAGAAATCTTTGGAATAGCAGAGCAGGATCAATGGTTCGGCCTTGGGCAAATTTGATGGTGGACTCATGTGCGAGGGTTTTTGCCCGGTCTTTCCGTTTGAATGAGATCCCCAAAACAGGTTTTCCAACCATTTTTTCAATAATCTCATTCCCAACAGTCTCATACTCATGCACATTCACATCCTCTTTGGCAACTAAACCAGTAATGATGTTTCTCAGAGATGGGTCTGGAGAAAATGGCATGCATGTGGACAGTTTTTCCTTGATCTTTTCCAGGTCAGAGTGATCTCGTTTCATCCTTGCTTCTGTTGATTCTCGGTGTTGCTCGCTGGTCGTGTAGGTGAGGTCATTGAATTCCTGCATGGCATTGTTGTACTCAGATGTGATGGGTATGGACATGGTCCATAATGCCCGCATTTCTTCAGTCATTCCACTTCCATGAGTCAAGCCTCCACTACTCTTTAAGGACCGCATCAGTGTCTGCTCGATCACAAGGTCACAATTATGTAATCATGTCGCTTTTTTAACAAGCCAAACAGATTCCTAGGCCACCAAAACATGGGGTTAGACATCAGAATTACTTCTCTAGGATGAATAATGAAGGAGTAACAGGCATTTTTAGGATTTGGTGGCTATTCGACGCCATCTTGAAAATTAGACCTTTCTCGTGGTCAGACTGTGGTAGACTTTTGATATGTTATTAAGCACACCTGATACTACAATAAACAGTTGAGAAACCTTTTGTAGGAAATTTTTTTAGGGTAAGGTGGGTTTTTTTCATAAATGCAGCCGCCTAACAAGCCTTTCACAGCATAAAGCAATTACTCTCTCTCAACATTTCAACAATTGCAAATGTCCATCACTTCAGCAATATAGTATGTCCAGTCCACTACCCTCTCATGAAAGTAACCTAACCTAATCTCACATAACTTAACCTACCCTCTTCTCGGAAGGTAATCTACAGTCTGCCACCTGGTAGCCAAACATCATCGTCGTGTAAACTCGTCTGACCAGAGCTGTTACCACTGTACACTTCCCAGCGACCATCCCTACTCATCACGCTGGCCCTAATTGAACTCGCCTCCCTATTATTACCAATAACTTTCACTCACCTCGGATAAGTTCAGTTTGGACTTGAATGTACCGACCTCCCCGCCACCCTCCCTGGCTGTGGTACTCTCACGTTGATAAAATATTGGGCAAAGACCAACCATGGAAATTACAAAGAAAAATAGTTTTGTGCGTGCAGGTGTTTTTTTTCATGTTTCATACTAATCAGACCTTCATTCTCTGTCGGGAATGAGTAGCCATGGAGATATGCCACCTCCCACACTACCAACAATGTGGCCGGAGTTTTCAAGTAAAACAAAATTTGGGGGTGAAAAATGAAAGTAAAAACTGACCAAACCAAACCAAACCTAACTGACCTAACTTAACTTTACCAAAACAAACCTTATTAAACCTGACCTAAACAAACCTTACCTTAATTATCAGACAGGGATGATGAAGTGAAGACACTTGTAGGAGGAAGTGGTGCAGTATGGTGTTGTGATCGTTATGTTGGAACATGTACCGAGCGAAACATTGGCAGTAATGTTGTTTCTTGTTTCCGGCACCAAGCTCCCAACTTTTGATATCCTTCCACATGTTCTTTATACTGCCTATGAACGCCAGTAGAAGGATCCACAAAGTTCTGACTGTGGTTTACAGTTCTGTGGATGTCACCAGTTGCACCGAGGGCACTGTAAGCTTATACAAAACGCTGAATTAATAGTATGAGATTATGAGCACTGCGGCCAGGTACTGGTATGATGAATTTACGTTTTGAAACAGTTTCTCTGTCCCCAACACCCACCACCTCACAGCCACGGTTGTATTTAGATTTTCAGACCTTACTCTCGTCCACTTCCACAACAACACCAGACCCCTTTTGAGTTACTAGTTATCCAACCAATGTTCACACACCTCACAACAAAATTTATTCCAGTTCACGAGTTTCAAACAATGTTCACAAGTTTTCTGCTGCGCAGAGCTGAGTAAAGTGTTTCCTGATGAACGTATTACAGAACAAGTTATTCGACGCCGACTTGTGTAATTTGTCCAACCACGATGAATTATTTTTTTGTCTCTAGGATTTTCCATCTTTTAGTTCAAATCCAAGCGCGTCTATCTTCACTTTGAACACTTTACGAAAGACAGCGAAGCACCGTGAGCCATGAATATGTCAACATCGGCTTCATTTTCAAACACAAGTTGGATGGTACACCAGTCTGCCAAGGAGCAGCCTTCACACACAGAAGCCATCTTGTCACTACGCAGTTCAAATGCCAGAGCCTGCGCATGCGCACGAGTATCACGTTACATCGAGACTTCCACTGATTGGCTGAGTAATAAGTAAACAAAATATTCCCTTGAACCTGTATTTTTTTAGTGAAATAGAAAAGTCAAATTAACTCGAAAACTATGTTGTTATAATGACATTACTGCACTTCAACAACGAAGGTCTTCAAGCCTGTAACAAGGTTAGTAATACACTCGTCCAACAACGATAAATTAACAACAGAATCGCTATAACAACTTACCAATAGAACACACGAATTAGCACTAGTTATCTGTATTATTTCCCGCCTCTTGTTCTCTCATCTTTATATAATGATCAAATCTTTATTTAAAATGAAACGTTCTCAGCATCAACTACCTCTGGCGGTAAGCTGTTTCAAGGGTTAACAACTTGGTGAGTAAAGGAATACCTTGTGCAGTTTACATGGGGTCTGAGTTGTACAACCTTTGTGTATGTCACCTGGTGTGAGTGTCTCTTGGAGCAAGAAAATTCTCTACATCTTAAAGGCTTCAATAAGTCTCCAGCGGGTAAGTTCATGACTCACAGTTGTTCGATGTTCTGGTAATTGATAATTTGTGGTATTTGGGACTAAAAAACATGGCCGCATTCTTGATCACTGAGGTGTGTGTGTGTGTGTTAGTAGGTCAATACTCGATGGGTTTACATCCTAAAATAGTCGACACAGAAAAGTTATCTCGGTGTTTACCGAGAGTTCTGATATTATGAACTACGTATACACGTATAATGTCACGTGTTGTGTGGAAAATTGCCTGACGTTGACATTAAGCGAGGAATTGCTTATACACGTATAATGTCACGTGTTGTGTGGAAAATTGCATTGACATTAAGCGAGGAATTGCTTAATTTGACTTGCCTAATATTGAAAGCAATGGTGATAATGTCGATAATAAGACAATCTGTGTATAATGTTGACAAGAGATGCTTGCCTTCTGGCTAATGTTGAAAATACTTGGCAGTTCTCCACATTATGCATAAATATAATTATATACATAATTCTAAGAAAAATTTCTTTATAAATCAGAAATAAAACAATAATTAGTCAGGTTAGGTTAGGTTCGGTTAGGTTAGGTTTATATCTAAGAATATCGTAGCATGTAGCACAGGCATTCAAGCCTCTGTCAGCATCTGTAAAAACTTCTTTGCTAAATGTTGAAAAACCTGTTTAATGATAACATTAGGTAACAAAACTGCTTAATGTTAAGATAGAATATTTTTAACGTTTCGCGAAACATATACAGGTAATATGTACAGTACATACATTATATATACTGTACAAACATTATATTTGTCCATTTAAGCAGGTTCCTTGTACAGTAACTCACACAACCAGCCTATGACACCAATGTATATTTATCCATATTCGTGTCCTTTTAAACATAAATGCCGCTGGTATTTTTTATGCTTACCATCATAGCATAATATATTATCCTGTCGGCTACTGGGACAATAAATAAGAACCTGAGGCACTATCCTATTCACCTCCACCAAGCGTGAGTAAAAGGTTTTATGGTGTGTGGGATGACGGCGTCAGCTGTTGGACCAGCCTTAGTCAGCCACGTACTGTACCTTCACTACACACCAAGCGAGGTTAAAAGATGTTGGCCCTCATCCACGGCCAAGTGTTACTAATGAACCTTCTTTATAAGTTTTAATATTATATACTTTAAGTCTTTCAAGTGTGTTGCTTTCTTGTAGAAGGTGAAAGTCGGCGGTGATTAATGAGCGCTGCTGCCTGTCCTGCCTCCGTTTATTACGGCAACACTTGGCAACGGCGAAGAAACACCCCATTATTACAACATTCTATATATATATATATATATATATATATATATATATATATATATATATATATATATATATATATATATATATATATATATATATATATATATATATATATATGCTGATAACCACAAGGAAACAGGAAAACACGAAGTTCCCAAGCGCTTTCGTGTAATTCACATCTTCAGGGGTAAGTACAGACTAAGGAGTAATACTTGACAAGGCTAATATATACAGTAGAGGAGAGTGAGATCAAGTCCCTAGGGGACAGCAAAATAGCACCTACAGCACTTTTTACTTCGTGTTTTTTTTTTTTTGCTCCTTGTAGTTATCAGCATATACTTGGATCACGCGCACCTACAGTGATTTACTTGCACACACACACGCATATATATATATATATATATATATATATATATATATATATATATATATATATATATATATATATATATATATATATATATATATATATATATATATATATATATATATATATATGGGCGAAGATGTCCCCTGTTTGCTTTGTTACTCCACTGTTGACAGGTCACCCATAATGCACCTCCTAATTTTATCAGTGTGAACTCATTTAAGATTAGACCAATACTAACACAGGAACAAATCCATTCTGGAACCAGTACATGCCCGGTACTTGCCAATAGTGCAAGTCGCTAAGGATGTAATTACCACAACCAATAAATCCTAACAGTGAGTAATAGAGACGTGACCGACCGACCAAGCGGCTAAAAAGACGATCAGTGGTGAAGATGATAAAGTAAAGTAAATTAGAGTAAATTATACTTTTGTAAGTTCCAAGCTGACCAGTAACGACTCTATCAATGACGTATTCCCGAATAATTTACAGTACACGAGTACATGAACTATTACAGTGGCAGCAAGTACTCAAGGAGATCAGGTGTTTAGTACTTCTTAGGTAACCTTATGAAGAGAAATATCGTGCACATTTATCAGTACAAGAAGGTCACATTACGCCTTCCTCAGTGAGATACATACTGTCGAGAGAAAACCTTTTACCTGTTTTCAGACTTATAGACTTTCTAACAGTCTACTGAAAGTCAATAAGGCGAATATATTAACATTTCTCTTGGTAATACGTCAGCGATTAACCTGGCTGGGACTTTCATCTAAAAACTCACTGAATATCTTTTTCTTACTTAACCATACTGACGTGAGGACAAGAACTACACCACCATATTGACGTGAGGACAAGAACTACACCACCATGCTGACGTGAGGACAAGAACTACACCACCATGCTGACGTGAGGACAAGAACTACACCACCATGCTGACGTGAGGACAAGAACTACACCACCATGCTGACGTGAGGACAAGAATTACACCACCATGCTGACGTGAGGACAAGAACTACACCACCATGCTGACGTGAGGACAAGAACTACACCACCATGCTGATGTGAGGACAAGAACTACATCACCATGCTGACGTGAGGACAAGAACTACACCACCATGCTGACGTGAGGACAAGAACTACACCACCATGCTGATGTGAGGACAAGAACTACACCACCATACTGCAGCGTGGGGACAGAACTGCACACCACACTGACGTGGACAAGAACTACACCACCATGCTGACGTGAGGACAAGAACTACCACCATGCTGATGTGAGGACAAGAACTACACCACCATACTGACGTGAGGACAGAACTACACCACCATGCTGATGTGAGGACAGAACTACACCACCATGCTGATGTGAGACAAGAACTACACCACCATGCTGATGTGAGACAGAACTACACCACCATGCTGACGTGAGGACAAGAACTACACCACCATGCTACAGTGTGAGACCAAGAACTACACCACCGACCACTGGCTGAGACAGAACTACACCACCACACTGAGCGTGAGGACAAACTACACCACCACACTGACGTGAGGACAGAGCTACACCACCATGCTGACGTGAGACAGAACTACACCACCATGCTGACGTGAGGACAAGAACTACACCACCATACTGACGTGAGGACAAGAACTACACCACCATGCTGACGTGAGGACAAGAACTACACCACCACACTGACGTGAGGACAAGAACTACACCACCATACTGACGTGAGGACAAGAACTACACCACCATGCTGACGTGAGGACAAGAACTACACCACCACACTGACGTGAGGACAAGAACTACACCACCATGCTGACGTGAGGACAAGAACTACCTCACTATCCATAGCGTTCTTTGTGTATAAAGTAACAACGGCTCCACAATCCCCCGAGAGAGAGAGAGAGAGAGAGAGAGAGAGAGAGAGAGAGATAGTTGCCTGTCTCATCAAACTTCCCTTCTTAAGCCTCGCTACCTCCTCATATTTTATTATAATCCTCACTAAGTCAGACCCGCCGCTGGCATGTTTAAACTTAATTTTATATTATTAACTGTGAGGGACTCATAAATGTTTTCGAATCTGGGAGTGTAGCATCCAACATTCTGTCTATCAAGCCAGCTATTCACAATGGCCATTCTCTGGTTGGTCTACCATAGTCCTTATATATACAGGGACTCTAGTCTACCACATATATCGCTCTACATCTCGGCTTTGTTGGTGGGTGATGACTCTTGACTCTCAGTGTCACGTTGGGAAATTATCAGATGTCATCCTTGTGCAAAGTCAAAAAGTAATCTTATCACCACCATTTAAGAAATAATTGAAATAAATGTTATTTTATTTTAAGGACTATTTCCTACAGCACCTTTTTACTTTCCAGGTTAATTATATACAAACTGGACTAAAACGCCCTGTGTCACTGGTTAATGACATGTGACTTGCGGAAAATATGTTGATGAAATTAAAGGTTGTCAAAACAGAACAAAAACAATTTCATGTCACTCATGCAACCCTTCAAGTTGACATGGACCAACTGTCTTGTTTTGGCTGTGTTGTTATTTGTTACCTGTTCCATTATTACCTTAAGTTGTGGTAAAGTCACCTTCATGTGATATATTAAGGCAGCCTCACTAACCAGCTTCTTGGTGCTCTGTAAGACGAGGGAGGAAAAGTTATAAAAATATTCCTCATATTTCGGTTATGTATTTAAGAACATTATTTAACAGTATACAATAAAGGAAATTGTATATGGGTCCAGAACTACAACTCATGAGAGTGTGTGTGTGTGTAGTTACCTCTGGTGCTAAATTATCAGTTCAGTCAAACTCAGTAAAGAAACAGAAACGACAACAATAAATGTATCTTGGGGAGTGTGTGAATTTTTTTATCACGGGTAAAAGTTGTATCACACAAAGACGAGCAGCTTAAAAACTGTTAAGGCGACACTCACTGACGAGCCGAGTCTGCTGCCTCAACACTTACACTGAGTAAGAATTTACCTGTAGCAACTCTCATATTACAGGTGTCGCTGCCTCACCTGTCAGAGTCAACTACGACACCTACATGTTGCCTCACCTGTCACACGTGAGTGGACCAAAATTCGCTATATTATAATATTTAAGTTGCCTATTGTTGCATCTCTTTTTTTAAACACATACAGTTGTGAATAATTAAATATATTTACTCGTGTATAAATTGAAGACCATCATAACAATGTGTTCAATACATATCAGTAGTTAACATACATCATGTTACTATGGTGAAGCTTCCTTGTGTTGATAGAAGTGTGCAACTGTATAGTGACTTTATCTCCACCTTGTTATTACACAGTGACTGAGGACGCTAACCGGGCCTACACTGACGGCTGGGTAGGTCTTGGTGGTGCAGGTCAGGGAGGCTATAAGGCGGGCCTACACTGACGGCTGGGTAGGTCTTGGTGGTGCAGGTCAAGGAGGCTATAAGGCGGGCCTACACTGACGGCTGGGTAGGTCTTCGTGATGCAGGTCAGGCAGGCTATAAGGTGGGCCGACACTGACGGCTGGGTTGGTCTTCGTGATGCAGGTCAGGCAGGCTATAAGGTGGGCCGACACTGACGGCTGGGTTGGTCTTGGTGGTGCAGGTCAGGGAGGCTATAAGGTGGCTCACACTGGTGGTGCAGGTCAAGGAGGCATTAAGGCGGGCCTACACTGACGTATTGGTGAAGTTTGTGGTAGGTCAGGCAGGCTATAAGGTGGGCCCCACACTGACGCAGTTGGGTAGGTCTTGGTGGTGCACGTCAAGGAGGCAATAAGGCGGGCCTACACCGACGGCTTGGTAGGTTTCGTGGTGCAGGTCAGGGAGGCAATAAGGCGGGCCTACACTAACGGCTTGGTAGGTTTCGTGGTGCAGGTCAGGCAGGCTATAAGGTGGGCCTACACTAACGACTGGGTAGGTCTTGGTGGTGGAGGTCAAGGAGGCTATAAGGACATACGAGTGTTTAAGTATAACTTCCTCTTCAGGGGATTGTGTAAGAAACTATAGTTCTAAAGGTCAATAACTTTAGGGCATCGCTGATAAACATTTCTCGAGTCTAACTGGAAAACCAAGTAAGGAGAACTGCTCATGAGACAAGACAAACTACACATATAAGGCAGTAAACGAGGAAAGAAATATGTAAGACAGGCACACAGAGGAACACGATCAGGTAAGGCAGACATACAAAGGAGACAAGACATAGGAGACAGCATGGATGTAATAAGACATGGAGATAGGAGCCACAAGACATTGGAGGCAGCGGAAGATGCCCAGTTATAAGAATATATTGGTATCCACTGCCAGAATTCAGGAAGCAGCGCCCCCCACCCCCCCCACCAGCGGTCACTAATATAATTAACCAGCCCAGGAGAACACCAGGAGACTGTGGGAGATATTGATGGTGGAGATAAGAAATAGTGGCCGTAGATGGAGACATGTTGGTGGACCACAGCCATTATTATACCTGTGTCTGGGTTATCTATAGATATCTTCTTTTTCAGAAAATTCAAGCTGATGTGAACGTAGGATCAACCGTGATGGTGAACCTAAGCTATGAGCTGATACCATCAATACTGACCTAACCTTACCTAACCTAACCTGACTTAACCTAACCTGATCTAACCTAGCCTAGCCTAACCTAACCTAACCTAACCTAACCTGACCTGACTTAACCTAACCTGATCTAACATAACCTAACCTGACCTGACCTGACCTAACCTTACCTGACCTATACTAACCTAATCTTACCTGACCGAACCTGACCTAATTAATATTTAATTTAGCTATGTTTAATTAGCGAAGAACGTCTTAGGTTAAATAGTTAACTTCACCAAGTATTCCTTAATTTCCACATTGACTCCTCCGGTTGTAATGGTGACCCCTCCTCCCCCTCCACACCGGAGTAAGACACCATTGTATCAAGACTTGTGTTTATTCACATAAAGTTTATGATTTAAAACCAGTTGAGTTTGTATGAAAGTTTCTAAATAATTTTTCGCTCCATTTCAGAAATTTATACTGCATAATTAGTTAATAAAAATCTTATAATATACCCATTGCGTTTCACTGATGCTTGTGTAAAAAATATTAACTCTTGGAAAAATAGTGTAAACATACAAGTAAAAAATGAAGGAATTTGTTTCTATACTGTACCATAATACAAGAAAAAGCTTCCACCTTTTAAATAAAAAGTCAGTGGAAGTGAGTCCCTGAAGCTCCCTCTCTCACAACCTGCAGCTCGGTCCCTTATGGAGAGGCTCGGGATATATATATATATATATATATATATATATATATATATATATATATATATATATATATATATATATATATATATATATATATATATATATATATATATATATATATATGTATATCATGTAGATCCATAATGAAAACGTGGACAGGATAAATTTTGATAAAATCACACAGACAAAAGGGAAACAATGGAGCCGTGGTTGGTGTTGTAGCTCACTGTGAGAGGTGATGTAGACTTGATGTTGTGGTGTCCAACAACAACACTTGGACCAGGACCAGAGGACGCGTTAACGGGGATGGTGCGACAGCTGGTCCCAAACTGATAGTCGTTGACTCAGTGATGATGACAGGACCAGTGGACTGAGTGCCTCTTGAAAGTTGGAGTTCAGTAGCACCCTGACACTGTCATCCGGGAACCACTGCCTCGTTCACTGTTAACAAAAGTGGGGCGGGAGTAACTTAGTGGAGTCGTAGAGTGCTGACGACGTGGAAAGGTAAACATTAGCTGTGACCTTAACCCGAGTGTTTCTAGGGTTACCGACTCGTTGGTTCTTGTCCACTTACAGAGACCTACAGGCACACCCACAACTTCACACACCCTCTTAGCCTTCTCAACACTCACAAATGACCACTCTCACAGAAGCCCAATAACCTTCACAAAAGATAATCAAACAAACACATTAACATAGACAACACACAGGCACTCACACTCACAACCCAACCCCACACACACACACACACACACACACACACATACACAATAACACCATCTGTGAGGGAATTACTACACCACGTGAGGTCCCTCATAACACCATCTGTGAGGGAATTACTACACCACGTGAGGTCACTCATAACACCATCTGTGAGGAAATTCGTACACCACGCGATGCCCCTCAAAACACATCTGTGAGGGAGTTACTACACCACGTGAGGCCCCTCATAACACCATCTGTTAAGGAATAACTACACCACGTGAGGTCCCTCATAACACCATCTGTGAGGGAATTACTACAGCACGTCAGGTCCCTCATAACACCATCTGTAAGGCAACTACTACTACACCACGTGAGGTCCCTCCTAACACCATCTGGGAGGGAATTACTACACCACGTGAGGTCCCTCATAACACCATCTGTGAGGAAACTACTACACCACGTGAGGTCCCTCCTAACACCATCTGGGAGGAAGTTACTACACCTACATTAATCTGTATGTTCACTATATGTTCCTTTACCTTTCTCTAATGAAGACTTTTGTTAAACCACCAATGTATGTAATAAGTCATTTATGACCAATGTATATTTTCAGCCTTTGGGCTGCAGAACTTTTTCAATAAACCGTTAATTATTATTATTATTATTATTATTATTATTATTATTATTATTATTATTATTATTATTAATAACGACACTATCACGATTACACTCACGCACACAACAACAGACCAACAATACATTTTTGTCCATAAAGTTATGAAATTGTCCATTTTCCTGTGTTTGTACAACATTGATCGCTGTGTTCCAGGTTCTGATGATCACTGACTCAGTTATTTTTTTAGTTATGTTAATACAGATAGATCAGTCATTGTATACTTTAGTTGTCTTTTGTGGCTCCTGTAGTCAATAATGTTTTTCTTCATCTCAACAAAGTCATTTTCGGAGATGCTGTATGGTTGAATCGGTCCTGGGAGTATATATTGTTACGTTCAGCGGTTGTCCTGTTACGTGGTGGTTCCTGGAGCCAGTTCCTAGCTGATATACGTCCTGATTCTTGTAGTCGCTGTTACAATTCCAATGAATATCAAAGAAAAACGAAAAGTAGTTAAGTTTTTCCTGGTGACGAAACCTTGTGAACTTCTTACAACTAAAGATGTATGTCTGTCATGGCACCAATCATTTAGGTGAACTCAATGGTCCATCACCTCAGCCACCTCCCCTAAAATTCAGGTGGGCTACTCCCAAGTTGTAAGGAACCTTCCCTCACACATGTCTGTGTAAACCTCACCCTAAGAAGAGAGACTCATCTTTCACCCCCGAAAGGTGTTCTTTATGTTCCAGACCGTCCACCAGTCCGGGCACCTCCCTACGTATCTCACTTCTCTTTATTGATATATAGTTTTTACACTCGTCGTCCCTACCCACTGACTCTACATACAATGCCGAGAACGTTGAAAGCTCTCTTCTCCCGTTCCCTCCTCTCCCTTTCTCTCCTCCCTTCCATCCCACACACATCCCCTTCCATCCTCTCTCTCTCTCTCTCTCTCTCTCTCTCTCTCTGGTTTCACTAGTGAGTGACACAGGCGAGAGGTTTCATGGTCGATACTGTCACTGCAATAATGAACGTCAGTCAGAGGAGAACCCACAGAGATGCAATAGTTCTTGGACACACCAGGAAACCTTCAGTATACATATCTGAAGGACACACCCGGAGACCTTCAGGGTACATACCTGAAGGACTAACAAACACCTGGACTATATGTGTTGCTACGCCTCAGTGTTCTTGGAGTACATAGTGGACAACTTTACAGAGTTCACCAGAAGAAACACACCCGGATCTTTACCTTAACACGAACCTAAACAACATCCACCACCAAATATGACGTCATCGTCTTAACTCACAGTAGGAGTAGACAACAATGAATCTTATTACTACTACGAACAAACAATACAACTGTACACAAACTGGTAAAACACATTATCCGTAGTTCTACCACAATCACTGGTAAAACACATTATCCGTAGTTCTACCACAATCACTGGTAAAACACATTATCTGTAATTCTACCACAATTTTTTTTTTTTTTTTTTATTGGGCACCCCCCTACATTCTTGTGTAAGGTGAAGCGCAGAAGCGTTTACAGCGCCCAACAGGGAAGCATGCTAAGTTCATGCTTGCTTTATGTCTCACGAGTTAAGGGCGTAGAAGCCTGAAGAGTCAGTGGTTTATGTCAAGAAGTTATTGGAAGCTCCAACAACTTTCCCTGAATACGAATTCGCAACTTTCGATTTACACCAGGTACCTACTTTACTGCTAGGTGAACAGGGACTAATGGGGGCTAGGAAGTAAGTCCAAACAACTTCCACCGGCCCGGGAATCGAACCCGTGACATCTCGCTTGCGAGGCAAGAATGGTACCGCATCTACCACCGGTCCCCCTTCTAGCACAATCACTGGTAAAACACATTATCCGTAGTTCTTCCACAATCACTGGTAAAACACATTATCCCTAGTTCTACCACAATCACCACTAAATGCCAGATGACAGTTCGGTGATAGATTGAGAATAATGACTGGCCGCAGATGTATCACCATGATTTAGTATTACTGAACGACCAACACTCTCGGGACCCTTGACGCTGAGGCGTTGAATATGTAACACCAGGGTCCGCTCTATACCTCACACAATATGCCAATATCGCCAGTTACAGAACAGTTTTGAATAAACATTTGTACTACAGTCCCAGCTGCTGAAGGACAAAAGCTGATGTCTTATTTCAACAATATGGTGCGTCGCTCTTTGTTCACAAAATGTTACAACATTCCTCGGGTGGGATGCAGGCGGTTCGTTCGCTTGGTTTAAACTCCTGAACTTTATCATCTCATGGTGTGTCAACAATGAAGTTTTCGTTCCATCACTGTCAGCAACTTAAGAAAATTTGAAGGGAATGATACGTAAGGTTGTAAAAAATAAGTTAAGTATGATATAGTACAGACTGTATGAAGGGAAAAATACCGCTGTGATGTTTGTAGAGCCACACAAGCTCATAATGATCTTCCGAAGCTTGAAACTAAAACTTTTGAGTTCTTCATTATTAGTATATCTTGTTTTTCGTTGTAACTGTGTCAGTTTTTTTTCACAATAAACATTTAAACCGTATAAGTCACCCGCTATATTATATACCTATAATGTTTCAGTATCACCGGTGTTATCACATAGTATATAAGCTCTTGGCGGCTACTCACGGAACACAAATTCCATCACTGGTTTTGTTTGAGGAGTCGTCCATGTACTTGTCTCAACAACGTAGATAAACAAAGCCAATACCTCTCAATGACCGGGTGACTTCGGCTGGTATTCTCTTAGAAGACACAAAACTTATAACCGTGTAAAATAAGCCATGATTATGGAGAGGTTATAGAAACAATACAACCTTAACGTCCTCTACTGTGTATATGTAGTAACAATAAAATATAATCAAAGGTGTGGTTGAGCTAACACTGTGGCGCGTCACAACACACCTGTTAACATGGACTGACGGAATTAACCAAATTGAGGAGAAAAATAAAATTCTCAAAACGATTAAAGGAAGAGTTTTACGTACATTTGCCTCTCTACTCTACAAGAACGACTGCAGTGTGTCGGTGGCAGCAGGGACAGAAAGGCGCACCATGAGAGACGTACAGGAGAAAAATGACGACAACGATCCAATTTGAGGAACTTTAGCTGCTTCTCTGGTACTGGAACACACAGCTAATTTTATGAATTTACCAGAATATTTCGTTTAATTGGCGGGTAGTTGCAGTCTCTTGCTTGCATTGTTCAATTTATAAATATTTTATCATCAATTTTACCAAGGGACACATCCCAGGAATCAGGCAATGACGACGACTATTCAACTAATCAAAATAAAATCTGTCAAAAGTTTGGGTTCCTGGTCTTGTCAGGAGGAACACATAGTTGACAAGTTGTTTGAACTTATCGTGTGTGTTTTATGACCAAGTCCTATGAGTTCCCAACCTCCTCAGAGAATGTCGTCTGTCAGCGTTTCAAATATAGAGATGTTGTGTTTCTCAAAGACATTCGGAGGTCTGCACACAACAAAAGCCTCAAATACTTCATAGTCATTAAAACCTTGTCATTCCTTACTTGGTACAGGGGTCCCGTGGCCGAGTGAATACCTCACTCGCCTCTTGTTTTAAACATCGTTCGTTTGCTCTCAAACCACCTGGTCACTATCGTGTCCAAATAACAGCTTCCTGGCCCAAAACCACACGATGTATCCCCGGTCAATCTAGAAAATAAACAAATAAACGGAACAACCACTGAGTACTCCACTTCCCCACGTATTTCACACTTCACCTGTAGACAGCATGGGGGGGGGGGTAGTGGATGTAAAACCGTAACATTATTACTGGAGACGCTCAACAAGTCACAACTGTTGATGCAGCTAAATGTTTCAACAAAGTCATGTTACACCGGCCTAGATTCCGTACAAATATCTCTTGAGTGTTCGCCCCCATAAGGTGAAAAGTCCCGGGCTGGAATAATGGAGAAGCGGCTCCCACCTTTACACTAACTCTCACACAATTGGCGGTGAAGGAGTACACTGTTGTACTAACGGCGGTCATAGCGATTATCGAACCCCATGCAAAAGGGGAATGTATTGAGAGAAATATATTGTTTGTTTGATGGCAGACAATTAAAGAAAGTTATGAAGTGAAGCAGTTTAACTTTCACAACAAAGTTTGGTGTACAGGTTGACCGAGCTCTCACACACAGTTATTGTAACCTGTTGTCGAGTCCATTTTTATATTGTGTTGAAAATTGGACTAAGTTTATATAAGGGTTTTAAAATAATCTTTCCTTCTCGTTGGCTTAGTTGTTCAAATATAATGTTCACTTTTATTTCGCCAGGTCCCGATGAGATATATGCCAGAGTATTAAGGGAATATAAGGAAGAGCTTAGTATGCCTTAGTATGCCCTTAGTAAATTTTTTTAACCTATCTTTAAAAACGGGTGTAGTACCAGATTCCTGGAGGATAGCGAATGTAATACCGATTTTCAAGAAGGGAGATAGATCTCTATCCTCTAACTACCATCCAATCAGCTTAACATCAATTATAGGCAAATTACTGCAAGCAATAATTTCAAACTCTATTCGAAATCACCCGGAGAAGCACAAGTTGAATATCAATGATTCCCATCGTGGCTTCACAAGCGGGCGTTCATGTCTAACAATCTGTCAACATTCTTTTCAGCTGTTTTCGAATCAATGGACGAGGGGCACGACTATGATGTGGTATATCTTGACTTTAGTAAAACCTTCGACAGAGTCCCCCACGAAAGACTAATAAGAAAAGTGGAGGCTAATGGTATTGGAGGGGGGGGGGGGATATTCTAAAATGGATTAGTGCGTGGTTGCAGGACAGGAAACAGCGAGTGAGCATTAACGGCATCCGATTGGAGTAACGTCACGAGTGGGGTACCTCAAGGCTCAGTACTTGGACCAATATTATTTATTATATACATAAACGACATAGATATCGACACAGACAGCAACATAAGTAAATTTGATGATGTCACTAAAATAGGGTGTATTATTAAATCTGACGAAGACTCCGCAAAACTACAGGAAGATCTAAAAAAAATTCGAATGGTCTGAAAAATGGCAAATGAAATTCATTGTAGACAAATGTCACGTACTTAATCTTGGAGATGTAAACAGAGAAACCAGATATCAGATGAACAACGATGGTACAGAGAAATCCGAATGTGAGAAAGATTTAGGAGTAATGATAAGTAAGAATCTTACTCCAAGTAAACAATGTGTATTTGCTCGAAACAAGGCCAATAAAGTACTTGGGTTCATACAAAGGAGTGTTAGTTACAAGACTGGAGAGGTTATCCTAAAACTATATCTTGCGTTTGTTGGACCTCACTTGGATTATGCAGTTCAATTCTGGACATCGTATTACAGAATGGATGTAGAATCCCTAGAAAGAATTCAGAGGAGAATGACAAGACTAATATCGGGCATTAGGAACCTTCAGTACAGAGACAGGTTAAAGAATTTTAATTTACACTCCTTCGAGAGACGTAGAGTGAGGGGTGATTTGACAGAGGTTTATAAATGGAAGCTAGGGCTAAAAAAGTTGATATAACAAAGGTAATCAAATTATCCAACAAGGAGCAAACTCGTAACAATGGCTTTAAATTAAACAAAATTAGATTTAGGCGCGAGATAGGTAAACATTGGTTTGGGAATAGAGTAGTGGATGAATGGAACAAGTTACCAAAAACCATCATTAACTCGAATACGCTGGATAGCTTCAAACATAGGTTGGATGGATATATGAGCGATAGGGGTTGGGTGTAAATGGGACTGCCCAGTATGGGCCAATAGGCCCGCTGCAGTTTCCTCCATTCTTATGTTCTTATGTTCTTAATACATGATCGCTGAGTGACTGTGGTGAATTAACTGAACATCGATACATCATGAAAAATTATGAAAAGCCATAAGTGACTCATTTAGATGATTGGACTGCTATCAACAAATACACCCATTTGTTTTTTTTGTTTTTTTTGCCTTATGGGATTAGCCCACCAGGGACAGTTCAATGACCCACATCAGGGCCTGGAGGCAAAAATATAATAATAATAATAATAATAATAATAATAATAATAATAATAATAATAATAATAATAATAATAATAATAATAATAATAATAATAATAATAATAATAATAATAATAATAATAATAATAATAATAATAATATTATTATTATTATTATTATTAAAGGACCACAAATAATAAAAAAAAAGATCAAAAGTGAGGAACAATATACTGTATGCATGTTGTGTAGTCAAAGTAAGAGAAACAATTGAGACCCTACAATTGTGTGTAAATGAGGCAGAAAGTCAGATCAGCAACCTGGGACTTGGTCACAATTTTTGTGATGCCATATGGCAGCAGGGTCTACCATTAGACAACACATTATGCTTCCAGTATCTGCCCAGGCGGTAGTACCTCCCTGTGTGGTTGCTGCCTACTACCTACTACATCCCGTAGTGAAACATAGCCATTTTCCACACAAAAATCTGTTGAGTTATGCTCGACAGTTTTTACAAGTTACAAAATACTGTAACCCAAATAATATTGTATACAAATAGATGTATGACCCTTATTTTAAAAGCACCAATGTACACCTTGATCGCTGTACTAACTTACAAGTCAACTTGATAATTATGATGATATAAGTCGAGTATTAGATAGCTATCAAAACAGGGAGGTACTACCGCCTGGGGAGATATTGGAAGCATAATGAGTTGTCTAATGGTAGACCCTGCTGCCGTATGACATTATCAGAGTCCCAGGTTGCTGTTCTGACTGACTTTTTTGCCTCATTTACACACAATAGCAGTCTAGAGTGTTTTTCTTACTTTGATACACAACATATATATCGTTTCTCACTCTTGATCTGTTTTATTTTTTTCTCCATTACTGTATTTATTTATGGTTCAATTTATTTATAGCTCCCCTCCCCCCAACCCCCCAGGCCCCGATGTGGGTCGGTAACCTGTGCCCGGGTGAGCTAATCCCTATTAAAAGAAGGTCTTTACAGGACTATGGAACGATACCTCAAATGGCTCCCTACAGACTATAGTATCTACAAATGACATTCTTTGAAATAAGTTCGCTTGAAAATTAAGATCTAAAATGGAAATAATATTTACTCTACGGTGAAAGAAAACGACGAATACTGTTACGGTATGAGAGGCGGACTGGGAGCTTGTCGGTAACACTATGGTAACCGGCGGCTGGGATGACCTTCAACACAACATATTGTTCTACAGTTGCGGACAAAATTCCCTGAACACTTGGTAATATCTGGCCACTACTTCTGGGTCATATATATAATTGGTTTATATCTAATAACGTTGTTCTTCATTACATAATTATTATATCGTAACCACAAAACAGAAAAAAAACGTTTAAAAATGCAAAAAAAAAAAATCCAATATATACGTTAAAATTACAAACCACGTCACTTAATGCTCCTCAAGTACTTACACTGCCAAGTGTCCAGGGAACTTTGTCCGTAACTGTACACTATACGGTCTAGCGGAGAAACCTCTTTAATATCTCAAGATTGTTGATGCTCGTTAAGTGAACCTACTATGAACCACCAATAATGAGCAGTACCTGTCAAAAGTTCTGTGCCAGGAACTTTTGCCTAACATGGTTAAATGTGGCACCGTCGGAGACACACACTCACGAACAGCCACAGAGAGTCAACAAAGTCACGAAGAGTTAGCACAGCCACGGTGAGTTAACAAAGCTACGGAGAGATAACACAGCCACAGAGGGTTAGCACAGCCACGGAGGGTTAACATAACCACAGAGAATTAGCATAGCCACAGAGAGTTAGTACAGCCACAGAGAGTTAGTACAGCCACAGAGAGTTAGTACAGCCACAGAGTTAACACAGCCACGGAAAGTTAGCAAAGCCACGGAGAATTAACACAGCCACTGAGAGCTAGCACAGCCACGGAGAGCTAGCAGAGCCACGGAGAGTCAGCACAGCTACGGAGAATAAGCACAGCCACAGGAAGTTAACAAAGCCACGGAGAGTTAGCACAGCCACAGGAAGTTAACACAGCAACGGAGAATAAGCACAGAAACAGGAAGTTAACACAGCCACGGAAAGTTAGCACAGCCACGGAGAATTAACACAGCCACTGAGAGCTAGCACAGTCACGGAGCGTTAGCACAGCTACAGAGCATAAGTACAGCCACAGGAAGTTAACACATGCCACTGAGAGTTAGCACAGTCACGGAGAGTGAACACAGGCCACGGAGAGTTAGCACAGCCACGCAGAGCCAGCAGGAGCTCACGGGAGAGCAGCACAGCTACGGGAGAATAAGCACAGCCACAGGAACTTAACACAGCTACGGAGAGTTAGCACAGCCACACAGGAAGTTAACACAGCCAGTGAGAGTTAGCACAGCCACAGGAAGTTAACACAGCCACGGAGAGTTAGCACAGCCACAGGAAGTTAACACAGCCACGGAGAGTTAGCACTGCCAGAGAGAGTTAGTACAGCCACAGAGTTAACACAGCCACGGAGAATAAGCACAGCCACAGGAAGTTAACACAGTCACGGAGAGATAGCACAGCCACGGAGAGTTAACACAGGCCACGGAGAGTTAGCACAGCCACGGAGAGATAGCAGAGCCACGGAGAGTTAGCAGAGCCACCGAGAGTTAATACAGGCACAGAGAGTTAGCACAGCCACAGGAAGTTAACACAGCCACGGAGAGTTAGCACTGCTAGAGAGAGTTAGTACAGCCACAGAGTTAACACAGCCACGGAGAGATAGCAGAGCCACGGAGAGTTAGCAGAGCCACCGAGAGTTAATACAGGAACGGAGAGTTAGCACAGTCACGGAGAGTTAATAAAGCCGCGGAGAGTTAACACAACCACGGACAGTTAGCACAGCTTTCAGAAAGTTAGCACAGCTACGGAGAGTTAACAAAGCCACGGAGAATTAACACGGCCACGGAGAGTTAAGACAGCCACGGAGAGTTAGCACAGCTACAGAGAGTTAGCACAGCCATGGAGAGTTAATAAAGCCGCGGAGAGTTAACACAACCACGGACAGTTAGCACAGCTTTCAGAAAGTTAGCACAGCTACGGAGAGTTAGCACAGCCATGGAGAGTTAATACAGCCACGGAGAGTTAATACAGCCACGGAGAGTTAATACAACCACGGAGAGTTAATACAGCCACGGAGAGTTAATACAGCCACAGAGAGTTAATACAGCCACAGAGAGTTAACACAGCCACGGAGAGTTAACAAAGCCACGGAGAATTAACACGGCCACAGAGAGTTAATACCGCCACAGAGAGTTAATACATACGGAGAGTTAATACAGCCACGGAAGAGTTAATGCAGCCACGAGTTAATACAGCCACGAGTTAATACAGCCACGGAAGGATTAATACAGCCACAGAGAGTTAATACAGCTACAGAGAGTTAATACAGCCACGGTGGTTAATACAATAAGATTAAATACAACCACAGAGAGTTAATACAGCCACAGAGAGTTAATACAGCCACAGAGAGTTAAATACAGCCACGGGGATTAATACAGCCACGGAAAGTTAATACAGCCACAGAGTTAATACAGCCACGGAGAGTTAATACAGCCACGGAGAGTTAATACAGCCACGGAGAGTTAATACAGCCACGGTGAGTTAATACAGCCACAGAGAGTTAATACAGCCACGGTGAGTTAATACAGCCACGGAAAGTTAATACAGCCACAGAGAGTTAATACAGCTACAGAGAGTTAATACAGCCCGCGGTGAGTTAATACAGCCGCGGAGTTAATACAGCCACAGAAAGTTAATACAGCCACGGAGAGTTAATACAGCCACGGAAAGTTAATACAGCCACAGAGAGTTAATACAGCTACAGGGAGTTAATACAGCCACGGTGAGTTAACAAAGCCACGGAGAATTAATACAGCTACAGAGAGTTAATACAGCTACAGAGAGTTAATACAGCCACGGAGAGTTAATACAGCCACGGAAAGTTAATACAGCCACAGAGAGTTAATACAGCTACAGAGAGTTAATACAGCCACGGTGAGTTAACAAAGCCACGGAGAATTAACACAGCTATGGAGAGTTAGCACAAAGAAGAAACACTGATAAACAAATAAATATACTAACGAATAACAATATATATAAATAAAATAACATAATAAACCAATACAAATACGATCAATAACAAATATAAATAACAAATTACTAAACCAATAAAAACTACAACTAATAACAATAGTAAATAAAATCTCTAATAAAACCGACTCTACAATTACCTATACAGTATTTTATGAGTTTCTCTCAGGCCCCAAAATTACAACGTTGTTTAACTAATGTTTCAGGCACGAGGCCTAAAAATATAAACATTATGTGAAGAGAAAAAAATTGTGGCCTGGAAAATATTGCGTTTTTTATGTTCATAATTTTGTAATCATTTTATGAAAATGGCCGCACTACCAAATGGGTGATAATATATTATTTGTGTTGTAAAATCTTTTACCGTTCCTAGCTACTGTATATTACACCACTACTGACACACACACATATATATATATATATATATATATATATATATACTGTACAATCAACACCTCAACCCGCCAGGATTCGAACCCACGGCCCACAAACCCATGAATGTGACCGGGGAACGCTTCCTCTGGACCACCAGGATACTAAAAGCAGTCCTAGACTTTGTTATATTTCACACAAAGCCTGTTCAGCGAGCTTATGGCGCCGTGAACCTCTAATGGGGACTACCCGTATCACGTAGGTGGTCAGAGTAACGTTGTACGCTGCTCGTTTTTCACTAAAAAGTATAGCAATATATTAAATTTTTAGTCCTGACGAGACAAAGGCTCAGATCCATAAGTATTATCAGCGACCCAAGTTATTTGACTATTAACTGTGGGCAGCAGCCTCGGGAACTGCCACATGTTTTGTTTTACCGATACTTAATAACCTTTTAATAGTATTACTCTTTTATTCTGATGTTTTATTTATCATCGTTTAGTTAATTGGTTTTCATCACTTGTCAGTCATTATAACTTCATCTAAAACCAATGATTTATATTACGGTCAAGCGTGATAAATGATACATATACACTACTCGTAATGTGGAACAGTGGACACAACTGACCTAACTGAGGGACAATAAAGTACAGAGACACGACGAGCAGAAGGTCAAGTAACATGTTAAGGACAAGATGAGGTCAGTAGACTAACTCCTTCACTACGGCGACACCACTTTTAGTATTTTATTTGACTAACGCCAGACCATTTTATTCAGCAGAGAGAGGCCCGAATACAGTACATAAGCTGATAGCTATTCCTTCTACGACAAGCAATAATAAAAAAGTAGTTTGAGAAAGTTTAATATACAAGTGACAGATATTACGAAATTACTGATCATTGTATAAAGAACTCGAGAAATGTCCTGCTATAATGGAAGAAGAGAAGCAGTGTTGTTGGGTGACCAGCTTAGATATATCCGAGTTACAGTGTGTATTCTACAATGACGACCTGTGGTGTATTGGTCATCATGCTCGCCTCGCAAGCGAGCAGACCCAGGCAGGGTGAAACAATGGGCATGTTTCTTTACGCCATTTGCCTCTGTTTACCCAGCATTAATTGGGGACCTGGATGTTAATCGATTTGCGTATCGTGTTACGGGGTAATGGTTAGCCAATGCAGTTGGCAAGTTGTCCGGTCTTCTCGGACTATTCCTTGACACTGGGTCATGCAGCTCGTTAACTTAGGGTGTGGTTGTTGTGTTGGCGACAGCTTCTACATCTTAAACAAATTCACGCCTAGGTGGCCCTTGGACCCGCCATCCTCGCTACAGGAGGGGCAACAATTATTATAATTCTATAATGATAAGGCTTAAGAAGAGAGTGTATGAGACTTTTAACGACACCAAGTGAAATACATGATGGGTAGAAATAGTACTTTCCTTATAAATTAGCTGTACGAGACTTGACTCACTCAACACAGAGGGCACTGAGAGGGAAGATGAAGTGTAACACGGAAATAATAATTCATAATACAAGTAACACCACTGGAGTCTGACCTAACAACAATAAAATAATGATAAATAAGAATTAAATTATAAAATACAAGTAATGTATTGTACTGTGGTTAGTATAGGTAAGAGTTGGTCATACAATTACTGAAGAGAAAATCACGATGGAGATTGATAGTCACAATGTGTAAACAGAACTGGTGACAACAGACCTGGTGACAATAACAGACCTGGTGACAATAACAGACCTGGTGACAATAACAGACCTGGTGTCAATAATCACCTCAACACGCACTACCTCAAACGTTATCAGTTTTCCTTCACACTTATCAACAGTGTGGTAAATGTGGCGAACAAGTTGTCGAGTGTATAGCAACAGCCTAACAGGAAGTGATATGTAATATGACCAGATGAGGCTGACCTACCCACACATATGGTATTTACCCTTCAAAACTCTCTGTAGGTTACGCTATCGTGGTCACTGGATATAAGTTGAAGAAAGACCAGGTGGAATAACTGACAACCACTATTTTCATACAGTGTACAGTACAGTACAGTATCGAAAAATCCTGATACCTGAAACATTGTATCCAAGAGATAAAAATTCATAAAAAAATGTCTCACCAAAGGAACGAATATATTATATCAGGTTGTCATAGTGTTAATTCCCAGTACTGTTGGTGATTATTTTTTGATAACTGCAGAAGAGACAGACTACAAGAAGTGAATAGTGGAGTCAGAGGCCTCGTGAAACTCTTCAAAACTAAAGAAATAAAGTAAGAAATGAAATTGCACCATCAGACTGAGCCACGTAATTTAATATGAGAGGTTGAGGAGGAGAGAGAGAAGCGACTCGACCATCACGCGGGCGGTGTAGGATGAAGGAAGTCTTCAGTCAGTGGCAAAAGCCGCCTGAAAGGGCTGGTTCAGTGACCCATGTAAGGGTAAACAAGGAACAAGACTACACCATTTAAGCAAAACAAAGGAAACCAACCAAAGAGAAGTTTAGAAAGAGAAAATGAAGTTTGGAGAAGTTTACGACGCGCCTAGAGACAGTATTTGAAAAGAAAAACAGAGTAAATGAAGCTGGTGAATTGTAATTAGAGCCGAAGCTGAAGAAAAAAGGCTTCCATCAACACCAACAGACGTAAGGGACTCATACGTGACCTTTAAAGGTGAACCTTACCAAAAAAGGAGAGAAGTGGGTTAGATATTTTCAACACTTGCCTCACAGACACCTACAGCCACCAAGAGTACTTAAGATGAAGATAACTTTAAGAGACAGAAGAAACAGTTAACGAAGACTATCACACAACACCATCACTACTGACACAATATTGGCGGCAGCTTATAACAGGAAGCATTCTGGAGAGTTATATATAACATCTACCTGAAATTAATTAAACAAGACTGCTTAGGAAACGCCTACCAGTTTCACTAAATAATGAGATAAAAGCGAAGTTTCTGAGCAAAAGCAGATTTAAAACTCAATATTTACATTTACTGTAAAATTATAGCTATTGTTTGCCTCAATCACCTCCGTCTCCCGGCAGGTGACGCCACTCCTCGCACTGCCCTCATGATCAGTTTGTTGCCTCGCCTGAGTCTCTGGTTACACAAGGTAGCAGTTGTCAACAAATAGCTTTGGAAATGTCTGAAACTCTTCTCTCAGGTGAGCCAAAAGACATTAATGAAGCCACAGATAGAGTGAGAGAGTTTGACAGCCAAATGAAGACTTCTACAGATGGGAAATACTGATTAATAATGTACTGCAAGTCTTGTAAATGCTGAACGACCACTATAGTTGACTGGACTCTTCACTTCTGTTAACACAACATGTCTGATATAAAACCAAACGGTGATATGTTCCTTAATACATGTTTACCGCGACTCATTTTTCATCATATTATAACATCTTTATTTTAAATGATTAAAAATTTTATGTTATGAAGACCTAATTCAGTTGATTTAACTTACCAAGACATAAGTCAAGTAGTTCTTTGTGAAGAACGAACACACAAGTCAAAACTTTACTAAAAGATAACCATCGCAATTCAATGTGTATAGGAAGAGTTGTGTAAGTGCTGCCCATTTCTTCTCACGACAAGGAAAGTCTATGAAATTAACAGTTTGAACTGGCTCATCAAGCACAGTATTCAGTGTCTCGGGCATTTTGTTCACAGGGAGCGTTTACCAATGAATGATGTAGTGATTACTTGTATATTTTGGTGCAGCCGCTTTAAAAGATCATTAAGCGGGACGGACCTTCTAGACATCTGAAGAAGGTCGTTCAAGAGTGAGGTGCTTCCCCGCCTAGAGTACTGTCACCCGTCTGGTCCTCGAGATATGCTGGACTCTGTCAGTTGATTGAGAATGTCCCCAAAGGAGGGCCACCAGACTGGTGCCTGCACTCCAGCACCTCAGTTAGCCAGAGAGATTAGAACGCCTGCAACTGCCTAGCTTATATTACAGAGGGGCAAGGGTGACCTAAATGATATGTAAAAGCATCTCACAGGGCACTACTCAGTCAAGTGTCCATACCTGGAGCTGGCGGACACCCGCCCCACAAGGGGTCACAGCTCAAAGTTGAAGAAGCCACAAGTCCAGAAAACTGTGAGGGCAAACTTTTTCGGGGTGAGAATTGTGAACTCTTGGAACAACCTGCCAGAGAGGGCTGTGACGGCACCGAGTGTGAGCTCTTTCAAGACCAGAATTGACACCAAAGCGTCAGCGTTCTTTACATTTACCCGCTTGATCTTCATGGACCCTAAACACGAAAGTGTTGTAAAACATTACCATAACTCAGTCAGTAACCAGAATCTTTTTACCTGGAAACTATTCGATGCAAAGAATCTCAAAGTAAGCATTAGTTGATGAATAAGAGGTAGAGATGAACCATAGCCAACAGGTCTGTCAAGTAGATGCTCCATATCATGGAAAATATCAAGGAAATTTCCCTTGTTGAAACCTATATAGTTGTCTGAATTGAGTGTCATCATAAAAATTGATAGGATTCTGCCTGTCTACCATCAGTCTTCTCTCTACAAAATTTCCAATTTGACGATATCGCCGAAAAGTGGCGTGCTGTCTGTTAAAATTCATGTTGACTGGCTATCTTAAATGATGGATAGGCTGCTAAACCTGCCTCCACCTCCAGGCTGGATTAACGCGAGGATCGACAAATCCGATCTCAAACCCGGTTTGAATCTTTGTGTTGGCTCAAGGCAGCGTTCTGAATACCAAAAATCTTCAATCTTCGCTCGATCCTTGGTTTAAACTTTTATGCGCAGCTCCTTCCCTTTCCTCATAAAGATTGGTGTCCGTTTGGTAAGGATGAATTCGTTTGGGTAAGGTTTCCATTCTTCGTGAGGACGTGTGTAATATAGTCACTAGCTGGGATATCAGGTGTTGCCCGATTTTTTTTTTTCCGATTTTATGCAAAATTTAACCAAGCCAAATTCCATCTCTGTGTTAAGAACTATGGCTGTGCAAAAGGTGGCCCACTTATAGGTGGGGACTGGCCGTCTCCTCCCTTGTTTTAGATATTCGTGACCAGTCTCGAGGCTATTTGCCGAAACACTTTAAATTCCATATCCTTGTCTTAAGAATCGTGGCCGTGCACAGCAAACAAACAGAAAAACAGATGTTTGAATGAGGAGGTTCTACCATGGGGGGCGGGGGGGACACCACTGGGGCCAAACACCCAGACTTCCACCTTCGTGATACTTCTTGGGTTCACACGTACTGTACCTACACGAACAAAAAATCCGCTGCTTTCCACTAAAATCATAGACGTGTATAGCGAAGAGACCCACAAACAGGCTAATTAACAAACAAACAAACAAACAGATTGAGAGGATAAACGCTCGCCTCCTGAAATACGAGTCGCTGTCCCAGTGGCGCAATCGGTTAGCGCGCGGTACTTATACGACAGTGTCTGAGCCATGCCGAGGTTGTGAGTTCGAGCCTCACCTGGGACATTACTTTTGGGATTCTCGTGAAACTTGACGCTTTAGGTTTAAGGAGGCGTTTACCCGACTTTATTAAAAATTTCATAACCACAGGACATTTGCTGTCAAACTTTCGAAAAATAACGTAAAGTCGGACATATTTGTCCAAGAAAACGGGGTACCACAGGGCAGCGTTCTCGGTCCTGTTTTATTTCTAATTACAATGAATGAGTTTCCGTCATTAGCTCCCGTGCCACGAGGAATTAAGATCTCCCTCTTCGCCGACGATTGTACGTTGTGGTCGCAATGATAGCTAGTCAACTATGGGGATGCAGGAAGCTCTTGCTGCCGCTCAGCAGTGAGTTTTAAGATTCTCGATGGCTAAAACAATGGGAGATGATTTAACTCGATAAAAAATTCCCTTTTTAAAGCCAGCACTCCATTTGTATAATACTCCTACTGTCTTTCAAAATTCAGTTAAATTTCTAGGCCTAACTTGACAAACGCCTCACATGGAGACAGCATGTTAAAAACATGATAAATAAAACCTCCAATTCAACTAACATTCTGAATTACCTATCGGGTAAATCATAAGGGAGCCGATAGGAAGTCCTTATTAATGTTGTATAAGTCCCTAATTAGATCTAAAATGGGTTATGGAGCACAGGTGTATGCATCTGTATGCAACAATACTTTACTCTCCAAACTGACAGTCATTCAAAACAAATGCCTCCGTATCAGTCTTTGAGCACTCAGATGCACGAGGGTTTTCAAGACTAGAGGTAGAGGCGAACATCCCTGTATTACAACAGAGAAGGGAGTACCTAACTTTGTCTTACGGGTGAAAGGTGTCAAGGAAGCATGAGAACTCCCACCCCGTTTGGAGTCCCCTGGCCCACGGTGGCTATGAATTCCTTGCCGGGGACAAATTCCTTTGCCGCCCGCCTCTGCTCCTTAACAACACTAACTGGGGTGTCGTTAAATGACACAGACAATCTTGTGACAAGTAATATTCCATCTTGGGAAGTCAGGAGAACATTTGTATCCCAAAGAAGAAGCAGGAAGAGATATGCATTGATTCATGGAGCTCCTCCTGGTATTTCAGGACCACGTCCGTCTATTTACAGACAGGTCCAAGACTGATACTACCGTCGGTGAAGGCATCTGGTCAGAAAACTATCAATCAAGATATCGTTTGCCAGACCACACAACAGTGTTCACCACTGACAAGATGCCATGTCAGCTCTTCAAGCAATTACAAGTAGCCAAACAGATACAAATGCAATACAGGGCAACAATATTAATAAACTCCACTCAACTAACAAATATATTTGTCTGGTGTTGGTGCCCGGATATTACAACAATGAAAGGGCAGACCGATTAGCCAAATCCTCCTTGGAACTTAGGTGGAGAGTGTTCTACCAGCACACGATGGCCCTGGAGTGTTTTACCAACACACAGTGGTTCTGGAGAGTGTTATACCGGCACACAGTGGCCCTGCAGACTATTATACCAGTACACAGTGGGCCCGGGGTGTAATACCAGTGCACAGTGGTTCTGGAGAGTGCTATACCAGCACACGGTGGTCCTGGAAAGTGTTATACTAGCACATAGTGGTCCTGGAGAGTGTTATACCGGCACACAGTGGTCCTGGAGTGTTATACCAGTACACAGAAGACCTGGAGAGTGTTATACCAGCACACAGTGGGCCTGGGGTGTTATACCAGCACACAGTGGTCCTGGAGAGTGTTATACAAGCTGTTACGAGTTGGGGATTTAGAACATAGTTAAAAGTCTACCCAGATCCCAACAGGCAACAACAATAAAAAAACAAAGACAATCGGACTATAAAAGGGTAGACAAAGGATGTGAGTTTTTGTTGTGTATAATAAAGTACCATAAATTCCTTAACAAAATATTCAGCTTTCTATAATTTACCCTTAACCATACTTAACCTAAACATTAACAGTATATACATATTTATACAACATACAATAATTTGAAGCAAGGTGAAGGTGGGGAGGCAATACAAGATTACAAATACTTAAGTGTGGAGCTGAGATGGCTGACGAGTAAGGCTGAGTATTGTAGAAGACGGTAGGTAGTCACTGTGCCGTAGGTTTCCAGGATAGGTGATCCTGTGGTCACTTCCCAGAGTGAACTGAACTTTCCTCGAACTGGAGCTGAAGAGGAAGACTTAGAGGAGGTGACACAACAACCAGGATATGGAGAAGGGAAACCCCAGAGTGGTAACTAAGAGTAGTTATACTCGGGTTTCGTCCCTAGATGGCGTTGCTCGTGGTGCTGGGTAGGTAGGTCAGGACAATAGATGGCGTGGTTCGTAGTGCTGGGTAGGTAGATCATGACAATTGGAGGCGTGGTTCGTAACACAGCACACAGTGGTCCTGGAGAGTGTTATACCAGCACACAGTGGTCCTGGAGAGTGTTATACCAGCACACAGTGGTCCTGGAGAGTGTTATACTAGCACACAGTGGTCCTGGAGAGTGTTATACCAGCACACAGTGGTCCAGGAGAAGGTAGCAGTAGGAGGGGTTGGCAGGGGTCACAGTGGGTGTGGGATGAGTTATGGAGGAAGACAATAAAGAGTGTACCCGAGTGTGAGTGTGTGTGTGTGTGTGTATGTGTATGTGTGTATGTGTGTGTGTGTGTGTGTGTGTGTGTGTGTACATGATTTTTTTTGTGTAAATGTGTGTACATGTGTTTTTGTGTGTGTGTGTGTTGAAAGCTTTAGTAATATGTAAATCTCGGGATATATCATTTCTTCCATCACACAAAACGATTCAGTATGCAGGTTGGCGTGTATAAACTCTCACATGTTCAGGACAACTCGTGTGTGTGTCAACAAAAAATAAACCTTTTCACGCCTTTTCGACACTTTTTCCTTCCCCGTCAGGTATATAGATTGGTTGTAACATGGCGGCGAGTGTGTCTCAGTTTTTACCTGTCACTGTTTTTGTGAATATGAATGAATTTGTGTATGTATGTCTCAATGATTGTGTGTGTGTGTGTGTGTGTGTTCTTGCTACCTGCTAAAATTTATGCATTTGTCACTGGCTGGTAAAGTATTTATTACAATTGACGTGTTATTCTTTTAGATAATGCATACATACTGTATATAATAACCTAACCAAACCAACCAAGCCTGACCTAACCTAACCTAACCTAACTTAACCTAACCAACCTAACCTAACCTAACCTAACCTAACCTAACTTAACCTAACCTAACCAACCTAACCTAACCAACCTAACCAACCCAACTTAACCTAAAATATATTAATCTAAACAACCTATCCTAACCAA